>NW_006799986.1:2864912-2867375 GCF_000485575.1 Poecilia formosa | reverse complement strand
TCAAAATTTAGTCTAAAATTTTGTAAGATTCACAAAAACATTTCTGAACTCCAAAATTAAAAAAAAATTCTCTGAATTGTTTAAGAAAAGTAAAAAAAATAATAATAAAAAGAGAAATATTTTGAGATTAGTCTCTTGTAAATTTGAGGAAATTGAGTTTCCATAAAGTTGAAAATGTGGAAGTTTCTTTCTCTTAATTTTTTATCCCTTTTTCTATAAAATATGAGCTCAATTTCAGAATGTTCCCTTTCTATGTACGATGGCTCCAATCTGCCGTTGATTGATGCCATAAATGGTCAGGAACAAACAAGAGAAGCTCAGTAAACACTCAGATTTAGTTTAATAAAGTGTGAAGGCTGTGACTTTATTCTTAGCTACATTGTAGTCATGTCGACATTATTTATCAATCAAGCTGATTGATTGATAAACCTGAATCAAAGCTGCAGTTATTCCCCCAGCATGGCGACATTTTCACCATCAGAGGGGAAACCAACACTTTGGAGCCATTTTCTCCACAAAACTACAAATTTGCCATCCAACTTTTTCTATCTTAATATTTTCTGTTGGAAAATTAACATAAATCTTAACAAAGCAACTCGATGTGATTTCCATTGTCTGAGCGGCAGAGTGACGGGGGTTTAGCATACATAAATATAAATGGCTGAATTAGCTGCTGGCTGAAAGGGGAAATCATCGGCGGCAGGTTCGGCCCATTGTGGTGGAGAAACAAACAGGAAGTCCAGAAACAAAAGCCTGTTGCTTTCTCCCACCTTCGTCTCTGGATAATCTCTGCTGATCCGTGTGATTAGGCGATGATGAGGCGGTGAGGAAGGCGACAGACGCTCAGAGGATCAGAGGAAAAATGTCTGGAAAACATGAAGGAGGCAGGAAAATGATAGAAAAGAAACGAGGAAAAATAAAAAATCCTAGAAGTTTTCACATCAGACATCTTCTAGAAAATAAAAATCTTTCTAGAAATTTCCGAGTTTCAAAACTTTAAAATTTTTGACTGTTGGAAATTTTCTTAGTTTTTACAAGAACATTTCTGAATTTTCTTCTTCCAAATTTCTGTCTGTCAAACTCGGCGATTTCCATGTTTTTTCTGCAAAATTTCCCAAGATTTCAGATTTTTATCTTGAACATTTTTTACTGTTTGAACTCAAACGTTTCCAAAATTGTCTGGAAAATTTCTTACATTAATCTCAAAATTTCAGANTTCACACTTTGAAATTTCTAGGTTTTGTTCTATAAAATTTTAATTATCTAAAAATAATTTTTGTGGATATTTACCCTTCCTTTTCTGTCCTGATTGGCCCTATGTGCTGTTGAAGAGTGTCTGAGGTTTCCAAGTATATTTGATGTTTAACTCATTCCTCATCAACAGCTAAACATCTGATATGGATAATGATTTTCAGATAAGAAATATGAACCAAAGCCTGAAAGCCAAGCAGGAGGATCACATTAATCTGAAGTTATGCAACAGTTTCAGTTCGGCTCTGTTGGTGGCGAGAACGTTCCGACACGTGAACATTTGGGTGTCGACGTCCTGCAGAGGAATGTGAACGCAGCCAACGCCTTCAGCTCGGTAGAAAGCGGCCCAATCAGAACAAAAACTCCCTGGAAATGCGTTTCATTCATAGCGAGGCTCCGCAGCCGCCCGGTCCTGCTCCACGCCTTCCTTTGATGCAGAGAGGAGGAACAAAAGTATCAGCCTTAAAAGTGTTTAATCCGACCGGCTTTACTGCGTTTCCGCTAAAGTTTGATTATTAATCGACAAAGCCATTTATTTTTCTGTGCGTCACTCATTACCGTATCTAAAAGTTTGTCAGGTGACTGGTTATTATTCCACACACCCACACAAGTTTCTGTTAGGGTGATAACTAATTATAATTTATCAACATTTCATAGGGTTGGGATTAAAGGTAAATGCATTTAAGTTCAAACTGAAACTTTACATCGACAAAATGAGCCACATTTTCACTTAAAAAAGATGTTGAAGTGCTGCTGCTTCTTCATGTTAGCATTGAGATGCTAAACCTGCTAACATGTTTTGAAGCAGAAATGGGCTGAGAGGAGCGGCTTTGTCATCATTGCTGTTGTTTCTCACTTCCTAAAGTTGTAATTTTGCATTAAAAAACTAAAAAAACAACTTTGATTCAACTCAGAAAAAGCAAAAATGCTCAAAAACTAAAATACTTGCAAGGAAATCTCAGAAATTTTGAAATCAATCTCTAAGTTTTTCTATGAAAGTCAAGAAAGCTTCTCGCTTCCAAAGGTTGAAAATAATAATAAAAAAAACTCAAAAAATATAAAATTAATCTCAGAAATTGTGTAGGAAAAAAAATATGAGAGCTCCAAAATCAAACATTTGCAAGAAAAAAATTGCTGAAGTTTTTAGACTAATCTTTCAAAATTTAGTCTAAAATTTTGTAAGATTCACAAAAACATTTCTGAACTCCAAAA
>NW_006799986.1:2812020-2863895 GCF_000485575.1 Poecilia formosa | reverse complement strand
TTTCAGATTTTTATCTTGAACATTTTTTACTGTTTGAACTCAAACGTTTCCAAAATTGTCTGGAAAATTTCTTACATTAATCTCAAAATTTCAGAGTTTTTTTTCCTGAAAATTTTTGACTTTTTTTAACTCGGGAACATCCTTTTTTTTTTTTCTCAGAAATTTTTGAGGTGAATTTCTAAATTTCTGAGTATTTTCGTACAACTTATCTTAGATTGGAAATGAGAGATTTTTTTAGAACATTTCTGAGATTAGTCATAGCATTGTTTGGTTTTCTTTTCTCCCAAATTTGTTGACATTTTGCACTCGGATATGTTTGTTTTTTATAGAAAATTTCAGAGATTAATCTAAAACTTTCAGAATTTTTTGGTCAAATTTATCCTCTTTTTCATATCTACCCCACTGTAGGAAACAGACTGCATAAAGTTTGAAGGAAAAATAAAACATAGAAACTGATTTAATGTAATCCACATTTTTCTGTGTACTTCTCAGAGGAGTCAGTCTAATAATTCAGAATACAAAGAACTCCCTTGTCTGCTCAGCATTAAACCCCCAGTAATTCAGCCTGAAACTGGCTTTAAAACATTAATCCTGGCAGTAAACAGCATCCAGAGTTCATCCACATTCAAACTAAGAGATAAAATGTTAAACGGCTCCCCTGAGCATCACTTGGATTCAAACCTGATCTTATACCAAAGATGATGGAGTTTGTTTTGACTTTGTCAAGTACCACACCCTGAAGTCAGGAAATCTGTGACGGCTTTTAAATTGGTCAATTAAAAGGACGGCACAGATCCAGTGAGTCAGAGAAAACAGATGATGGATGGGTGAAAGTCTCTGAACTCGGCATCAAAACGCCGACAAACATTTCACAATCCAGAAGATATGCGAGGAAACAGGCATGACAAATAAGCCGGACTAATTTCATAAAGTAAAGTAATCAAGACGAGAGGTTAAAAGCATGTTTCCACTTTCTCAAGGGTGATTTCAGATTAAATAGGCTTTATTTTAACAACTGCCTCATCTGGACCAAAAGCAGGAATCGACCACTTTGTTTACATGACTGTCAGGTTTTCGAGCAGGATCCATTTTCACGTCCAAGTCTGTGATAATGGTTTCCTCAGACGAGGCAGGGAGGAGAGATCAATACAGGAGGTTCTGATGGTGGTGTCGGGTCCAAACAAAAGGTTTTATGATGGAAATTCTGCTATTTCAGATCCATTCATCTCCTGGTGTAGTCAAAGTAAGTCAAAACGGAAGCTGGACACTCTCACCAAGATGCTGCAGTGAATGGAAATAAGCCCAACAGTCATCAGCATATAGAGTGATGCTGCTATTTGAAGATGTCTGTGGGTGAACAAATCCCAATTTTTTACTGAAATTAATTTGTTTTAGGCAGAAATATGGTTACCAAAAGTCTAGTAGATTTATTGACAACATCTATGAAAAACTTAAACCTTCATTGGACGTATTAACGTCTAAAAATGTTCACAGCAACTTAAATATGAAAAGCAGAGATCTGAGAATGGAGCCCTGTGGTTCCCCGTCATGAGAAATTAATCATGGTAAATTTTACTATTAGTGAATTTCTTCATAGAGCATATCTACCATTTTTTAACTTAAATATCTAGACGTAATGCCACTTGACTCGCTATTGGCTGGCATATGAAAAGCAGCCAATCCAGAAGCTCGATTGGCTGAAACCAAAAAAAGTGAAGATAAAGAAAACTAAATGTTAGCTTCTGTGTTAGCACCAAGATGGTTTCGATTGTATATTAAAGGATATTAAGGTGTATGTGGTGTTTATAAATGTTTTCAGAGGTATTCACGTGTTTTAGCTATTCGCTAACCTGTTTTAATACCTATTTTAGTACAGTAAAGCCATTAGCTTCAATTTACACCAAATGTTTTTTAATTACTTGTTCACATGTGATTTTAATTATGCTTCTTATTTAATGGAATATCAACCAAGTTTTCTGCACATTTGTACTTTAATTTAAGCAACAAATGTGGCAGAAGAAACCAAAAATTATAGAGTAATGTTTAAAATTTAAAGCTCAAATAAACCTATATAAAAATAATATTACTTAAAGTTTATATGAGTTTCATATATTCTGGGCATATATGCATGACGTTTGATTTGTTTTTTTTATGAAGATATTGTGTGAATTGAAAGTACAGGAAATATTTATTTAGAGAAGAGACTTGAATAAATTCCCCGTTTCCTGCTGTGGGAGGATGTTTCCTCTCTTTCTTCTCCTTCGTTGCTCTTCATGTTTCTCTCCAATTGTTGTTAAAGGTGATTTTTTTTTTACCACCAAATATGCGCATTAGCCATATTTGGAGTTGCTTCTTGCAGTTTCATCAAAGCAGAGTGGCTTCAAATAGCTGAAACCACAAGTTTGTTCGAAGTGACAGAATAACCGAAGAACAAAAGTTCCTATTGGGTTTCCTGCTGTGACCTGCTGGAAAGTTTATTTGACTTTTCCAGAAGTTCCCACGTCTAACTCGGCACAAACACGGTAAAAAGAGACCCTTTGTCTTATCGTCTATATTCTCCGACTTCCCGGGAGAGTTTCTGAAAACTGTTGATTTTCTCTGTCTTGATTTACGCCTCTCATCGTTCAGAGATTCCACGAGCAACGGGAAACCTGGAGAGAGAGCGCAGCCAAAGCGGAGGAGAGGCGGCGAAGAAGACAAAGCCAAGTCTGTGCAGCAAGCGGCGATAGCATCGCTGCCGAAGTCAAAGAGCCCGTCTGTCTCCAACGACTCTCAGAAGCTCAGCCAGCAAAGAGGCGCGATGCACACACAGCGAAGAAACTCGCAAAGAAAGACAAAACAGAGACACGACACACGGGGCGTCCACACTGACGACCTCGTTAATTATCAGTTCATTTGGAAACTTTTTGGCTCCACTGCTGATAAATCATCTTTTCTGACTAGTTTATGAGCTAGAAGTTGGAAATTAACCCTGAAAGCACCAACAGAAATAAAGATATTTTTTTGACTTGATGCTGTTTGTGGATAAACTAAGGCTGCATTCACACCAGCCATGTTTAATCCAGTTCACTCTTTAAAAAAAGTCTGGTTCGTTTGTAGAAGTGGGAATGCGTAATCAAACTCTGACGCGGCCTAAAAAACCTCGGTCTTGGTTGAAGTGAACTCTGATGAGGTTCGAATGCATATGTGAATGCTAAGGAGACTGCTCCAAAAGCAGGAAGTGGACCTCAACGCAGGGCATTATGGGTAAATACAACCAAACCCAACATGCTAACTTAATGCTAGCTGGAGAAAGACAACAGAGAAATCTTACAACCACTAAAATCTGATGCTACCTCATTTTTGTTTACATTTCATAAAGAAGGAAGTTGCGATCAGTTTCTTTTTCAGAGGTTTGTGTCGTTTCAGTGGTTCCTGGTGCAGCGCCCCCGCAGGTGAGGAGGGGAACAGCTTTCTGAATAAGAGGTTCGTTTTCGTGCAGTGTGAAAGAACCACAGCAGCTTAAAATGTAACAAATGTTGCAATTTTTGTCCCCATTCAAACCGAGTCTGCCAGACTAAAGTTTTCTTAAACAGTTTTTGAAATTGTGTATACAGTGGGCTATATAGGCAGTTGCCCAGGGCAACATCAGAAAGGGGCGGGACCCCCAAGAGCTAGGAAATAAAATCTATCTTCTCTGTCATTCGTCTACTTAACTTGCTGCAACTTGAAAGAACATGTAGTGGCTTAAGTTTCCCTTAGCTACAACAAATCAGATAATTTCTTGCTTTTTTTACGCATAGTGATTAATTTGATTAAAATTTTTAATCTATTGACAGCACTAGTTTTAATAAGAACTTTTGGTGAGTCTTTATATCTCTTTGCTGTTGCACCTGGATTTGCTCTTTGATGGACAAATTTTCACAGATGGATCCAGATTCGAGTAAAATTTAAAACTGCCAGTTTCTTTAAGCATTAAACTTTTATATATTTTACATTCAGTATAAACATTTTATTTACCCCAATTTTTTAATAATCTCATTATCACATAAGATGATGATTTTTGTGTTTTTCATGCTTGAGGTTAGATTTTGATTACTTTGAATAAAATCTAAAACTGTTTTCCATTTTCTTTAAACCCTGTAAGATTCTATATATTTTTGCATTTAATATAAAAATTAAATTTACTTTAATTTTTAATTATATCATAAAAGATTATGTATATGTGTGTGTTTTTTCACACTTGGGGTTAGATTTAAATTATTTCAATAAAATTCGAAAAGATTGGCCACTTTCTTTAAATACTAAACTTTTGTATATTTTGCATTTGGCATCAAAATTAAATGTATCGAAGTTTTAAATAATTTCCTTCTTTTGTGAGTTTTTTATGCTTTCATGATTTTGTTTTAGTAAAATTTTAAAATATTTTCCATTTAAACTCTGTAATTTTCTGCATATTTTGCATTCAGTCTAAAAATGTAATGTATTTAAATGTTTAGTCATCTCCTCATCACTTCCATATTTTCATATTCTTCTGTGAAGCTTTTATGCTTTCAACAGAAATCTAATAATTTAGTGACAACTTAACTGTTACAGCTAACTGCATTGTTTTGTGAGTCACTTAATTACAAACCAGTGGAGATGCATTTAAAAATCTCATCCTTATTGCTGCGCAGACAAAGAAATCCGTTTATCACCATCAAAATCTGGGCTCTCCACTAAACCAATTAAATCTTAAATCTCTTATTTGCTCCAACAATGTGAATCTGTTCACACTGCGTTCATAAACTAGACCGTTAGCTTCAGTCCTTCGTGTCAGACGGCGACCATTTCCCATCTGGAGTCGCATTCAAATAAAATAAAATAAAATATAAAGCATTCAGCTCAGGATGGGGATTTCCATCCACCATTATGGGACAGATTTAATTATTTGTGGCCATCAGCCAAACCAAGCTGGAGCCTGAGAAATGTGGGTAAAATACCCAGAAATGATACTCAAACACTTTAACATATTTTTACTCAAGTAAAAGTAAAAAGTAGGCATTCAAGAAATGATTTAGGTAAAAGTGACAAAAAATAAGTATTTGGTAAAAAGTCAACTCAAATACTGAATAACTGATCAAATTATTAATCATTCACTATTTAAAACTTACATCATCAGATGGACCAAAATATAAAGTTAAGTGGAAATTTTGGTATTTTAAGGACCAAACTGACACTAATTCATAAAAGTAACAAAAAATGAAAAATGTTTCCAAATCGGTTCATTTCAATAAAAAACTGAAACTGCAGGTGTGTGTCTGTCTGGTGGATTTTTATTTAAAACATGTTTGTTTTTCATTCAGTAGGAAATCCAAAGCTTTTACTCAAATAAGAGCAGAAATAAAAATAAAATTACTCAAGAGTACAGTGTAGTAAAAATCATCCTAAAAGTAATTATTTTTTATAAAAGTTACTCATGTAAATGTAACTGAGTAACTGTCCTCAAAACCTTCATGAAACTTTGAATATTTGTACTTTTTGTAACCGGAGCTGGAAGAGGAATCTGCCTGACGACACCTGGACACATTTTTCCCAGTCAGACTCTTTCTGATCCATTTTGCTCTTCCTGATCTGTTTTGCTCTTCCTGGTCCGTTTTGCTCTTCCTGGTCCGTTTTGCTCTTCCTGATCTGTTTTGCTCTTCCTGGTCCGTTTTGCTCTTCCTGATCCGTTTTGCTCTTCCTGATCCGTTTTGCTCTTCCTGATCCGTTTTGCTCTTCCTGATCAGTTTTGGTCGCAGCGTTCACCACTTGATGCACGGTCCGTGTTCCTGTGTGGCTTTGCGCTGCTCACACGGACAACGAGCAGAAGAACAATCCCTGTAATTAACTCTAAGCTGAGAGAAACTGCAGCTCCCAGCATCGCTCTGTTTTCTAAAGCTTTATCAGATGACTTCTGGGAGCGCAGCCCTTCTGTTCAACAAAATTATTAGAATTATTGTTTTTTTTTTGTTTGTTTTTTTTTTAGGAAATATTTATCTTTCATTCCAAAAACTTGAACATTTTCTGTTTCTTTAGACCCAAATATGGTGGGAAAAACACAAATTGGTGTTAAAGACGTTCTGCTCTGAATATGCAAAAGTATTTATGTCTAAAAGAAACAGATTTATGCTTTTACGAGGAAACGTCTAAAAAGTGTGGTGTGCATTTGAATTTGCATGTCTTAAATTGGCAGTATTATGTTTTCCAGTCAAATAGAATCATTTTATGGCATAATAATGTAAATACATTACTTTAAATCTGTAACAAACTTACAGAAAACTGCAAAAAAGTTGAAACACTGACTTAGAGTTGCTTTTGAGTCATTGTAAATGTAACATTGACCAACATATTTGATGTGTTTGATTTTAATGATGACACTTGACAAAATTAAATATAATCTCTGTTTCTGGTTCTCAGTTGGTGACTGCATGAAGTTCTTATGACTTTTTATTTTTGTGTTTTTATGATATAAAACACTTTGAACTGCCTTGTTGCTGAAATGTGCTGTACAAATAAACTTGATCGATTGATTGATTTAGTTGTTATATAACTTAAAAGAAACTTGATGTCTTCAATTTGGGCCTCTGTCTCTTTAAGAAGCTGCTGCTCCTTCTGAAACTCCGCCTTCAGGAAGTCGTCACAACATGGCTACTCTTTAACCCTTTAACAACATTTTTGCCAGAGTTTCACTGAGAAGCTGCTGTAATGAGCTCATCAGTTCCAACAGGTGTTTGCTAATTACTGCTGGCTAGTCTGAAGGAGCTGAGTGGAGGAGGAGCTGCTTCTGGAAGGCGGAGCTAGGTCCACCCAGGCGTTTTGCACCACTGAGTGGTTGCCATGGAGACTAAAGGATTTCTCAAACATGCATGAAAGAATCAAAGCAACACTCCAGGTTCGTGAGACCAAGATTTAGCCAAAACACAAAATCTAGCCAAGTATTTTTATCTAGTTTCAAATGGAAATACCTTGAAATAAGACAAAACTTTAGAGCAATTTTTAAGCAAGATACAAGAGCTTGTTTTAAATCAATAATTCCTTAATCTTGATGAAAAAGTGGCAGATTATTTCACTTTTTCTGATTTTAATGGAGGAAAATGTGAAAACGTTTGCAGAGTATCTGCAATCGTAGCCACAGTGAGACTCGGCAAATCATAACGAGCCGTCCAGCCTCCAGGTTGTGACTCATTATCATTTTCCATGGATGAGGATTCTCTGCTGCTGGTGATGTTTTTCTGTTTCGCTTTGAGGATCATGTGCGGCAGGTTGAATGTTTTATGCGAGGTTAACTTCCCCGCCCACTCCGTGTTTAAGCCTCTTCCCTGAGTTTTTCTGAGCCCCTCTCAGCCGCTGCGTGGGCGGGAAGAGTTTAATGGCACAAGGTTCTGGCGCAGCGCGTCGTCAGATGCTGCAGGGATTCAGAACCGAGACGCTTTTTAAAACAATGCATCAGCTAAAGCCACTGGTTTTACTGGTTTCATGCTTCTCTGAATATTACAAACTGTGTTTTCAAATTCAGCTAAGAGTCACTGATATGATGAGTTCCTTTAAAACATGTGGTGGAGATGATAAACTGCAGGATTTGGAAGTTTTGTCCATAAAACTCAGATCAAACACAATATTTCTCTCTATATATTATTTATTATGGGCATTGTAGATAAAATAAAATAAAGGAGTAAATTTCCACCACATAAAAACACAAAAATTTTCAAATTAATCCTTTAACATAATTTTAATAATTTTAAAATATTGCGTAGCTGGGCTCTTATTTTGAAGAGCACTTGTTAAACTTTTCTTATTTTAATAAAAAAGTTTTTTATTATGAGAAAATCTCTGATTCTAGTAAGTTTCACATCTAATAACGAGGTTTTCTTGTTTTAATGAGAAAGTTTCTGGTTTTAAAAAGATAAAACTTCTCGTTATAACGAGAAATTCACTTTAACGAGTTATAATGTTCTTGTTTCAACAGGAAAGTTTTGTTATAAGATGACAAAACTTGTCTCATTATGATGAGAAACTTTCTCATTTTAATAACTTTAACTAGGTTTTCTTGCTTTAACTCGTTTCTTGTTATAACTAATTCTAAAACTAGACTCTTTATGACGGGAAACTCTTGTTAAATAGATCCTACTCCTAAATTTATTTCCGATCTCTGTCCTTTAAACGCTTCCGTATTTACATCACCTTTGATAAAAAGTATACTTACTCATGAAAATGCATGAGAAGAAGAAACTATTAGAGAACTTTTTTCCCAGGCTTTGTAGGTTGCAGCCCTGATCAAACAAAGTTAAAGTTGAAATATAAGCTGCATAGTGATGCATATTCGCAGCAATCAGCGGAGATGTTAATTGCTGAGGGATGATGAGGACGAGCGGCAGCGTGGGCGGATGTAAATGTGTGCCTGCAGCTGAATAGATCTGCTCTGTGTGACCATATGCCTTCCTATATTTTATGGATATGATCTCCAGAGCCGCAGCTCTTATTTACACCTCTGTTATTAATACGGTCCGTATGTGTGCATGAAATCACACCCACACACAGCGTACTCTACATTTAAATCCAAAGCAGCACGTAGTTTCAGTGCGGATGTGATCCATGAGTTTTGCTGTCTGTGCGCCATCTGCGCACATTTCCCGCTGATTGTGTGCGGTCGGAGCGTAAAGTGGGGGTTTATGCGAGCGCCTCTGAGCCGGAGGAGTAAGTTGATGCTGCGGGACAGATAAGGGTCTCTGCAGACAAAGGCAACCTTTGTGAAGGAGGACCGCTGCAACACGATCTGCTGCAGCGTTTGCCCCCGGCGGCATGGACAGCCCACCGTGTCGCGGACCGACTGGAACAAAGTGGGTCCAGAGATGGGAGTCAGGAACCGGTTCTGTAGGAACCGGACCTTCTCAGACTGGAGGGGAACAAACTAAATAAATCAATCAATGAAATTTATTTGTAGCACATTCTAGAATCAAAATAGTTCAAAGTGCTTTACATCATAAAAACACTAAAATTAAAAATTAAACGTCACATTTGGCATCAAAATGTTGGTCAATGTTTCATTTATAATGGTTCAAAACCAACTCCAACCAGCTGGGTTTCCAGAATTGATTCAATGGAAGTCAGTGTTTCAGCTGTTTTGCATTTTTCTGAAGTTTCTTCCAGATCTGTGGTGCATAGAAGCTGAATAAAGAACGATATAGAATCACAGCTCCTGAGTGAGGCAGTGTGTTAAGGTCAAAACAGTCATAAAATTAAGACAATAAAGTCATAAAATTAAGACAATAAAGTCAAAGTAACATGAGAATAGTTATTACAAGAATAAAGTTGAAATAATATGAGAACTCTGATATGAAAAATCAGTCTTATACCTGGTAAAATGAGGAATGTTGAGACTCATAATGTTTATGTTTACATGTATTTATGTATTCTTGTTTTTTTGATTAATTTGGTTTAAATAAAGAATATTTATATCAATGAACCTCATTGCATGTGATAAAGTCTTAAAGTTTCTTCTGTTTGACTCTTGTCAGCGATATCTGACATGTTATGATGATTTACTTCCATCTTCGTCAGAGATTATCTTAAAGTTTATCTGTTTATTAATTATTAATGCTTTCTTTCCACTCAATTTAATTTTTTGACATTAAATGGTAACTAAAGAAGTTATGCAGCTTTACATTAACTCAAGAAAAACAAACGAGTTGAAAAAAAAAATCCAACAAGCCTAAACATCTAAAGCTACATTACAGTAAGCTAATTGTGTTGGCTTAAAGCACAAACATAGATTTTTGGATGGAATTTCGACAGGCACATACAGTAAAGCCCTTATTTAGGTTCACAAAGGCATTAAGTCCCGAGTAAACGCGCTCACGCACGCTAATGCTCACTAATGCACAAATGAAAGCTGCTACAAAGAAGATAGCCTGGTGGAGAAGCAGACTTGCATGGATTGCAATCTGATGTATGGAGTCATAGCAAAACATTAACTGAAGGCAACAGAAACACGTTTGGACACATTGGAACATTTAGTCTCGTCCACATGAGGCTGTAAAAGTTTAGTGAGTTTGTTTGTGTGCAGTAACTGGAGTCTCACTTTGAACTCTGCAGCTTCTCTGCAAAACACCAGTTTGACTTTGGTTTAAAGCAGAGCAGAAGACAAAAACAGATTAAAACGAGAAAGAACACAAAGAGAGACTGAGACGGGGAGAAAGAAGAATGTTATTCAGATAGTTTGCAGAGGCTCTTGAAGAGTTATGTTACAGTCTGCATGTGTGTGGGAATGTGTGGCGTCTTTACTGCAAAACATATTTCAGGTAAAAGTGCATAAATCAAAATAAAAAGTGATTTCTCCACTTTGAGTGGGTTGGTGTGAAACAGAGAAGCACAACATTAAACTCGCAGGGAAGATTGAAATTGGAAGACAAACGGTAGATGTTTATAGAGGATGTAGAAAAAAAGTTTTTGATAATTTTTAATCCACTTAAATGAGTCATTACAGCCAATGAGATACAGTCCAAACATTTTTGAACATTTGTATCTGTATGATGACTTTCATAGGGTTAGACTTAATTGAATTTTCCCAAGTTATAAGTGAAATAATCTGCCAATAGAACTTGTTTTATGAATATTAAGGAATTATTTACTCAAAACAAGCTCCTATATCTTGCTGAAAAATTACTGTTAAGTTAGTTTAGTCTTATTTCATGTGTATTCAGATATTGGACCAAAAACTACGTGACATTATTTTGTGTTTTTGCAGTGTAGTGCTGAATTCATATCCTTGCCCTGACAGACTTACTTGTTCTTCCTGGATGTTTTGAAAGTGGAAGGAGATGCGTAGCCTTCAGCGATCCGACTGTTTCCCCGTGGAACCGGCTCTTGGTTTGTTTTCCACAGGCAAACACCCACTCCACTTTTTACATTAAATTAAAAAACTTTCCCTGTTTGACCCTGAAGCGTCCCTTAGTTTTGTTGTTTGCCCTGGGCTTTCCTTGGATGCTCCACGATGCTCTGCGGTCTTCACCTCTACCCTCCACTGTCTCACACAGACAATGTGCAAGTCTTTCCTGCAGTTTGGGCTTTTTCTCATGCAGAACTTTTAGAGCAATCCATGTTTGTTGGTAGTGGATGTGTGGATGTTAATAAGAGCACACTTAATTTAGGATTTTATTTTAAATTAATTTTGGGCATCATTAAGACTTGTTGTCCACAATAAATGTCTGTTGAACCCCAAGAACAACGTTGAGTCTCGATTTAAGTCGAGGGGAGTAAGAAGCTCGTTTTGGGAGAATCTGAGTTTGTGAGAAATAAATATTTCTGGAAAGTTCTGCGTGTTTTTTGAGGCTTCATCCCAGTGGAGTTACATTCAAATAACCGACATCCACAACTTTTGATGTGGGAAAAGAGCAACGCTACCCTGAACTTTACATAAATTATTTAGCTCTCAATCTTTTCTAAATTCTTTGTCTGCATTTTAAAAAACCCATAATTTAGCAAATGTTGTTTCCATTAAATAAGACACACAATTAAAATCAGATGTGATTAACTTTGTTCATGCAGGATCATCCTCCCACCACTTCCTGTTATTTTTTTGTCTTTTCCTTCAGTAGTAACATCCGGTTGTTGATCACATGACTTGTGCGATGCAAAAAAGTGTTTCCTTTGAAGTTTTGTGAAAAAAAAAAAAAGAAAAAAAAAATTCACCCAAGTGCCAAAACTTTTATGTGTTTTTTTTATTGCCGTTTTTCCATCAAGAAAATTCTTTTTTGAAATATCAAATTGCGTCATTAGATGCTCAGTGGAAATGCAAGCATAGACTCGACTCTGTGACGTCAAACCACCTTTTTGTGCTCCTGTCACCTGCAGGAAAAGCTGTACAGCCCCGTAGTGCTGACTGGGCGGCCATGTTGGAAACCTGAGTGCAAAGAAAAACTCAGCTGAAATAATTAAAATGCCCTTAAAAATCTCTTGGTACCACATCAATAACCAGGCCACAAATGAGACTGAAATCTGTTGAAACTCAAAGCAGAGTGAAGTGGTGGATCTTAAAACATCTTACATTTTACACATTAACCAAACTTTAGCAGCAGGACTTTAACAGGACAATATATTGAGCATTAATTATATTTTTTAATCAGGTCATGTTTGTTCAATTGTGGAAAACATGCACAATAATAATAATAAAAAATAAAATGAGTTCGCCTGTTGCAATAAGCAATAAATCAATCGCATGACAAATTAAAAATAAAATTTCCATTTGGATAATTATTTTTTTTATGTCTCTTTACCAAAGTCTGGATGACAAAAGTCTTCAGGTCTCAACAAGCCTTGTTTCTGAAGGACAGTTCTGTGGACAGTATCCATTTTATTTGTCGTTTTGTTTAGTAATTTAAAATATCTTCCATGTCCAGTGTTTGTTTATTGATCTCTGAAAGGGTTTACTTGCATTATTATTTCATTACTATAATTTTACTTGAAAATGATCTTCAAACAACAACATTATTATTTATCGGAATAACTTCTGGGACAATTTATCATCCAGTAAAATGTGTTATTGTGACAGGCTGAAGGTTATGGCAGGATTAACTTCCTGTTTTTTGCAGACCTGTTATTCTCTGTCCCGCATGTTCAGGTGTTTATCTGCCTTCATTCACTCACCTGACTGAAATGAACGAGTGATTAGCATGTTTCAGGTGGGCTGGAACAGCCAAACATCTAAAACATAAAGGAGAGCGATTAAGAACCTCTGGTTTAGACCGACTGCTTGCAGAGTTAAACATTGTTTTTAAAGTCCTTAAACCAACTTTGTATTAGTCAAACATAAACTACGTGGCAGTGCTTAAGTGGTTTTAATGCCTGCAGTCAAAACAGGACCAGCATGGCTGTAACAGGAGGGAAATCTCTCAGTGAGAAATGTGCACAAAACTTTGCCAATATTCCCCTAATGTCAAAAAAGGCATTGCAGTTGTTTCCGTTATATAAGAAACACAATTAAAAATCACACGTCAATAAGTTTCTTAAAGCGATAAATCATTTAAAAAAATGTCGTACCATCATCTATTGACCACTTTCTGTCGTCTTCTTTGCTGTTTCTGCCAGTAGTAACAGCTGGTTGTTGATCATTTGACTCAGGTGATGCAAAAAGTCTTTTTATTGCAGTTTTGTGAAACTTTGAAAACAACCTAATTCCAGCTCAAAATCTTGAGGCTTTTTAAAAAATTTGTTTTCCAAAAAAAAAATTTGCTTTTGTAATTTCAATTTGCACTTTTATTCAGAGCCCACTGCACTGAACCCCATTGAAAACCTCCCGGTTATTCCACCAAATATTGATTTCTGAACTCTTCCTGAGTTAAAACACCAGTATTGTTGTTTCTAAATGAATGCAAACTTGTTTTCTTCGCATTATTTAAGATCTGAAAGCACTGCATCTTTGTCGTTATTTTGACCATTTCTCATTTTCTGCAAATAAATGCTACATTACTGCTTGGAATTTCGGAGACATGTTGTCAGCAGATCATAGAATAAAATAACTATTTTCATTTTACTCAAACATATACCTATAAAAAGTAAAATCAGAGGAACTGATCATTTTAAATACTCTCTTATTTTTTCCAGAGCTATATTGTAAATGGAAATGCGGCTACTGTTCAACATTGAGATTTATTTTGACCAAATTGTCAAAGGAAACAGGTCTTTACAGGTCTGGGACCAAACAAAGCCAGGAGAGCAGCCGATAAGCTCTCTGGTACCAGAAAGGAATGATACAAAATCTCCAGAAATGTCCCAGCCCAACACACACCTACACACACATTCTTGCCCCGTAGTAACCGCAGCGATTGGTTTCCATGGGGACCGGTCACGGCTGCAGCTCACTCCATCGGGGGGCGATGGACCTGACTGAGATCACAGAGTCCTATGGTCGTTATTTAGGATCAATAAGCTCACCAAACTCCAGCCGCACACACACACACACTTCCTTTAATGCCCACCCAACCGTGAGTCCTCACACCACCACTTAATGAATTAATTCATGGTGAGCTCATCTTTAGATCTGAAGATAGCTTTTCTAGTCGTATCGTTGAAGACGGTTGCCCAACTTCTGATTGCAAGATCAAGATGACAACCCAAGTTCTACTAACCCTGACTGAGACGTCGCTGCCAAAGAGAAAAAACAAAAAGCAGATTAAACAGATCCATTAAGGTTAGAGCTTAAGTCTGTGACTTCAAATTACAGCTCATTATCGCTTCCCATAGACAGACAGTATAGGTATATCATACATTTTCTGAATCCTTGGAGTCTGTTGAGTATTTTAGTTAACTCTTGTGTTCCTGGATACCACTGAGATAAATGACATGCATCTAGTTTAGTCAAAAGATGGAAAAATGTCTGTTATTTTTAGCTTAACATTCATAGCCACATAAAGGCTGTTACAAAATCGGCCTTCTATCAACTGAAGAACATTTCCATAATTAAACAACTAATGTCCCAATAAGATCTAGAGAAACTCACCCATGCATTTATCTTTAGTCGCATCGAGTACTGCAGCATCTTCACAGATCTGCCTAAAAAGTCAATCCTGAGGCTGCAGCTGATCCAGAACGCTGCTGCCGTTCTGACTAAAACCAGGAAGACAGAGCACATCAACCCAGAACTAAAGTCCTTCACTGGGAGAATAGACTATAAGATCCTGTTAGTTTATAAATCACTGAACGGCTGAGCGCCATGAAACATTAAGGATCTGCTGTTGTTGTATCTACTCTCCAGAACCTCTCAGGTCTTCTGGTTCTGGTTCTGCTCTGCACCTCCAGAACCAGAACCAAACATGGAGAAGCAGCTTTCAGTTTTTATCCTAAACTTTTACACCCACAGGATCAAGGAGTTCCTGAAGCCCTTCCACATGTGAAAGCTGTAATTTGGTGGGGGAGTTCAAATATCTCAGGCCTGGTGCTTGAGTGACGCTTAAAGAGAGACGGAGAGAAGAACAAGTTTGGGCTGAAGATCAAGGAAAAAGAGGGGAAGAGTTTGATTTACTGCTCCATCATCATCATCATCATCATCATGTCTTTTTAAAACAGAGTGAGCTAGCATCTGTGTCTTCATGTTGTCCTCTTCCTTGTATCTGTCATGTTTTGATCTCTATTTTCTAATGTCCTGTTTTGTTTGTAAATTTGTTTGTTATTCTGTTTCTGATTCTTGTCCTTTGACTAGACCAGTCTTGTTTCTGTTTATTTAGTTCAGTTTTTCCAAGTGATTCTAGTTTATGTCTTGTTTCTAGTTATTCCTCGTTACTCTAGTTTAAAAAATTTTTTTAAGTCAAGTTATTCTTTAGTGTTATATTGTTATTTTTTCTGGCACTTTTCATCCCGTTATAATCTGTTATTTTTCTCGTTTCCTCTCTGTGTCCTCTGCTGGATTTTACCTTGAGTTTATGTTTTTTGTTCTCCTCTGGCTCCCTGTGATTTATTTTGTAAGTCTATCAATTTTTCATTAAACATTCTTCATTTATTCAACGTCTCTGCCTTTCTGCATTTGGGTCCACCATCAAAAACACACATCATGATAATAATTGTCTTATTGTTTAATTGTTCTTTGTTTTTGTACAGCACTTTGGTAGCTAATGTGTTGTATTTTAAGTGTTTTATAAATAAAGTGATATGGTATGATCGTTGCAACTCCAACTAAAGAACAAGATTCTGGAAGCTTGACTGAACATCAAGCTCTCAAGTTCAGTTTTATCCACCTACATGTCCTGAAGTCAGCTCTACGATGCCACTGATGCATGTGTAAATTTACTTTGACTGAACCTCTGTCCCCAATAGCTGAGCGATCTGGACACAACAGGTGGCCTTCTGTAAGTAAAACTAAAGGTTTGATGACTACTCACTGATAGGTTTGCATAGCTCCTTGTCAGAATCTGTTTTCCTTTTATGTCCATCCAAGGTTGTGTTTATTGATTCACACAAACTTCAAAGTGCATCCGTCACCCAGCAAGTGACATCTGCAACCTGCAAGCACAGCTATTTAGTTTGGGTGTGTCAGAACATAAAACAAGAAGAGGAAAAAAACAAAGGACGAGTTCTGAGTCCTGATGCATTAAATGAGAGGTTAAAGCCAGACAGAATCTGAACCCTTTGACTACACCACATGCTGATGTGGTCAATATGCAGTCCCAGCTGAGGCAAAAGCTAAAGCACACATTCCACTCCGCCTAAAACCCACCAACACACACACACTCACAGTCACATATATTAGCAAACAAAAAGATTCAGCAGGAGTCGAGAAGCAGAATGAAAAGAAAAAAGGGAAGACACCAATGAAATAATAAGAAAAGACTGTGAGAAAAAGAGGGCTGTAATTGCAATTCATTTCCAGCCCGGGCCCCTGGGGTACTGTGAGTGCGTTTGATCCCAAAGGCGAGCAAGAATGGAAATGCAGGGATTCAGTCATATGTATGCAGAGAGAGAAAGGGCTGGGGGAGCGCGTGGGGGAGTCGGGGAGAAGCAGAAAGCCTTTTAATATTCTGGGCCATGAGTTGAGATGAGAGACTGCTCTCATACCTTCAGGTTCATGAGCATAATGAGATTTTTATTTTGCTGAGTGCAGACTGTGAGCGAGACCGTGTGTCGACCCGTCACGCACAAAATGCCTTCATATCAGCTGTGTGTGCACAAAGCGCTCAGTGTGTGTGTTTTACAATTGTTAAAAGTCATTTGTGAGTGTGAGGAAGGGATACATGTCAGTTGGAGCCAGGGTCATTTCTCTCAGCGTCTCCGCTCGCCACAAACCCCCAGATCTCACATGACTTTCATTAGCTGCGTTTACATTGACATTACAAAAATTAGAATAAAACCACATTTTCAATAAAAAGTTTAGCCAATAGGATATATTGAAGTGGGTTTATCCAGCAAAACTGCAATCAAAACACTTTTTTCGCATGATACGAGTCACATAATCAATGACAGGATGTTGCTACTGGCAAGAACGACAAAGAAGACAACAGGAAGTGGTAGGCCGATAATGGCACAATTTAGTTTTTGTTTTAGTTTCAATTTAGTTTTTTAGCTTATTCATGTGTGATTTTAATTGAGTTTGCTATTTAATAGAAACACAGCAGTTTCAAATTTGTGTTTTTGTGACTTTAGCAGAATATTAAAGTTTTGCACACATGTGTAATGGAAAACCAGCTACTGACTGCGGCTGACTTTAACACTGAAAACACTCATAACATTAATACACTTATTTTTATGCTCTCAAATTGTGGTTTCCCAAAACATTTAGTCCTACAACTGACAGACTACTAGGGGCTGAAAAATGATCAGATCCACACGTCTCATGTAGCCCTGATCCGTGTGTGTGTGAGATGCATCACCTGAAAAACACCTTCACCTCCACCCAGTATGTGCTGTGGGTGTACACACACGCGTGCACACACATGTCTACTTGTGTCCTTTTTGTTTTGAATCGCCTGCTGAGCTCTTTTTCAGGAGGAATGAAAATCCAGACTGGAGTCATGTTTCCGTGTTGTGGTGTATGCCACAGTGGAGCTTTTGTTCAATGAATGCACAGCGTAGTGGAAGCTGGACTTTTGTTGTGTGGGAGATTTTCTCAAAAATAAGAGTTATGTGGGAGTTCAACAGCAATGAACCAGAATTTCTGTTTAACAAAAAGTTCATTTTTGTTTCTTTTTGTGTCATTTTTGTGTTTTTCTCTTTTGTTTATTTTCCCAGTGGTGTGTAGAGTGTTGGTATTATTCAGCTGACCAGTCAATCTGAGAGTACATTCACAACACCAAAAATACCCAAATACTGCATTCAAGAAAGAGTGGTTCTACTTCAAAATATTTTTATTAAAGTAAAAGCAAGAAGTTGGCTCCCAAGAAATTACCACGGTAACAGGTCCAATAAATGTAATCTTAAATGTGAGTAAAAGCCAGAGTTACTACCCAACTCTGGCTTTAATCTAACTTTAGTCCATTTGTCCAGAAAGTTTGGGTCATTTTTAAGGTGTGAATTTGTAACCAAACTCTGATGCGGTCCGTCTACAAACCTCAGTTTTGGTTACTGAAGTGAACTCCAATGCGGTTCGAATATGTATGTGAACGCCAAGTGGACTGGAGTCCACTCCAAAAGCAGGAAGTGAACTACAGCATATAGCATTCTGGGTAAATACAACCAAAACAAATACACGGTTCTAATGCTAGCTGGAGGAATATTTTTTGCCAAAGACTAAACAGAAATCCTAAAACTGCTAAAATCGCCTCTCCATTTTGTGTGATGGTGTGGCGTTGCTTTGTTTCTGGACAAATTTGCATCTCTTACTTACACTAAGGAACAAAAACACGTAGTTCAGAAATTCAGCTTTAACCTGCAACCAGTGGAGTGTGAATAAACTTGAATTGTATTGTTTTCTTTCAAACTTTGCATATCACATTTTTAATGTCTTTGTTTGGCAGTTCTGAACCTGAATGTTGTTTTTTATTTGTGTGTAAATCTTTGATGCGAAGGTGACAGTGTCTCAACACCTGGCTGTGTTTTAAATAATCAAAAAGCAGGATCTCTCCGTCTCTCCTCTTTATTGTTTCTCACCACCACGCTCCCTCTCCTCCTCTCTGCGTGACACTTATTTTCATTTTAACCTCCAATTCTTTCTTCCAAATCCACTCTCATTCTCAAATCTTTTTTTTTTCCTCTGCGCCCCCAGCCTTCCAGTCACCTCCCTAAGTTTTTCACTCCTCCGCTCCTGCTTGTTTTTCTCTCTGGAGGTGGTGTGTGATCTCGACGTGTCATCAATCCTCTGCAAGACTTTGAATAATTAGGATCTGCATGCATTCCCTGCGTAAGCGAAGCCTCTAATCCCCTGGAATTGTGCAAAGTAAACCATCACCTCACAGCCCGCTGGTGACCTATGCCTCCCCTTAAACTCTGTTTGGTGCGCCAAACGTGTCCTTTTCAACTCACGTCCACACCCACGAATCAACAATCACCTCATTGCAACGCTGGCAGCACTGCAGAGGTGCTGTGTGTAAATTAAAAATTTAGTTTGAACAGTTAATCCCCAAAGAAAAGCACTTTCCATCACAATAAATCGATTGAAAATGTCCCTAAATCAAGCTAAAGTGTGAAGAATGTCCAGAGTTACATTTTGGGAAATTAACTTTGCCTCCTGCTCTGCTTTCTGATTAGATTCCTGCTTCTCCTCTTCTTAAAACTCCCTGCAAGTAAATAGGAAATGAAAGTGATAATAAAAATTCATTTTTCTCCCCCACTTGTCTCCGTCTCACAATCTCCATGATATAGAAGCTTGTTTGTGAATACATATTCAAATATTACCATAGCACTCCATTAAAAAAATAAATAAAAAAATCAATCTCATAGTCTGGGAGATTCAGTTCAAAATTACAATATTTTTTTACACTTTTTGCTGCTGCAGTTCACTTTTACACTGCACTGTGTCAAACGAACTCAACTCCTTTGAAAACGCTGTTCCTCTCATCGCCTGTGGGGGCGCTGCACCAAGAAACACTGAAGGAAACAACAGAAACCTCAGAAGAAGACATAAGCGCAACTTCCTTCTTCACAAAATGTAAAAAAAAAAAAATGCAGGTTTCAGGATTTCTCATTTGTTTTTGGTAAAAGGTGATTCATGAGCCATTTCTCTTGCTAGCATTAGCGATTGTTTTGGTTGTATTTACCCAGAATGCCCTGTGCTGTAGTTCAGTTCCTGCTTTTGAAAGGTCTCTGAACACACGCAGTAAAAATGCAACAGAATTCACTTCAGCCAAACCAAAACTGAGGTTTTTACACCTAAAATCAATTGAAAATATTGCTAAGTTGAACTGAAGTGTGGGTAAAATTTATTTCCTCCTGCTCTACCTTTGTCTTAAAACTTCTTGTAAAAATATCAATAAAATTATTTTTTCTGCCTCACTTGACTCCCTCTCACATTCCCAATGATATAGAAACTTGTTTGTGAGAACATATTCAAATATTATCTTAGCACTCCATTAAAACCAATCTCAGAAATATCAACTTCGCCCTCCATCTTCCCTCTCTTAGCTCTCCTCTGCTTGTTTTCTCAGTTTCTCCCTGCCATCTCATCATCTCACTCTTTCACCAAGTCCCCCCCTCTGGTTTTGGTTTATTTTCACATTTCTTCCATCTCTCCTTCCCACGGTGACACAAACGAACGGAGCGGTTGTCGGCTGACCCGCTGGGCGCCGCGGCCCTCCCTGGGTGCTCCATCACTGCTCTCTGGAAACATCAGGATGAATGGCTGTTGTTAAGCAAACAGTGAAGTTACAGCTGAGCCGAGCACAGGCTGATATTAATGGAGTGCCTGCTTGCACTCTGCCTCCTCAGTCAATCGGCGGCTTGCCGGTTGCTAATTTAATCAATGGCAACAGTGAGAGATAAACTGTGGGCTTCCCCTTTTCTCTGGTACCTGCCTGTAGTGTTTCTCACTAACTGTTTTATTTCACAGTAATAGTTACTTTCAAATCTGACCTATCTAATTAAACAACTCAGACTTCAGTCAAAATGAAACCATTTCAATGGCAAAATCGGTTCCACATCTGATTGATCTCAGTTTAAAGTATGTAGAAGGCTCATTGGCTGATGCCACTTGGAAGCAGCCAATAAGCTGCTTCCAAAGGGTGCATTGTCCCGCCCACCACATCCATCTCAGACCTCTGAGCAGCTAACTGAATGAAGGAGACGAAGATTCATGGAAAACAGGTACAAAGACGACATAAAATTAATAGTTAGCAAACGTTGCTAATGCTTAACCAGATTTTATGCATGTTTACGGGCAGAACAATGAGATAAGCTCACCACTATTAACTCATTTGGTTCTCCGTACTTCAGGAGTAGGAGAGAAGTACTGTTAAGTAAAATGTTTCATTCAGCCAATGAGAGGCTTGCTCCACCTCCATGTCAGACGGTGGTAGCTGAGCAACTAACAGTTGAATGATGGAGATTCACGGAAAACAAGTATAAAAACGATGCAAAATTAATAGCTAGCAAACGTTGCTAATGTATATAATGTTTTCGGGCTAGAACATTGAGCTAGGTTCACCGTTATTAACTAGTTCGGTTCACTCTGTACTTCCGGAGTTTACTGTTAAGTCACATGTTTCATCTAACCAATGAGCTGCTTCTAAATAGCGCATTGTCCCGCCCACCATCTCCATCTCAGACGGTGGTGGCTAACTGAATGCTAGCAGATAACGGAAAGAAGGAGACGGAGATTCATGGAAAACAAAACAATATAAAATTAATAGTTGGAAAGCATTACAGAATAATTGTATGCATGTTTACTGCTAAAACGATGGGTTTAGTTCACCAATATTAACAAGTTTGCTTCTTTGTACTTCTGGTTGTAGAATATTTGGTCAGAGGCGGCGCCATTTTGTGCTGTTGTGCTCCCTCTTCTGAAATTGGTGAGCAATGTTTTTCTTTTTTTTTTTTTAATTTTCAGTTGAATTTGTACATATTTAAGCCATTGACTGAATAGGCATTTTAAACCCATGCTTAGACTATTGCATTTTTCAGCAATAATTCTTAGAGCTAACAAGTTGTGAAATAAGACTATTTAAAAAATTTGTTGTATTTTAAAACACATTTATGGCTCACAAGTGTGTTTTTAGTCTAGATTTAAAGGAACCTTGTGGATTAGCTGCAGCTGTCTGATTATTTTTTTAGGCAGACCTGTGAAGATACTGTTGCAATAATCAATATGACTGGATCAGTTTTCCTAGATGTTGTTGAGAAATTAGTCCTTTAATCCTGGAAATGTTTTTCAGGTGACAGAAGGCTGACTTTGTAACTTTGTCAGCACCCAGCTTCAGTTATTACAGCTAGGAACTGGCAATCAGGCTGAAATCTAGATGTAGTGATGGATCGTTCCCCTTTAGACCCAAAGATAACATCTTCAGTTTAGTTTCTGCTCAGCTGGAAATAATTATTGCACATCCACACGTTATATGAAACAATCACCTATCAAAACGGCATACTGATTAATAAATAGCTATCAAAACTACGGCATTGGCACGTGGAAACGATTCGCAGAGCTGCGTCCGAGCACTGCAATATTTTCTCTCCCAAATTAGCATAAACACAGATCTGTGAAGTCTCGGCGTACAGCGGAGTCACAGCGAGCAAACACACAACACCTGTTTGTGTTTACCCAACCAGTTCTCTCCCAACATACAGCCATGCTAATAAACAGGTGCGACCTGTTTAACCTAACATGGTTTCTAGTTACGCCTCCGCAGGCAGAGGTTAATTCAGTAACAAGCAATCAGGATATGTTCTGCTTATTTAGTTTCTGTTTTATTTTAAAAAGGGGTTTTATGGAAATGAAGATACGTCTGAGTGTATTTTAGGGTGTCTGTTTTCAGCTTCCTCAGCCTTTAAATCTCTCAGTAATCCGATCATGTCTGGATGGCTGTTTTACTTGACAGAACCACCTTAGTCATGCAAGTGCTGCATCTTCATTTCCATCCTGCTACAATTCAACATCACGTTGTATTTCTGCAGGAAAAGAGGATGCTTGTCAAAATCGTAATGAAGTTAAAAGTGCATTAGATTATAGTAATGGTCCTAAACTGATCAGTTTCATAACATATTAAAATCAGTCTAAAATGTGAATACTTGTCTTTTAGCTAAAAGCTTCTGAATGTCCATCAGGCTAAAAGAAGCAAAAAGAGATTTCTTTAGATTTCCCAGGATTAAGAGCTGAATTTAAAGATGTAATTTGGAACGGACCAAAACTGGACTTTATCTTTTTGGTTTGCTTTCATACTGTACTTTTTTGTAAGCGAACTGCAAATCCAAATGTTTATGCAATGTTAAAGCTACTTGGATGATTTGAATTATGACAACATTTAATTTTCCTTTGGAAATGTATTTTTGAATTTAATTTAAATCAAAATCAAGCTCAGATTAGACCTTTACGTTAATATTGTCAAGATGAAGGCATGTTTTTACAGTTCATTGTTCTTTCTTCTTGCTAATAAAATCAATAATTCCCTTGGGATTATATTGACCACAGGATTAGCAGGACACTCAGCGAGTTTTCTTTGCCGTTTAATGTTTGTTTTGTTGCTTAAAACTCTCCTCTTAGCTGAAGAAGAGAAAAAGCGCAGCACTTAACTGGTCTTACTGGTTAGCATAATGTGAAGGAAGCTCATGTTATTCAGCTAAGCTAATTTTATTAAATTAATTGTCTATTTATAAATAACAGAAAGTGTTTGTTTTTTATTTAGGCTCAACAAGTACAGTCAGGAGCAGAATTAGTCGTGAGTCATTTTATTCAACCCATAAGAATGAAATATCTTAGATTCTGCAAATATTTGTGGATTAATTTAGTGTCCAGTCACAATCACCACGCCTTCATTGCTTTATTTTATAACATGTTAAAGTTCATGAGGGATAAACAGTAACTTGATATGAAACTTGCTTTTGCTTCACTTGTAATCATATCCAACAGGGGTGTGTCTGAAAGGCCTTGTGTAACAAATCTGACATATGTCACTGAGTTAGAAAACTGGAAATAATTTTCCCTTTCGGGATGTTCCTTATTTGTCTGATTTTAAAGAACATTTATTAAAATCTTGTTTAAAAATATAGCTGTATCAATCCTCTCCTAAGGACTCTCTGCTTATTTTCAACTATTTTTAGGGCCTCTTGTCACTTTAAATCCAGAGAAGCTTCTGCTGGCCACGCTCCCAAAAGTCAACGTTTACACTCGCTCGTGAAAATGGCTGGCAACAGAAATGCAAATATACAACCATACATCTTTGAAAAGCAGAAGTGGGCCCTCCTGCACAGTCAAAATGTTGACAGCAAATGGTTTCTGGATGGTAAGTCAACAACAAAACACTTACCTTTTCCAGCAGCCATTGTACGGCAGTGATAAAACTAGGTGACCAAATGTGCTGGAGCTACTCTGGGGTTGCTAGGTAATGGGGTGGAACTCTGTTAGGGTTGCTAGGTAACGGTGTGGAACTCTGTTGGGGTTGCTAGGTAACGGTGTGGAACTCTGTTGGGATTGCTAGGTAACCGTGCAGTGCCTTTGGTATGTGACTTAATCGGGAGGTTTTGAAATGGCTCGTTTTCCGGACACTAAACAAAATAGCCAAAAAATAACTGTTTTTTGTTGCTTTTTTTTTTAAAGTGCTTGGACTGTTTTAGAAACAGTCAAAATGAAAATGGAAGTTCAAAAATGCGAAATTGGACACATGTATCTAAGTCTAACCAGAGACTTCAACGGTTTTCGCTCACTAACAGTGTGTGTGTGTTTCTTTAAAAAAGTAAGTTTCATCAGTGCCTGCATCTGCTAATGTGACCGTTTCCTAACAAAGTGACCCAAATGACTCAAGATTAACACACCTGCATCTTATTAAAGTCAACCGTAAATGGATCGAATCCAGAAAGTGTGAATCACTGTTTCCAGTAGGATTTCAAAGGAAAATCACGGAGAAGCAACAGAAAGCTCGCTCTGCCCTGTGGGGAAACATCTGATGCTTATCTGAAGATACATCCTGAGCCTGCAGCAGCGATGAGACAACATTTTAACACTTTTCACTCTTTATTAAAAGAGCTACTTCTGGTGTGTTTGGCAGCAGTCATGCAGGTGTTGATATGAGGGCAATGTGGGTGAAATATTTTCATGATGGTGACATGAGATAACCCCAAACATTATTCTTGCCACAGGCAGTGTTCGTGGAATTTCCCCTTTAATCTCTGAAACAACACTTCTTACATTGACACGTATGACCTGGTTTTCTCAATTTACCATCAAAACCTTGATTTAAATGGAAAGTGGCAGCTAATAATTAACAATTTAGACATTTCATATTTATTAATAATTAGATATATATTGCAACATCTTCAAAAACAACTGGAATGTTTGTTTTTTTGTGTAGTAGGTGTTCAGATGTTTATTGGTGTGTGTATTTTTACTTTAACTGTGCAGTGGTTCTTTGTAGAAACAGTTTTGAAAAAGTATCTGCTCTCACTGTATTCATAAAACAAATAACTCCAATGATATGCAGGTGAAAACACCCATCAAGGTCAGCAGTAATCTGCGATTAACAGCATCAGACTGCAGCTGTTCTCACCAAAACATCAGTTTCTGTCAGAAAATACAGCTGGTGCATCAGTGATTAAAATGATAGAAAAATCAATAT
Source organism: Poecilia formosa (assembly GCF_000485575.1). Lineage (NCBI taxonomy): Eukaryota > Metazoa > Chordata > Actinopteri > Cyprinodontiformes > Poeciliidae > Poecilia > Poecilia formosa. The sequence goes on along the minus strand of NW_006799986.1, from coordinate 2,838,720 downwards.
TAAACTAAAAACTAAAAGTAAAGAGGACAATTTATCCAAAATATTGATAGCATTGATGCAGAGTTGGAATCTGTTTCGAATCGGTTAATTCTTTAGTTACCTCTTGAAATTTTATTTAATTTTTGTATATGAAATAGTTTTTCAACTCTAAAATATGTGATTTGCTCTTAAATTATATATTTTAACATTTTATTTAGAAACACATCTTTGTTTCTGTTTATTGTGATAAAATGTTATGAAAGCATTTTGTAGATGCCTATAAACTTTATCCAAATGTTCTTAGTTTTAATTCAGTAATTCAGACAAAAAAGTCACCAAAACACCTCAAGGTTAATAAATCAAACTTAAATAATAAAAAGTATCAGAATCACACACCTCTAATAAAAAAACGCTGACGTGAAGTTAAAAAATGTCTTTTTTTCCCATGCCAGGAGTTTTGCAGGTCACTTTTTTTCATTTTCTTCTTCTACATCAAAATTACAGCCAGCTTGCAGGAGTTGCTAAATGTTTCCAGTTAAAACCCGACTTTTTGCTGTGATTTACATAAATAACGAGCCATTTAATTGTGGATAGACTGTGGCAGGATTAAGTTTGGATAAATACATACATTTTTTGGAAGTAAATCAACATGCAAACACTAGCTTTTATGTTTTCCAATAGCTGAATTCCTAAATAAAGCAAATTCCTGAGCTGGTGTTTACTCTGAAATGTTGGAGCTGCTCGGTCTGACCCCTCTGCAGGGCCCCTGGGGTTGGCGTGACCCCGTCCAGAGACGCAGACGTACCTATATACCGACTTTAATTTCACGACCGGTGTTGGTGGCAACGTCACCGTGTCTGAGATGTTGAGGCAACGAATAAGGCAATCAAACCTGCCATTTGCACCTGTAAGAACACACAAAAAATTTCCTCTTCATACATGAAGGGGTTCTCACAGTTTTATGATTATGAACGCAGTATGAAAAATAAAAAGGAAACTCTGTCGCCATGGAAACCCAGCAGTCTGTCTTCAGCCACAAGCGTTTCCTTTCTGTACGGCTCCTTTTCGCCTCTCCACCCTCTTATCTCAGCAATAGTTGCCAATCGTCTGTATTTCCTGTCGTTTCTGCTCTCACTCCTCCTTCCTGCCACCTCTTCCTGCTGGATCTGTTTATTCAGGCGCCATCCATGTTCAGTGCCATCGTTTCCTGAATTAAAAGCCCCCATAATGCCTGCGTTTCTTCAATCTGTGTGGAGCAAACGTGGTCATTGAGGGACAGGAATGAACTGCTGAGTACGACGGAAAGCTCAAACTTCATATCTCTGCTGCAACAAAAAACAACAAAAACTGAAATTGATAAAACATTTCTTAATTTAAATAAATAAAAGCAGAAGTTATTGGGGAAAAACTATAAATAACTGGAACCATGTCTAAAACATACTTAAATTAGACATAAAATCATTTGTTTTTGTGTTTATGAATGTGTTTGTTAGCCTTTTAACTGATTTAAAATAGATTTTTCCCCCCACACACAAGCAGTTTACGTCATTTATCACGAAATTACGGCACTCCGTTCTCCTCGTGGCGGCTACGCTATGCTAGTCCGCCAAATGGCTACAGAAGAAGAAAAGCCCACAGTCATTGGGTTGTTCAACAATAATTTGAATAAATCTTTTGGAAATTGAAAAATTACCCAATCAATATAATCATAATACAATTCTTCAACCTTTTTGAATTTTACACCTAAAAACCTAACCAAAAACTAAAATTATTATAGCTAATAAAAACTAAACAACATTTAACTTATAATAACTAATACAAACCGGCAACCCCACAATAAAAACTAATTAAAACACGATGAATTTAGAGATTAGAGAAATAATATCCTTCATTTTCTATGAATGTGTCCCTCTCAGTAGATTCAATGTGTTCATGAATCTATTGATTAGCATTTTGAACTGAATTTTTTTTTTTCCCCACTCAAGCAGCTGCCAACAAATGTTGGCGCTCCTCCTGGTGAAACTTAACGCTACACCACAAAATGGCTGCAGGACAAGTTGGGATAAAACATCAGTCAGTTGGTTGTTCGGCACTAATTGAATAAATGTTTTGAAAATAATACCTTCTGTTGAGCATTCATTACTCAATCATAACACTTTAAACTTTCTGAATTTTACACCTAAAAATCTAAACTGAAATATTTAGTTAATAATGACTAATAAAAACTGGCAAACACACTCAAACTGAATTAGACAAACAAAAGTCACAACAGACTAAAACTGAACTATGGTCATTTCTAACCCTGCCCGCCTGAATCGGCCTGTGGGTTTTTGCAGCGTGTTACCTGGTGGGTCATTCAGGGTCAGGATGATACAATAGTGTGCCAGCAGCTTATGGGGCCCCTGCAGACAAGCAGAAAAATGGGCCCCAGCGGTGCGCCGCATTCAGGCGGTACAGATAATGGATCGGGCCGTGGGGCCATGGGCCGGGGCCTTGGGGCCGGGGCCAGGCTGGCCGACGTAGCGGCTTGTAGCTCACTGCTGGAGGTCTGCAGCGAGGAGGGAGGGGGCACGTAATCCAGAGAGGGGTTTACTACTGATGTAGAAAATGCTTTTTATTTTTATTTTCCTTTAAATATGAACTTAAACACAAGATGGACTCCATTTATTATTACTGAATCTAACTAATTGCTGTGCATTTAATTTAGGGGTATCAGCATCAAGGGAGGTGAATTATTGTATTATTTATTTTGATTGAATGCTTTTTATCATTCTATCAAGATGATCAGGGCTATAAATAGAAACCAGTCTAAAGTATGATGTCACTTACAAAAATAGGGAATTAACACAAATTGAGTTTTTTTCCTTCCTTTCCTGTTTTACTGTTAACATTATTAATAACTCATTATTGTTGTACTATCATCATTGTCTAAGCTTTTATCTCTGTTTTTATTTTTTGTTTTATTTATTGTTATATAACACAGATTAAGTAGAATTTATGTCCAGTTGTTATTTACTGTTGTCTTTATTATTATTATTATGTATCCATAGATTTTTATTATTATAAGAGTTTTTAATAATTTTGTTTATGTAATATAATTTATTTGTTGGATCTTTAGCACAGTATGTTGAACAGGAACATTATAATATGGTTTCAATTACACATTTTTGTCGGTAAGTATTTCATTAAATTGAGATAAGGAGTGAAATTAAATACGTTTTCACTTCTTCCGACTCTTTTCTAAACAGAAAAGTACAAATTATTTTGTTCTTGGTTATGCATTGACATGTTTTTTTCTGTCCTACTGGTTGCTTGTTTTCCTGTTTTTAAAAACCAGTTTGACATACATTAAAAAATCACAAAAGTTTTTCCATATTTGTTACAACTGTCCTCATGTCATGACACTATAATGTGATGCAAAAATGCTCTGCTTCTTATCTGGCGTTCAAAACAACTCATATTCATGTTGACATGAAATAATTTTCTGTTTTACTATTGCAAAAGCTCAGTATTCCTAGTGAATAATAACTGTCCCTCTTTCTGTCTGACGCGCCATAGAGAACATAAATTTGTTCCATTTACGTCTGTTCAGAAGACGATCAAACTGTTTGAAACTGTACAGTTTGTTAATATAGTCAGTTTTAATCAGTTTCTCACTGTGATGCTGTGAATTTTCTACTGATTTCATTGATATTTTTATCCTCATTTCAGAGTCATGAATCAAAGAGCAGACTGTGAGAACGCCGACTGTCAAACTGTCTTCTGGCTTGTGGCAGAAAAAAAGCCCTAATTTGAATAAAACCAATTGAAGATGGAATAAAGCAGCCAAGAAAAAAGAAAAGGAAGCAAACACAACTTTTAATAAACACGTCTGATTGAGTTTCAGATTTTATCACTCTTGGGTATTGTTGCATTCTCAGTGAAATGATGAACATTTTATAGCTTTCACAGCTGTCGTCATACTGCACTGGTTTCCATTCTTCAGTAAGCACTTTCTCCATAATGGGAGTACCGGTCCGTAGCAGAACGGTTGCGTTTAACAGTTCCAGTTTCAATGCACCGATGAAAGCTGGAGCGCTATGATAGCTTATCATTTTATAAAAAAATGAAAGGGAGTAAATATCTGTAAAAAAACTGAATTTTTTTTATTAATTTCTGAAATTTTCTGAGAAAAAAACAAGGAATTTTTTTAAACTTGAAAAAGTCAAACATTTGTTTCCAAAGACTCAGAAATGTACTTAAAAAAAGACAAAGTGGGTATTTCTGAATTTCAAAAGTTGAGAATTTGCTACAAAGAACTCTGAATTTTTTTAAGTTAATCTCAAAAAACGTTTGAAGAAAAAACATTGAAATTTCTGATTTACAAAATTTCTGGAAAAATTTGACATTTTAAGATTAATCTCAGAAATTTTGTAGAAAAATAGAAAATTTCTACATTTAAAAAGTCAAAATTTGCTTCCAAAACCACTGAATTTTCTAAATAAAAAAAAACCCCTGGAACTTCAGAGTTTCAAAAGTTAAAAGTTTGCTAGAAGAAAACTTTTGATTTTTGGAAATTTACTTAGTTTAAAAGTTGAAAAAGTTTGACTTTTAAAACTCAGAAATTTCATTATTTTTTTGTAGAAAATTTCTGAGATTCATCTCAAAATTCTTGAGTTTTTTTAGCAGAAATTTTCTCCTCCTTTTTTCTCCAACGGCCCCAATACGCCATCATAGACAATAAACACATGACGCAGATGACGGAGAGAAAACTCCAGGCCTCCCAAAGACTCGACTCACACCCCCACAGTGTGTCTTTAACTCCACAAAACAGAAAAACAAAGCTATGGACAGAACGAGATAAAGACCGATCATCTGATCTCCATCTGTCAGCCCCGTTAGGGAACAAGCAGAGAGAAGTGGCTTTGCATCTCAGCTGCTGCCACCCACCTCCTGTCTCACACTCTCAGGCGTGATGCGTTCCTACAGATCGCATTGATTTGAAGTGTGTGTTTCTGCTGTTCTGTGTTCTGCAGAGACTCTGCAAGACCAATCAGGACCCTTGCCCTCACAGCTAGCAGAGAAAAGCTGGGAAAGGAGAGGAAAGCAGAGAGGAGGTGGTTTATGAGGTTTGACCAGCACTTAATAAATGAGAACATCATCCAAACGGTAATTTATTTCACTAATTCACATGGTCTGCCTATCAGAAAGATAAATTATACCAATTAATTGACGACAGATTTAATAGATATTCCATTTGGAGGGTTTTAGTTGCAACAATAAACCCTCCAAAAATGATTTTCTTTGAGAATTTGAGTATGAAATGCAATGAAAAAATATTTTGACAAAATAAAATGTTCTTTTGGGGAAGACTGCTGATGGAAAATGTGTCTGTTACATTGAGTTTGTAACATTTCTTTACATTTTCAGTTTGTTCTGTCTTTGAACTGTCTGCTCTGTTAGTTCAAATTAATGAAAGAACTGTTCACCTCCTCGCCTGTGGTGGCGCTGCACCAAGAACCACTGAAGGAAACGACACCAAGTGCAACTTTCTTATTTGCAAAATGAAAACAAAAATGGAGTAGCGTCATAATTTTAGCGGTTGAAGGATTTCTGTTTTGTTTTTGCCAAAATCTTACGAGTAATTTCTTACGCTGCTTTTTGGCATTTCATATCCTAGTAAATCGGGCTACAGACAAACAGGAACCAGGACTCCTTTCGGACCTTTCGGACCTGAAATCAGAGGTGGGCAGAGTACCTGAAAATTGTACTCAAGTTAGACTAGAACTACTTCAACGTATTTTTATTCAAGTAAAAGTAAAAAAGTATTTGGTAAACAGTCTACTGAGTAACTGATCAAATTATCGACCATTTAATAGTAAAAGTTATATAATCAGATGGACCAAAATATAAAGTTAAGTGGAAATTTTGGTATTTTAAGAACCAATGTTCTTAGAAGAAAGATGTTCACAATAAAAATATTTTAAGTACGACCCCTGATTGCTGTCACTTTTGTGAATTTGACGTTGGGACAGCAGTGTTACCATGGCAACAGGTCCAGGATTGAAGAAACCAGGACATCTTTCTCACCAGCTTCCCAAGACAGACTGGAGTGAACATGATTGACCGTTAGGACGTGGTGATGTTGGAAGGAACCTACATTTGTAGGGCAAAGTTGATAAATTTATGTATTATGAAACTTTACTAAAAACTTCATAAATAAGATGGAGATAACTATCACTGCTAATTAATCAACTGGTTTAAATCCTTGCATGTTTTCTTAAAGTGGTGAAGTCAAAGGCAAGTGAAACACACAGACGTCATCCAGCTCTGTTCTCCTCTCTGGCTTCTGCTTGGCTCACTGGTGCGATAATTTCACCGCCTTCGCCTCCTTTATCTCCGTGTCCCAGGCTCATCATGGCCGTCAGGGGTGAAGTGGCATAGAGAGGCAAAGAGGAGATGGGATCAGGCGTGGTGGAGCCTTTGGAATGTTAATCCGTCGTGGCTCGGTGGAATCGTCTGGTCAAGGCCTTGATTAAGGATTCATGGAGTATTAGAATGTTATCATCATGGCTATACATCATCTTACTGCTTTATCAACAAGTTGTCTTGGGTTAAGCCTGTAGCTAAATCCCTTTTACGTAGGTATGGCTGCCATTGTGGAGGATGTGTGGGATTTTTTCCAACACCTATCGTGCAGGTTTGTGTAAAATAGAAAGTAATTTCCTAGTATTTTAGTGATTGATGGTTGGTGGGATGTTAGTTAGTTTGGCTGGGATTTTTTCTCTGCTGAGGAATATCTGTCTTGTGTTTTCTAAACTCTTGGTGCATTCACACCAGCCTGTCCAGTTTAATCCAACTCCAGTTTGTTTGCCCATAAGATCTGTGTACCAGTTGGGTAGAAGTGAACTGGTGTGGTTTGAATGCATATGTGAACTCCAAGTGGTCCGGAGACCGCTCCAAAAGCTGGAAGTGGACTACAGCACAGGGCATTATGGGTAAATACAACCAAAAACAAACACGCTAGTCATAACATTAGCGGGAAAAATGGCTTGTTGTCTTTTACTAAACACGGAAAAGAAATCCTACAACCAATCAGTACTCTGGTCTCGCCTATCCAGAGAACATGGTTCTAGGATCTAGAATAATTTAGATTCAGCTTTGCACACCTACATCGTCCTGCCCTGTTCTTTCTTCTAGAGATTTTTTCTTCCAAACAAACCAACCTGTTTACTCTTTTTTCAAACTATCTTGCCATGGACTAGACTCTTAACTCAGAGTCGTGGAGTCTGATTAAGTTCTTCGTTTTTTGGCAGTTTCTTTCAACATTCACTTAAAGTTAAAACCATAAGTTTATATACACCAATTAAAAAACATTTATTTTTTTTGTCTGTCTGAACTAAAATGAGACCAAATTTCTCTAGTTTTAGGTTAGCTAGATTTACCAGAATTACTAAATAGAACATTTATCGATCATGTTTGTTTGGTGCATGTCTTTAACTTATTTTACTGCCTATAAGTGGAAAGATTTTAACTGGGCAGATAGTTAAAATCTTTCCACTTGTGAACAATCTCTCTCTTTCTGTAGAGTAATGAATCTCAAAGTTTTGAGAAATAGTCCCCAAATCTTTCCCAGATTGATGGGAGGAAACAATTGTTTTCTCTAATGTCATCTTATATGTCTTTCCACTCTACCATTGTACTAATACGCCTGTATGATCTAGACCAACAAGCTGTCAACTTTTAACTGATTAATCAGATAATCAGTGCATTAATTAGCAGCATCTGGTTTCTTCACTTCCTCCTACGTTGTGGGAGCACCATGTTTTAGTTGGAGTGTATCAGAGTAAACTGTAAAGTATTTGCGACTGGCTGAGTGAGAGAATATGAGAGGGAGCTTTGCTGTCACTGCTAGTCCCTGATGTTGGTTTCTTGCACAAGAGCTGAGGGAGATGGGAGCCAGAAAACTCGTTTTAATTTCTGCATACATCAAAGGATGATTTTCCTCCACAGTTTTGAATGTTTAAGGGAAGTTAGCTGACAAGTCAAACTTTAGCAGGAACTTCTCTGAGATATCTGAACTCTGTAACCTTTTTGCTTGTTATCATGCCTCTTCTCTTTGCTCTGCTTCCTTCGATCCACTGATTGCACATTATCAGCTTTATGCTTATTTATTATGAGCAGCGAAGTTAACATAAGCAGACTCATTAAGTCTGCAAACACTGCTTCAAAAAGCAGCACATGTAGTTGCATTGATAGATTCAAAAAGGTTTGAGATTGATGACAGTGGCTGCATTTCCATTACAAATGTGAACAAAACTTTGTCAATATTCCACTAACGTCAGAAATCAACTTCACAAACCTAGTGAAGTTGAAGTCTGGATAGGTTTTCATGAAGTAAGAAATGCAATTAAAATCACATGTGAATAAGTTTGTTCATGTGATAAATAATTAAAAAACGTGCTGCACCATCATCTTCCTACCACTTCCTGTCGTCCTCTTTGCCGTTTCCTCCAGTAGTAACAACCAGTTGTTGATGAATTGTGTTTCCATTACAGTTTTGCAAAATACACAAATTTTGACACGGCCGAAAAATCTCCTCATTCTAAAATGTTGTTGCGAACCAGCAGAAATAAGGGCTCAGCTGCTTATTTTGCATGAGAATAAACACAAAATTTATATTTTTGAGTGTTAGAAATATGAGTGCAAATAATTTTTAAAAGATATTGTTTGATTTGGACAAATGGAGCAAAGCATGTTAGCATCAGAGCGAGAAAAAAAAAATCCCAGTTTTAAGAGTAATTTCCTGTCATTCTCCTGCAAGCTGCTGCCTGAATGAAAGCCTTTTTCCTCAAGACAGAATGTTTTGGATGATGGCTCCATTAAGAAGAAGAATTAATAATGTCCAGATGGTTGAGACATTAATTACTGGCTGGAAATATTACAGTCTTCCCTTCAGAAATGTTATCACTAAAATTGGCTGCGAAAACTACATATTTCAGTGCTTGGATGGATGAAGATTTATTTTTTTTCTTTCTACATAAAACGTCATCGAAAAGACATTATAAATAAACACTGGAATTAACAACACCTGCAACTAAGCCTCTTTTGGAGACTAAGATGTGCCTGTAATTATAGATATAATGTGCTTCACTGTTCAGACGATCCAGAATGTGCAATCTTTGGTAAAATTGACAAAAAAAACCTCAATCCAGAACATTTAATGCTGTCTGTCTGAGAGAGTGTGTCCATAAATCTGAGGTGTGGATTTAAGTGAAAGGAAAATAGGAGGAAGGTTTAGGTTACGAGGTTTAGGTGCTGATTGTTTGGTAATAAGAGCTAAGTCTCCCTCACAGAGTGACAGATTCCCACACCCCCACATTAATTCACCCTGACTTTCCTGCTCAGGTGTCACACCTGCAGAGTGTTGCCAAAACCTCCTCTAGGCTCAGATCTTAGAAAGTTTATGGTTATCCATTAACATGAAAAGTCAACAAAATGCATCACCTTAGCATCGACACCGTTCCTGTTTCTGCTGCGTGAGCACTGCCCTAATTTCACGTTACTCTTAAATTACACGCATGGCTTGTTGGGAGGGAAAGCGAGCGGACTTGATTACTTCTCGTCCTTGCCAGAGGCGGGTTGGTGAAACACGGTCCAGAACACAATCCTCATTGTCCTTCGTTGTTACCGTACACCCAAGAAAAGTAGGACTCCTCATCAGCAGAGGTGAAAACACACACTGGGTGTGCTATATTTGGGGTTCAAACATGAATATCGAACATTTTAGGCTTAAAAATGGTTTTTGACGCAAATAATACCAAATGTGTTTAAAACAGAGGTGGATAAAGCACCCAAAACTTGTACTGAAGTGAGAGTAGTTCTGCTTCAGCATATTTATACTTGTGTAAAAGTAAAAAGTAGCCATAAGAAATTACTCAACTAAAAATAAAAAAAATGCTTCTCAAGTACTGAGTAACTGAACCAAACATCAACCATTTAATATTTAAAAATTACATCAACTGACCAAAACATAAAGTAATGTGGGAATTGAAATGAAATGGTTGACATAAATAAGCCAAAGAAACTTTAACCAAAACTGCAGGTGACTGTGAATAACCTCCTGAATGAAGAACAAACTTTTTAACCAGAAGTTCACCGAGAAATTTTCTCAAAGGTAAAAATTAGCGATCCAGGAAATTACTTGAGTAAATGTACTCCTAAAAGTACATTTATTCAAAAAGTTGCTCAAGTAAATGTATTTGAGAAGAAGTAAGCTTATTGACAGACTGGGAGGAAGTATAGAAAGAGAGAGGAGGGGTGATTTAGTGTTAAAGGTTTTATTTTTAAGCCAACAACCTGAGCGAACATGCAGAGAATTAGGCCTTGATTTAATTCATCCCCATGCAGCCCTCAGCTGGTCGAGTCTACAGTTAAATACCTTTCTCAGTTTAACTGATGTGAACAGCAGCTGTAAAATCTGTTTGAAAAGAAAGAGAACTAACTTTTCTAACTTAGCTGTTGGATCATAAACTCTGCTTTCTACTACATTAGGATACACTTATATTTATACGTAGAACATGGCACACTGCAGTGTTTTGGACTTGGACCATTTACTTTTTGTGAAGATTTAAACACATTTTCTTTGTTATGCTCTTGAGACTCAAATCTATTTATCAGCAGCATATCTAAAAGTGAATCAATTTCTGAATGAAGATGTCTTTAAAATGGGTGTTGGTACTCCTGCTTCCAAAGACCTCAGAGATTTACAATCCAGCCACTAAACGTCCTATTGATCCAAAATCCCCCATACACTGGATTGATGGGTAAGTCGAACAGACACAATCTTTCTGCTTTGATAGCTTCCCTACAATGGTTGTGCTAGGATACAGGTAAAAACAAATCTCATCATGAATCATAAAGACATCAATACCGTTGCTCAGTCCTACAGTAGATTGCGTCTCTGCTTGATATCTGCAGTTAGAGACATATTCTCTACCAACTTCAGAACCTAAAATTCAATTTTCTATCTATCCAAGATCGTTACCTAGCTGGTTACCTGCTGTTATTTTTATCTAGCTAGATGGCTATTTAGTTAGCTATCTAGTTAGAAAGCTAGCTAGGTGGATGGTGGTTACCTGTTGTTATTTTTGTCTGGGTAGGTAATAAGAACTTTAGCTAGGTAAGGAAATATGTGTGCAAACAAGCTATCTAACTAGCTCACTAGCTAGCTTGCTAGCTCATTTTGAACACATATTTTCTTATTTCTTATAGCCATCTAGGTAGCTGGTGAGGTAGCTGGATGGATGGTGGTTACCTGATGTTATTTTTATCTAGCTAGCTATAAGTAAGGAAATATTTGTTCAAAACGAGCTATCTAGCCAGATAGATGATGGTTATCTTCTGATATTTTTAGATGGATATAAACTTATTATCATTCAAAGGAAGCTCATTTCAGATGCTTTTGTTCTCTTGGTCATGGTCCTTATCTTATGACCATAGGCGAAGGCTGGAACAAAGGCCAGTAAATTAAGAGCTGCTTCTTCACCACAACAGACTGGAGGATGTATTTTATTATTGTAGATAAAGCTGAGATTAGAGTGACAGTGGGTTTATTTTTGTCAGAGTACAGAATTCATGATAGGATTCCCTCAGACAAATTGGACCCAAACAATGGGTCAAACTGGGACTATAAGGAAGATTTCAAAGTCCTGTGAATGTGATTGGTAAGGTTGTGGTTACCTGCTGTTATTTTTAGACTACGCTCAGAGCATTTAGAAAACACCCCACATTAAAGTCTCTTCAGATCAGCAGGAGCTACACCAAACCCATGACAGTTTTTATTTGTGAGACGGCTGCAGGCCAAACTCTGAACACGCATAAGGACGTGATGAGGTCAGGTCACCGTGGGCAGTGGGTGCGTCCCCCCAGCTGTTTCTCTGTGTGATCTTTCTGCTGAATTGTGTGACCCCAGGGTGACATACCAGCAGAGTCACATGACTGTCTGAACTGTAGCGTAAAGCTGCAGATGATAGCAAGGCAGACAGTGGTAAAGGCAAAGGTCACAGCAGAGTGTATTACAGTCCTCTTGGCAACGTTATGTCAGCCAGAGAGTCTCAAATTTATCTAACAAAAAAATTCTGTTCAAGAAATTCCTCTGGCAGAGGTCAAGTTTGACTTTTTCACTGCAAAAACACAAAATCTACTTTTGTCTGGTTTCCAATGCAAATATTTTATATATATATAGAAGAATTATTGACTTAAACTATTTAGACAAGAAAACAAAACAGACAGAAATATTTGGTAAGATTTTGTGTTTTTGCAGAGTTCATTGTCATTTTGACCGACGCAGTCAAAAATTTTCCATCTCTTTAAAATGATAGTAATGATGTTTAATTGCATTTCATTTAGTTCAGTTCATATTTAATAAGCTGAACAGAGAATCTATATTGTGCAATAACACAACAAGCAAATTAATACATGTAACGTATTGGATGCAGTGACAAAACAACCCCACTGACTCTGGCCTCAGTAATTAGAGATATACAATGAAATTAAACAATCACACTTAAATTATGAACATGTACATGAATTACTCACTCGTTGTTTGTAATTAAATGTGGTTTTGATATCGATTTGGAGGACAAATCTGCGATTTGCTGCTGCATTTTGAACAGGAATTACAAACACCACTTGAGCCAAAGTTTTGAAATCGGGGAACATTTCCCACAGAATGCGCTCCTGCACTGGACACACTCCAAACCATCCTGTCATAAAGCTTCGGCTTCAGCTCCCAGATGACGAGATGCGATGTACTCTGTGCATGAAGTTGAAAATGTTTGCATGTCTTCACAAAGTAGACAAGTGTGCAAATTGTAATCTGTTAAAATGATGGCTGCTCATTGGATTTTTTCCGCAACCATTTAAAAAACGGTCAAAGATGGAACAGAACTAGTGATATGTGGATCAATCTTGAAATGATACCTCCAATTCTAAATCTTTATGGTTTAAAATCAATTCTCAAATCAAAATATTCATACTTTTGATACTTTGAGTATTTGAGGTAACATATACCATATATAGTGGAAAGAAACTGAACATTGAGAGCTTGTCTAAATTCGTTGGCTGGCGGGGAACTACTTTTCCTCCTGCCTGGGGAAGTCCATAATTTGTAAGAGCAGTTTGTTGCTCTTACCCACATTTTAAATTAAAACTTTTGAAATGTAAACATTGACAGACCTGTGCAATGAATATTTCACTGCCATTTTCAACTTTAGTCATCCTGTTTAATTAAACAGCAACACTTCCTTTGGATTTACTGGATACATTCTCTGGATTTGCTTTGGTTGTATCAGTATTGGATCGGTGTTACTGATGCCAGCCTGAATTTGACTAAGTATTGGATCAGACAGAAAACCGGTGGTATCGAACATCACTAAACTCTGGTTTCTGGAGTCATTTGTAATCTGTCTGCATTTTGGGAAGTACTGGAATGAAAGAATGCCAGCTGACTGCTAGCTAGAAATAATGTAACATGAATAGGTCGGTCTGGAACAGAATGAAGAAAGTTGAGTTTCAACAACTTTTGAATGTATGTAAGCAGAAACTCTGCTGGTGTGAGTCCAAAGACTTGACCAGCAATCAGTGTGGGTTTCAACCCAGGCCTGTTTCTGCAGAGGTGTTTTCATGTATGCAGGTCCTTGGCTGATGCTTGACTCATAAATCTTTCATGGCGTTTTTATTGATTGGTCGGCTGAGACTGAATGCATGTCGGCGTGTAAGTACATCATGCACACTCACAAACTCTCTTCACTCTGCAGATTTGCTACTGTAGATGCATGCCAACACTCATCCAGAATTATTAAGCTGCAGTTCCTGAGCTGTCCCTCAGTGATCCGTGTTTATTCTGTGTTGTGAATGAAGGAAGCAGAACCAGATCAATAATGGTCAGCTCCATCAGCCCCGGGTGTGTTTATGGTCAGCATACGTTCATTCCAACATGCTACAATCTGCCCAAACTGTACGTTGCTCCCATTGGATGCTTGAGTTACTTGTCGATCTACATCCAGGTCCCTTTTTTAATGCCACAGTTACTGGTTTGGCATCATACACTGCAAGAACACACATTCTTACCAGTTTGTCCAGTTTCTTTTGAAAATATTGTCATATTCCTAAAATAATGGGCTATAACATCATTGGGAAAGAAAGAGATGCTGATTTTCTTTTTCACGTTAGGCCATTATTTTAAGAAGGTGATGATGACACACATGAAATAAGACAAAACTAACTTATAAGTAACGTTTGAGGAAAATATGTAGGAACTTGTTTTATGGCAATAATTCCTTAATATTGATGAAAAAGTTCAAGTTCTACTAGCAGAACTTACAGAAAGACATTTTCCCATGTTGTAGGTGAACAAATATTTGTCAATATTAAGGATTTATTGACTTAAAACAACCTCCTATATTTTGCAGAAAAGTTACTTGTAAGTTAGTTTTGGGTTATTTTTAATGTAAAAAGATATTTTCACTAGACACTATACAAAAAAATCCCTCGTAAGATTGAGTTTTTGCAATAATATCTACTTTTTAGACAACAAACAACTTCTGATGTCCTATTTACATGTGATCATCATTCTAAGAGCAATTATCACTTCCTTAGAGCTCTATCATCGCACAAACCCAAACTGCTGCCATTTTCTCTTCTAACCAAGCTTTACCTTCATACGATTATCAACTCCATATAAAATAATAGGAATAGTACAAAGAGGGGAAAAAACCTAAATCAACTCTCTCTGGATGAATTACTGTTGGAAAAGTAAGAAAATTAGACAAAATGTGTCATATCTTTACTTTGAAATGGGGAAAAAAGGGCTAATTCAATTTTTTTTTCAAGACCATCGTAGATTATTTTTGTTGGATCACTTGTTTTGCTTTTAAACTTGCTATCACCGGTGAGGTTTGCAACTCTTAAAGATAGAATGATGTAAAATCAGACAGAAAAACGACTCTGTAGTCAGAAAATATCTGTTTATGTTTCCTTGTACATGTAATCACCAAATTATTTCCAATTTGTATCCTAAAGCTAGGAATGAATGGAGTAGCTGTGCTGGGAAAGCCTTGTAATTCAACCTGAGACTTGACCACATTTCAAAGGTGAACAGTTGTTCTCTTTTCCCTCTCAACCCATTCTCATGTTAATGAAATGGCACAACTTCAAGCTGCTCATGGAGCCTCACTGCTCTACTTCACTCCTCAGAGAGAAGCTGAGTATCTCCTGAGCACTCGACACCCTACTTAGCCTAAAGTGTGACCAAAAGTTGTGAAATGGAGTCCGCTGGCTTTTTGCTGTGTTGTAAAAAAACATCCACCACTTTTAATGCTCCCATTGCCCTTAAATTCATGGTAAATAGTTAGAATGCTTTGTTAAATAATAACTTCTTTCAAAGAAAATGTTCAAATTGTGATTAAAGGTGGTTGAGTTTAAACAATTACTCTGAGATCAGTCACTTTCAGACAGGAGTTGTTGAGTTTCTTCGATAATAATCCGTGAAAAGATTGATCTTTGCACAAATTTTATAAAAGTTACATACTGCAGCTTTAAACAGTCAAACTAAATATTATCAAATATATCGGTGGTGTCCAAACTTTTTGCAATATAATTTAGTTTTTTTATTTTTCCTTGCTAAATAAACAAACTAAGCACACAATATTTTAATGAAATATGCAAAGCAGTCGGATATCTGCAGCTCTTTATAGATTTAAAATAAAACAGGGTCGTGCAGCTTTGCCAGATTAAAAAAGAACAACAAATGGTAAACCATGTGAATCCGTGTATGGTTCGTTTTATTTCCCCAAGTTTATTAAATGGTCGTACCCAAGTCTGCATTTTAGTGAAAAACACTGGATGCTTTGGGTCCTTCTTAATAATAAATTCAATTAAAAGCAGAATTTTAATTGCCTGTGTCCTTTTTAAAAATCCTGGAATCAGTGAAAATTTCACCAATATTGATTTTGCCTGAACCGGCAAACCAATTTTAGGCTATTTTTGAACTGTGATCAAGGGCCGCCCAAACTTGTTCCGATGGCCACAAATGGCCCCCGGGTCGCACTTTGGACACCCCTGGTCTATATGCTGATTTATGCTCTTGAAAACACCTTTGATGCCTGTGTTTTGATTTTTTTCACCATTTCAGATGGGAATAAATATGAGGGCTATCTTACATTGCTCCTCACCAGAAATTATACTTTATATTTCATTTTTCTTCAGTTTTATGCTCAAATATGCCATAAAAAAACAGTGTAAGATGTTAGTGATGGTGTGCTCTCCCTGAAATGATCGACATCCGCCATTTATCCTCAGTGATTGTGGTACCAGGAAATCATGTGGGCAATCGTGTGAATTTGAGAGCTGTTCAATTATAGAAGGACTTAAGAACTGCAAAACACTGGAGCCTTTGCTAAAAAGCATAGTCTCTGCCTCTTTTGCTATCTTTCCTAGTCATAAAATATAGATGGAGGTGCTGTGTTTTCTCCAAATGGGTAGATGTAATCTGTTTTTTAATGCATTGCAAGGGTCAAATGAGACACTTTGAGTTTGGCGAGAAATGTAGAGGTTTTGCTCCAACAATTTTATTACATAATCCCTCAGAATACTTTAAAGAAAAAAATCTATCCATTTAGCTCCTACATTCAGCATGGATATACCGCTGCAGCTTTTCTGCTGAGCTGTTGCTGAACTTAAAGAAAAACTGTTTAAAGATGTAGATGTAGCACTGCAAAACGGAGCAAACGACGAGGCGAAGCTGTTTAAATATGAATGAATGTTGTGCGAATGACTCTGCTGTAATACTTAGACGAGAACAGATCCCAGTTTTATTTAGCATGGACTCCAGGGAACACTGGTGATGTTATGGTACACTCACTGGGTGGAAACTCTAAAATGTTTATGCTGAACCCTCCTTAGGGAGTCTGCATCTTCAACTTTAACATTAAACTTTAACGGTTGTGACTTTCCTTGCAACATGCCTGTACCCAAATAGTTTACGCTAAAGCACATTAACAAAATCAGAGATAATCAGATTAATATGGAAGCGCTGAGAAGGAAAAATGTTTTCATACACTTTATGGGTCAAAAGTAGCGTACGTGGTTGGAGGATTGAAATAAGAGGAACATGTCATGAGGTGTGTTGGTGATGAGGACCCAAATGCAGCAGGCAAGACGTTGAAGTTGTAGATTTAATGAAAAGTAAAAACATACAAAAATCACAGGGAACACAGGGAGCCAGAGGAGAACAAAAACACATAAACCAGGAAAAAAAAGCCAGCAGAGAGAACAAAGAAATGACAGGAAATAATGGGATTAAACAAGATTAGACCAGAGGAACCAGCAAAGAGGAACTGAGAATGAGGTTTTCTTTAAATAAGAAAAGCAATTAAAAGCCCATGTGAACAAGTTTGTTCATGCAAAAAGTTATAAAAAAAAATACCTAGATGTAATGGTACTTGACACGCTATTGGCTAGCATTTCAACAGCAGCCAGTTTTTGAGCATTCAAGTCTCACTGATTGGCTGAACCCTGATGAGTGGAGATTAGCTTCTGTTGTAGTGCTAAGACCATGGAGCGTGCTAATCATAATAATCATGTAAGGTGTATTTGGTGTTTGCACTATTAAAACAGGCAGATATAAGTGTTTCATGTTTATTAGCATTTTATAAGTGGTTATGATCTATTTTGGTGAGCATCTGCTGTCATCTGTTGGGCAAGCAACCTCAGAGTCACAGACTAAAAGAAACTGACAGGTTTGGCTCAAAGAAGGCCAGTCTTGTTCAACCAAAGATTCATCATAAAATCAAAAACACAACAGACAACATGAGTATTCTCTTTCCAACAAGTCTACAGAAACGACTCCAACACTGACCGCTGCAGTAGATCCCTACTTACCACAGGTTTAGCCATTCCTGGTTACATGAGTTACGTCAACTATTTTCCCCACAGGATTAATAAAGTACTATTCAAATGCCTCCCAAATATTCTCCAGATCCACAAAACATGTGGACTGGATGATCCAACAGTGTGAAAAAAAAAAATACCAACACGACTTACAAATTAAAGAAATCCAGAAGAGGAAATAGTTTGAATACAGAGTAGTAGATTGAAGACGTGAGACTAAAGTCTAAAGTATCCACATCTGTCAACAACATCAGCGTTCCTCCAATGTGTGGGTCAGGCAGCCGAGCCAAAACATTATGCAGGATCACTGCCCTGAAATGATAAAATCTATCCCGGGATCCATGAGCTCAGAGTGAGTTCATGTTCCTAATTTGCTCCAGAAGCAAAGCAAATGTAACCCTCATCTTTATGCATCAAACTGATTTCCTCCTGACATCGACTTTGTCAGGCCAATCAGCAACATTTGTCAGGTTTGGAGCCTAGCTGAAGCGCTAATGTCCAGAGAAAAACCGGCAAAAAAAACTGTAGATCAAAATCTCTTTTAAAGATGACAGAGAAATCTGGAAGGAATGAAGAAAAACGAGAGCCAGAACAAGAATTTGGTTCAAGTCTGTGAACCTAAATACAGTTCCCTCAGTGAACATTACATGGGAAGTAAACAAGTCCAATTCATAGCAGTTAATTTAGCGTTTCCAGAGTTGGGTAGCAACTAGTAACATTTACTAAATATATGAAAAAAACAAACTGCTTTGAGAAGCATTTTTACTATTTTAGTATTTAAGTATTCTACTTTTACTTATCATGGGGTATGGCTACTCTTTTTTGGTGCTAGAGTTTTGGAGTTCTTGCGTTGCTAGGTAATGGGTGGTGCCCTGCTGGGGTTGCTCGGTAACGGGCGGTGCCCTGCTGGGGTTGCTAGGTAACGGGCGGTGCCCTGCTGGGGTTGCTAGGTAACGGTTTCAGTGCCTGCTGATTTGTGATGTTGCATTCCAGAGGTTTTTGACACCAAAAGCATTAATTTATTGCCAAAAACCGACTGGGTGTTTTTTTTTAAGTGCTTGGGTTGTTTTTAAAAGGAGTAGAAACACAAATGGAGTTAAAAAAAATGTGTAAAATGCAAGTTTTGCAAAATACGTCCTCTTCAAGTATTACGCCATTGATGTTTTGATCAGTTACTAGGTATCTGAGTCACCCTTTTACCAAATAAAGTTTTACTCTTAAGTAATTTATTGAACATTTTACTTTTACTTGAAGACAAATATGTTGAGGAAGTGCTACTCTTGAATAAAATTTTTGCATACGTTACCCATCTCCGAACATTTCTGAGGGAAGATCTGTATTATAAAATGGTAAAGAAACAGAAAATGATCCTGAACTCTGATTAAAACATTTCCCTACCCTTCCTCTTTTCCTCCTTTCTTTTCCTCCGAGGCAACTTCGGCTTGGCCTTCTTACCACACCATTAAAAATACAACACACACAAAACATTCGAGATTTTCCTGCCAAAAAAGCTGATGTATTATTAATTTTTACAAATCATGCGACCTAAACTCAGGAGCAACAATATTAAATGAGCCTGGTGTGACAGTGATTAAACTTGTCGCCTGATGATAATTGTCCTGACCTACTCTGAGAGGATAATTAAAATATTAGGGACAGTTTAATACTGACAAAATGTCAGGAACATAATGAAAAATGAGGTTAAATAAAGAAACCTAGTTCCACTTCGTCTGCCAGAGATTAATCAGAAAACTGCCAAAAACACTAATTTTTTAAAACTGGTTTCCATTGGAAGTTTTTTCTTTTCTTTTTTTGTTGTGAAGATGCTTGTTTGAAGATATTTTGTGTTCAGCGAATGCTCTGAATATTTCTGGTTCACAGAAGCAGTCTAACAGCTGCTTGCTTTAAAACTGGAACAACATCAGAGGCAAAAGCCTTTTTCAACAAACCGGAGCTACTGATAACTGGAACAATTAAACATTAAACAGACTGGACCAGAGTTACAGTTTTTAGAAGATGAGGAAAATTATCCAGGATAATCGGACATTTTTCTTATCGGCAACCACCAAGATGAAAAAGCTAAATTTAAACCACTTTGAAAACCATTTGCAACCTTCCTACTGAGACTGATTGAGATCAGCTGAGTCAACTGACCATTGGGAATCTGATTTTCCTTTTCCAGATAAGGCATCTGGCTTTCTGTGGTATTTCTACAAAGAGTTTTGGTCCAAAGTCTCTTCTAAGGCCAATTTTCTTGGCCAGCCATTGAGATACTGAACTATGAGAGTTAGCACCTCTAGGATTCTGGTCATAGTTTTCCATTTAAGGTACGATGGATAAACTGATCTGATATTCTTCTGAAGTAATGAGAGTGTTTTTCCAGTCTATCTTATAAATGGTCATGAGATTTGGATCAGTACTGAAATATTGGGATCAGATACAAGCTTCTGAAATGGGTTTTCTTCTTATGGGATGGCCATAAGGTGCTGGAGAGTCTGTGTGGAGCCATTTCTTCTTTACATTGAAAGGAATCAGCTGTGTTGATTCAGGGAACTAATCTGGATGCTTTCTGGAGGTTTTCCTTTGGAGGGTTTTTGGTCATTTGCTGAACAGATCCAGAACTGTCTCAAGACTGTCTGACCTTTGACCTTCAGGGCTTCTTGGGATCCAACAGAACCAGTGAAGTCTGTTAATCTGTCCAGGTGTTATAATCACCACATCCTTATCTCTGAAAATCAGAGGATGGCAGGTGAATGAACCTTTGTAGATTTAAAGGTTTCCCATGTTAGACAGATAATTATGTACAAATAAATAAATTCTGGTTTTTATCCCTAAAATGACATCAAAAGTCAAATTATGTGTTTTTCAGGCACAGTTCCATTTTATAGCACAATCAAGTAATTATGTTAACTTCAGTTATTGCTATATCTATCAAATATGACTTAAATAATTGGACTTCCTAATTTGACAACTTGAAATTAGATCTCTGTCTCTTTAAGAACTCCTGCTCTTTCTGAAACTCCTTCAGGAAGTCATCACTGCATGACTACTCTATTAACCCTTTAGCAACATGTTTTTAAGGGAAGCAGCTTCTATAATGAACTCAGTAGATGTGCAGATCCAACAGGTGTTTGCTAATTGCAAAACAGGTGTTTGCTAAGTGGGGGAGGAGCTGCGTCTCGAAGGCTAGGTCCAACCAGGCGTTTTGCACAGCTGATTGGTTGCCATGGAGATTGAAAGATTTTTCAAACATGCATGAAAGAATCAAAGCAACACTACAGGTGAGGGAGTAACATTATAACATGATGGAAAGCTCAAAAAAATGTAATTTACATATCGCTGTCCCTTTAAGAAAAGTAGAAGACATTGCAATTCCAGCAGTAAAGAAGAACATCTAAAGATCCGGTTTATTGTCTTCTCTCAGTGACTCTTTAAAGCGAAACCTGCTAGTTTCTCCATTTACTGAGAAACCGCTCCCGGCCTGTTTGACGTTTGCTTTTAAATTCGCAGGTAGACTTTGGTCTCCCGCCTCCTGAATGATCCTCCAACATGGCGCTCGCTGCCGCTGCTGTTTGTTCTTCCTGTCGTAGCGACTCGGCTTTTCTCAGCTCGGCAGTCGCTGCTGACAGGCCTGCAGCTCTGAGGAGAGCGGCCCTCCACCGTGGAGGCCGTTTGATGTCTGCAGACGGCCTGGCACTGTGCTGGTTCTCTGTGTTGTCAGGTAGTTAGCCAGAGGAGACACAAGCTGTCTGCACAACTGGACACGCCGTGGCGGAAACAAGGGTCCATGAGACAGAGAGTCCTGCTTTATTCCCCTAACGCTGCTCTGACACGTTCTAACAACTTCACGTTTTTATCTAATCTTGATCTTTATTCGGGTTTTTTGCTAACTTGCTCTTTGATGCTGCAGTATTGCCAGAAAATCTTGTTTTCATTTCTCTCTCTCTCTTTTGTGGTAAAGCTGTTGTTGCTCATGTTTTCGTCATGCATGAGCCTCAGTGGCAGAAATATGATACTCCACAGAGAACCTGTCATTAAAAACTTTTAAAATTTATATAAAAATGAGCTTGTAAAGAGTGCTAGTGTAAATCTATCGCTAATAAAATCATTTATGAGTTTCCTTTTTACCCACAAAGTCTCTTTTTTATAAAACAAAACTGGGTTTTTTACTAGAGGAATATTAATAGAGAAATTCAGGACAAACATGAATATGATTTTCAAATCTCCCTCTAACTGGTTAGAGAGAGAACCTGAAGGTCCTGGTTTTCATGAGCTCAAATAAACCAGATATGTAATTATATCTTATATAAATTCATTTCTGACCCAAACGTGATGAAAACAACTCGGCTTATAGTGGATTAGTTTGCTATGCGTACAAATCTATTTATATTGCAAACATATGCAGTTTAAGTGAACATCAAAAGATGTACATCAATATCCACACTGCAAAAACACAAATCAACTGTTTTTGATCTAGTTTCTTGTTCAAATATTTTCGTAAATAAGACCAAACTAACTTCCAGCTAACTTTTCAGCAAGACCTAGGAGCTTGTTTTAAGCCAATAATTCCTTAATATTTCTGAAAAACTCCTATTTCCACTGGCAGAATATGTCACCCATAAAATCTGAAAAATGTCATGTTTAACATGTAACAATCTGCCAGTTTGTCTATATTCAAGAATTCTTGAACAAGCTCCTATATTTTGCCGAGAAGTTATTTGTAAGTTAGATTTGTCTTATTTGAGGCGTAGTAATCTGTTTCCACCAGAAACCAGGCTGAAAATATTTAATTTGGTGTTTCTGCAAACAGAAAAAAAATCCACATCATGCCAAGCTAATGTCATGTAGATCCAGTGATCAGACCGGCAGAACACTAACCAGAAAGTCTTGGCCGTTTCTTGCTTCTTTATTGTACCGTTTTCTCCAGAGACGTTCTGCTTGCAGGGCTGGTTAATCACAATCTTCCTGTTTCAAAAGTTGACGCAAATGTTCCTGGCGCTGCTCAGTATTAAACTCATGGTTGCTCATGATGCTCAGTTTGGATGTAAAACGGAAAATTTGTGTCGTTATGTGTTCTTCCCTCCCCGCCAAGTTGATATTGTCAGTAGGAATCTGAAAAACTCGCCTGGTTAAATAAAGGTTAAACAAATAAACATTACAGACAGAAAAAAGGAGTTGTACATTTCCACCAAAAAACTGACATTTTCTAAGTTCATAAAGCTTAAAATTTGTGAGAAAAAAATTCAGAAACTTTTGTATTTCAGAAGTTGAAAATGTTAAACTTTAGGAGGTCAGATTTGACTAGAACATTTCTGAGATGAATCTCAAAATTTTGGAGTTATTTTCTTGCAAATTTGTAACTTTTGGAGTTCAGAAATTTCCTTGTTTTTCTAGAAGAGATTTTTACTTCATTTTTTTTTATCTACAATGGCCAAACTATCCCTAAAAACGATAGTTGGTGTAACTATTGGTTTTAGGGAGAGGTGTCTGAACACTGCAAAAACAAAATCTATTTTTTGTCTGTTTTCAAGTGCAAATATCTTAGTTCATTTGAAATAAGGCAAAACCAACTTATAAGTACATTTTTAGCAAACTATGTAAGCTTGTTTAAATGAAATAAGTACTTAATAATGATTTGGAAAAAGTACTGGTTCCGCTGGCAAATTATTTAACTTATAGCAAGACATTTTTTTCATGTTACAAGTGAAATAATCTGCCAATAAAACTTGAAACTCTTAATTTTTTATCAGTACTAAGAAATTATTGACTAAAATCAAGCTCCTGTATCTTGCGGAGAAGTTTCTTGTAAGTTAGTTTTGTCTTATTTCAAGTGTACAAAGATATTTGCATTTGAAAATAGACAAATACTTGGCAAGATTTTGTGTTTTTGCTGAAGAGATCTTTAAATGTGCATGAATCCACCCACTGAGAACAAACTAATCAGACCGCAGAAATACTTTGTTAAAGTTTTTAATTACAGATTTTCTGGCGTAACTGTTTTACTAAATCTTCATCCCTCCTACGATGCGTTACAGTTAATGGTGCTCCTGTTGATTAAGGTCCATGGCAAACGCTTCAGAATTGTTTTAGAAAAGCGATGTAGGTTTTATTTCAGCCCTGGCCGCGATGATCACGGGAACTAATGCTGATTGATGTCGGATCTGAACCCTTTCAGCCAGGTCCTGACCTCATATTTCTGCCTGTTTTCAAGCTTCAGTTGCATGTTTATTACATTGTAGCCCAATTTAAAGTTCAGCCTGTCCTTTACCTTCACAATAAATTCCAACAAAACCGAATGGAAAGCTCAAATTCTGCATTAGGGATTTATATCATTAATATCAGCCAGTGAGTCATCGTTGTGAAAGTTGTGTGAAAGCGGAGGATGTGGTGTTTTTCCTGGCCAGCGGGGTTGTGCTGCGCGCTCTGTGGGCTGCCTGCTGGGCCTCTTTGGTTTGCCTTGAAGGTTTTATGACACGTGGATCGTTAGCAGGTATTTAAGAACAGCCTGCACGCATGGAAATATCCTGTATCCTTCAGACACACATGGATCCTAATTGTTTTGCACTTTTATACAACACTGATCAGGATTAAACTGGATCACAGCAGACGCAGATGTGTGTTAATTGGTCAATTCGCTGTTGCATGTCATCAGATTGTAAAAAAAAATCTGCACAGATGAACAATTATACACTTTCATGCTCTCATTAAATATTCATGAGAAAACTGCATGACTATCCCAATTATGTATTTTTTTTCCGGAGTACTGGAAAGCATCACAGCTTAAAGATTTAATGAGGAAATGATTTTGAGCAGAGCCTTAGATGGAAAATATTACAGTTATGATCTCAAAAGTGCATACAGGACAAAAAAACAGAACTGCAGCCCGTCTCAAGACTTTGGTTCACATTGAGTCACTTTTAGCTGAGCCGTTGTAACACATAAACATGCTTTGATCTACTTCATTTCACTGCAGCTCTGACTGTGTTCAGGGTCATGGTCATGCAGCCAAGTCTCAAAGGTTTGCAGCCTGTTAAACGTTTTCTTCCAAAAACTGTTCTGTATTTAGATCTGCTCAACTTTCCATCAACTATGACCAGCTTCCTTCTGTCTGCTGAACAAATGTAACTTTGGTCAAGTTTCACCTGACTTAAGGTCAAACTAATTTAGAAGCAACTTTTTAGCAAGATACATGAGTTTATTCAGTCAGTAATTCCTTTACATTGATAAAAATATTAGTTACATTGGCAGATTTTTTTTTTTTTTTTCATTTATTACATAGGAAAATGTAGCGAAATAAATCTGGCTGTGGAACTAGTAATTTTTTTATGTATATTAAAGAATAATTAACTTTATATCTAACTGAAAAGTTCCTTTTAAGCTAGTTTTAAATGTACTAAGATATTTCCACTAGACCAAAGTACTTGATAATATTTAATGTTTTCTCAGTGCTCTATGTGTTGTTTTGGGGTAGGTAGTGTGTTCCAGTAGTTTTCCTTCATATGTCAGCAAATTCTCTTACCTGAGCTGTGAATCTTGGAAACCCGAGACTTTTTACATCCATTTCCAGAATTATTAAAGGGACGGATTGTGCAAAATTCTTATTTTGCAAATTTTTGTTTTTACATTTGTGTTTCTGCTGCTTCTAAAAATAGTCCAAGAGCTTAAAAAAACCAGGCAGTGTTTTTTTTTTTTTGGCAGTAAGTCCATGTTTTTGGTGTCTGGAAAATGAGCCATTAAAAAAAAAAAAATTTCAGAATGTAACTTTACAAATCAGCAGGCACTGCTCGTCACCTAGCAACCCAAGCCACGCCCAGCCTGTTACCTAGCAACCCAAGCCACGCCCAGCCTGTTACCTAGCAACCCAAGCCACACCCAGCCTGTTACCTAGCAACCCAAGCCACGCCCGGTCTGTTACCTAGCAACCCAAGCCACGCCCAGCTTGTTACCTAGCAACCCAAGCTGAGCTCCATTTGACTTGCCATCCAGAAACCAATAGCTGCATTCCTGTTGGTTGTGGAAAAGGCTCAAAAAATGTATTTTTCTACCAAAACAATTCTATTATTTATGAATTTTCCACAAATAATATGGATTTATGTTGCAGATAAACATTTGCAAATACTAAACCGTGAATAGGTGGGAAGCTCTCTGTATTTTAAACAATGGGAAGAAACTTTCTTGCTGACTTTTTGTTCAGAAGAAATTACTTTTAGTTTGCTCATTGTGAGGGATAGCTACAAAGCTAGTGGCCATCCACTGTGGCTACAAGCTTGTCAAAGTGTGTGAATATTTAATAACTAGGATCAAGTTGTAACTGAAGTTATTGACTTTGAATTAAACTAAAAAATGCCTTGAGACGACTTCTGTGAATTGGCCCCACATAAATAAGTTGAAATGAGTTGAGTTGAAAGATATTCTGAGGACTTTGGGGAACAAATTTAAGGAGGTTCTGACCACATTTACATCTCTGGAAGAGCCATCTCTCAAACAGAAATGATCAGAAATGTTCTCCAGTCACATTTCATCATGGTGTTTATGATGCGTTAGTACAGTAATGGCTCCCTCGCAGCTGCAGGTCTGTACATGGAGCTGCATGACTGCTGCATGCTTGAGGGAAGCTGGAGAATAGATTGATGTGAGCAGCCTGCTGTTTGCTGCTCATGCTGAGCAGCGCTCCCTGCTGAGTTCAGGGGGAGCTGGCTGCAGAGTTGGATTCAGTCATTTTATTGCTGGTTCTTACTCAGTTTATGAGTTCTAAGATCAGTCTCATAAGGAACATTTTATATATATATA
>NW_006799986.1:2760474-2811988 GCF_000485575.1 Poecilia formosa | reverse complement strand
AACACACTTATGGTGGTGGCACAGATGTTTTGTATTGTTTTTATTACCAAAAACATTAAACTTGTATGTCGAGTAACTTTTTCCAGTGTTGTCTTTTTGTTACAACTTCCATAACTCTCTCTGCCACACCGGAAACGAAGATCTGGATCAAATCCTGAGTGATATTGATCCATCCTGGAGTGATTAGTGATTGGAGTTAACTGAACACTAGTCCTCCGTTCGTGTGCTTCCACCAGAAGAACTCTTTTTTTTGTCATTTCCGCCAGTAGTAAGATCTGGAAAAAAGTGTTTTAGACGTACAAACATACACTAGTTTTGGTACGTCTGGCATACAGGAGAGCGTAGCACCAAGGTGGCAGAGCTGGTTGATCTTTGGGTTATGACTTTGTTTACATATCTTCCTTTAATTGAACAATCCATGGACCTTTCAGCTGACCACCAATACTACATTCACTCCTGTTGCACATATCAAAAACACGAATGTCCTAAAACAAAGTTGATTACGTTGTACTGTGGCATACTTACCAGGCGATATTGGATTGATTTATAATTTCAGTTTGATTCTTTCACAACTTTGCCTTGTTTTATTCAGGCCTAAAAATACAGTGGAAAATGGAAACGCCTTAAGCTAAGTAGGCTTCTTGAAATGTATCCAAATAATATCTTAGAAGCTGAACTGTGAGATTTTGTGCAATGATAAATAAAAGGCTTAAAATCACTGCAGAGAAAACAGAAGTGAAGATGGAAAATACTAGGGCTGTCAAAATGAATGCTTTAATTCACATTCTTTTAACGGTATAAATGTTTTGAACATGTTCCTGTGTTTTTTGGACATCATCTGTTCTGCAGTTTGAGTGTAATTTCCTTCTCTGTTTCAGCTGTTTCTCTATGGAGCCAATCTTCCGTTTCTTAAAAAGTAATCTGTGAAAACGTCTCCACTCTCTCCTCCACAGGAAGAACACAAAAATTAATTTACTGTTGTAGACAAAACAACGTAGCAAAGCATCATTTTACACGCAGCAATTCACGACTGAAGCAACAGAATTAAACTAAAAATTTAGTTTTTAGTTTAAAAACTAAATTTTTAGTTTTTAAACTAAAAATTTAGTTTAAAAACTAAACTAAACAACGATAAACACATAATCAAAGACAATTGATTTGTAACAAAAACATTTAACAATTAATTAATCTTGATTAGTTCACAGCAACCTTGTGATTAATCAGATTAAAATGTTATTATTGAACTACAAGCAGGAATACAGAGGCCTGTTTTAACCTTCTCTGGCCACAACTTAGACAGTTGTTCCAACTGAAGCCCCTACGGTGATAAAAGCCCTTCATGTCAAATGTGGTCACTTTAGAGTTCATCACAGACGAGAAGCTGCAGTAAAGTCACCATGCAACACCCGAAATCTGTCAGAAGCATCAACTCTGACTCTATGATGTGCTTTTGTCTGCAGATGTGAGATAAAAGACCTTCATGGTGCATAAAAGTCTATCCAGAGGCTGGCAGCCGAGGAGAATCCTGGGAAAGGTCAGAGATCTTGGCGTTGTCGTCCCCACGGCGGGGGTTTGGAGTATGGGGAGGGACAATAACTCCTTGAGGTTGGCGGTTTGTGAGTGGGTGGGAGAAAAGCCCAAGGAGCTGGATGGACTCTTCAGAAAGATGATGGAGAACAGGTATGACAGCAGCTCAGGCGAGAGAGCTGGGCGAACTGTTGACAAAACAAAACCGGCCGATGAGTTGGACACGAGGAATGCTGGGTTCAGTGTCGAGTGTTGGGAGTGTGTGTTGGCTGTGAGGGATCTGTCAGCGAGTCTCTCATCACACCAGCAGGACAGAAATGTTAAGAGCTGGTTAAGAGAGCTTCCTGCCCTTCAAACTCTGGAAGCAGGAAAGTAACGTCCAGTTCTGGTCAGGAATCATGTTTACTCACAATCAGGGAGTTTTCAGTTCCTCCAGACATGACATCTTTATCAGGCATTCCTTTCACCTCATTTACTTTTGAGGAAACCAACAATAAAACCAATCAGAGAGACATTTTTTTAGAAACCTTCATCATTCATTGACCGTGATTGGGACAAACTCCAAAGAGTTGTGATGAATAAAGGTCTGGTAGGAGTAAATAAAAAGCCTCAGACTTTATATGAGGAAATTTGGCAGCTAAAGTTTCTTGTTAAATCTGCTGTTGAGATGAAAGAAGTTGATTAACACTATTACAGCTGCTGGAGTTATTGCTTTAGTCAGTCAGCCTGCAGAAGGGCAGACCACTGGGAGTTAGTGCGATAAGCTACCGGACTACACAGAGCGCTAACTGGACAGTGAATGGGCTCAGTGACATGAAGTCTGAAGCCAGTGCTGCCCTATCGCTTGGTCCTTATGGGAAACATGGTAACATTGATTTAAAATACCACATTTTCATAGTATTTACATAAAAAAACTTTCAGGGCAAATCCTCGTTGCAAAGAATACCAGTTGATTTCATATCAATATGCGCTTGTGTATATCAGATGTTCTCGTGTTTACACCATAGTTTCTTCAAAAGAAACTTTTCAGACAATCACTAATGGTTCATTCACACCAGCCCTGTTTAATTCGCATTAATAAAACTCCAGTTCATTTACCTGGGCAGTTCGGTTCGTTTGGGGAGGTGTGAACGCGTAGTCAAACTCCACAAAGTGAACTTTGAGACGTCTACAAATTTAGTTAAAATTAACTCTGTTGCAGTTTGAATGCATATGTGAACACCAAGCAGACTGGAAACCGCTCCAAAAGCAGGAAGCAGGGAATTCTGGGTAAATGCAACCAAAACAAACGCATGATTCCAGCACTGGTGGGAGAAATGGTTTGCAGTGTTTTGTCAAAGACAAAAGAAAAATCCTGATGATCCTCCATGTTTGTTTACATTTGTGAAGAAGGAAGTTGTGCTCAGTGTCTTCTTCAGAGGTTTTTGTGTTATTTTCTTTGCTGGTTCTTGCTTCAGCGCTCCTACAGGCGAGGAGGGGAACAGGTTGCTCAAAAGATTTGGGCCAATAGCGTGTCAGTAAGCATTGTGCCTTAGTACTGTCACTTCTCCAGGAGAAAATCCACAAACAGACGAGTTATGTGAAAATAATAAATAGCTTTGTTCCACAGAGAAATGTGCAAATAGGTAAATCTTTGAATACTGAACCACAATAATATTTTTAAGTGTCTTTTAACTATGATTTAATCTGGAAATTATTTTACTGCAGAATGTGAAGTTTTAAATTTTTTTAATTTAATTTACTAAAATTCCTCCTTGATTTCAGTTCATTCTGCAGTAAAGCTGAAATGATCATCTTCCACACATGTCGTTAATTTTTCCTGAAACGGCAAAATCTTTCCAGGTATTTCATGCATTTACTTCTTTATGATGCATCTAGAAGTTAGTGAAAGAGACCTAACTGTTTTTGCAGAGGTTTTCAAATCAGACATTCTGTCAACAACCACAAATTCACTGCCTGTAAAAAGCTAGAGCGTACACTCTGGCATGTCCACTCACATTAAGAAAATCCCCCTTGTTTTTTCCCCGGGTCAAATCATAAAATCCCCATTCTTTCCTGACACGTAACTCCTCCTGACTGCTCACACAGTGATTCACACAGTCATTCTGTTTTACTGTGACCTGTCTGGAGCCTCACGTTTCCAAGGTGGTTAAAACATGCAGGAAAACAATATATTTGCAAACATGAACTAACCCAGGGCTGACGAACCAGAAGGTGGAACAATGGAAGTAGAGAAAGGAGAAGAAATGCCGTTCACACGTCCCCAACTGTTCACAGATGCAACAATCTGCCAGTTTCACACATTCCTCTGGCCTGAGCGAACACTGCGCCGGTTCATAGCTGTGAAAACCGTCAGAGCTTCCCATTATCCGACGGCAGAGAAACCCCTCTGTGAGGTCCACAATGAACAACCTGTGTCACCAGATTCCTAACATTTATTGCGACTTCCTAAATTTCTGCTGAGAACGGGATTTGTATCGTTTCCATAGCAACGGAAGTGAAGATCCGTAGACCTGCTGGAGTTGATGATCAATGATGAAGTCATGATCATTTAAAGGGGATTTGCATTTAGCATGTATTTGTCCTACCATTTGGGTTTCTACTGCTTTTAAAAACACCCAGAGGATTTTTGGCAATAAGTTAATGGTTTTTGGTGTCTGGAAAATGAGCTGTTTCAAAAACCATCAGAATGTAACGTCACTGTCCAGCAGTAGGCAATGCTCGTTACCTAGCAACCCCAGCAGAGTTCCACTCGTTACCTAGCAACCCCAGCAGAGTTCCACTTGTTACCTAGCAAGCCCAGCAGAGTTCCACTCGTTACCTAGCAACCTCACCAGAGCTGCCCCACAGCATGTTTGGTCAGCTGGTTTTACCGCTGTACACGCTGTGCAATGGCTGCTGGAAAAGACAAGTGTTTTGTTGTTGACTTATCCTTTAGTTTGAGTTTCTGATCAGTAAATCTTGAGATTGCTTTTGCTGTGAACAGAAAAAAAAATCACAGAAAATTGAAATTTTTATTTTATGTTTCCAGTGAGTTCAGTATTTGTTTTAAAGTTGACCTATTATGCTTCCTTGAGCAAGTTAGGATCAGTCTGTCAGCAATTCAAAACATATTCATAAAATTTTTTTGCACAAAATCATTCTTAGGGTAATGAGGTTTTAGCTGTTTTAGGGCCTCCTGTCACTTTAAATCCAAATAGACTGAGTGTAAACTCATTTTTTGCATTCGTATGAGAAATTGGCAGCAAAAGGTGCAGAAGGAAGAACAAAATCAGATTTCTACAAGATGTGCTCCTTTATTTTAAAGTATTTGTGATAACTATCTGCAGATTTAGAAACATATAGAAGAATACACATGCACTGAATGTAAAACTGCTGCAGTAGAAGACAAAGCTTTCTTTATTCGTCATGAGTTGTAACGTTTTCTGCTGCTCTTCTGCTAAAAGGTCAGAGGTCGTCCTCTGCGCCTTCCCTCCTGCAGTCGTATTTTCATATTGGTTCTTGTTTAGATCTTTTAAATGTGTTTATAATTAATTTTTAAGTTTATAATTAGTTTCTCATGAAGGCACAAAGTTTGTAATGGGATCTCGAAGCGTGCTGCAGAAAACATCTGAAGTATTTCTGGCGCTGATAATTCCTGAACTGATTTACTGTCAGTGTGAGGGCGCGGGACTCAAAGTGCGGTTACCGTGAAAGCAATAAACTACAGTGAGAGAGGAGGAGCAGTTCGACCAGCAGAGAAACACCCCGAGGTGTTGGAGCTGCAGACGCAGCGAGCACGCCTCCATCCCGTCACTTAGAGTCCAGAAATCCTCCTTTTGGATTTAATTAAATCCTGATTCTGGTCTGGAAACGTCTCCCTCAGCAACAGATGAATCAACATGTCAGCGCAGGGACGTTATCACCGCCAGACTGAGTCAGTGCATGTGATGTGGGACAACTTGGTCCCATTTCTCACATTCTAACGCAGCCAGCGTGACTAAACGCCGTTTACGGTACAGTTTAAATAGAGTGCAGGAAGACGAAGGCTTTATGAAGTGAAAGCTTGTTAATGCTCCTCTGAGCAGCGCTGCTGTCCAGCATCAATCAACAGTGTACAGTATATAACCACAATTACAGCTCTGCCTTAAATCTGCCTGGTGATCCTCAGAGCCCTAGCATCCTGATAAAAACCGGTTTTCCCTTTTGAAAACTTTCCCTAAAATATGTTTGGCCAGAAAAAAAAAGTGTTCCCATAAATTTCTTCAGCATCATTCCCAACAGTCCAGCAGCTGTTTCTAATCTTTTCTGCACTCTATCTTATCAGACCAGTTTTTATCTGTCAAGTGAGGAAACTGCTACTTTTCCATGGAAAAGGAAGCACTAATCAGAAATTAGTGGTGGATTTCAGATTGCTAATGCTATTTCACTTTATTGTTCCATTTTAAAGGATTTTAGTTCAGAACAGGGTTTATGGTTGTGTTTTAAAGGTCAGTTTAAGTCCAGACTGAAAGCATATCCATTTTCAACACTAGTTACAAAAAAAGGGGGATATTAGTACTTCACTGAATTGAGTTTTTTTGTGGGGGGAAATCACTGCAGCTAAAATTAAATATTTCTTGGTTTTTATTTATATTATTAGCTTGTAGTGTTTTCTGCCATTTTTGTAGTTGCCTTGTTGTTTTTGCCAAACTTAGTCAGCTGAGGTTGTAGTCATTGTGCTATATAAATACACTTGGACTTTTAAGGTTCTGTTCATTAA
This sequence comes from Poecilia formosa, assembly GCF_000485575.1. Lineage (NCBI taxonomy): Eukaryota > Metazoa > Chordata > Actinopteri > Cyprinodontiformes > Poeciliidae > Poecilia > Poecilia formosa. The sequence continues at coordinate 2,805,720 of NW_006799986.1, read as the reverse complement.
GTCCAGGTTCGACTCATCAAAATATTTTAAACTTTTATCTCGAGCTGATCATCTGCCCTTCATTGTATTTATTTGTTTTGTTTATTTTTCAGAATTTTTAAATAGCTGTTTAGCTTAATGCCTCCCCCAACTCATCGTCTGCTGCAGACAGATGAACAAGGATACAACTACACATCTTTGAAAAGCAGAAGTGGAACCTCCTGCACAACCAACAAGAATGATAAGTCAACAACAAAACACTCATCTTTTCTAGCAGCACACAATAGCGATAAAACCAGCTGACCAAACATGCTGGAGCTCAGCGTAGGTTGCTAGGTAACGTACGGAACTGTGCTGGGGTTGCTAGGTAACAGGCAGTGCTAGCTGAGTTGACTTTACTTTTAAAAAAAAAATCAATAACTTGTTGCCAAAAGAATTGCTAGGTGTTTTTTTTTTTTTTAGCACTTTCACTGTTTTTAGATGTAGTTGGAAACGAAATGGAAGCACAAAAATATGCAAAATGTGAATTTTGCATAATAGGTCCCCTTTAAATTAGTACCTGGAAAGAAAATGCTCAGAAAGGTTCCCACTTATGTACAAAATGTACGTTTCTTGGAACCAATGAAGGTTAAAATAAAATCCAGATTTTTTGAGTATATGTGACTCCATCATTAATATCCTCTCTTGTTAGCACACCTCATGGTTTTTTCTTTGTTGTTTCCAGAAAACCAGTGTAATCCTGACATTACATCGATGCCTTCAGCTGTCGTTGAGTGACGATAATCCTTGCGTGACAGCAACCTACCAAAGTTCATCTTTCAACGCCGTCTGCTCCTCAAAAATCTCACAAATCACACCTTCACACACAACCACGGCGCAGGAAGACAGATTGTGGGAGAACTGGAGCCTGAGCACCCAGGGGGCCCTTTGACGGCGACGGCTTTTCATCGGCTGGCGGTGGAGTCAGTTTATGGAGGAGCGGCGCAGGATAACTAGGACAGCTAAAGAGGAGCGGCCCGGACAGGCAGGTGAGGCAGATTGGTGTGATATCAGAGGAATGGCTCCGGGGCTGGAAGTGTGTTTGGAGGAATGAAGACTTACAGAGCGAACAGATCCTTTCTTCTTCAAAGACTTCTGATCACACAGCTTCTCTCTCTCACACACACACACAGGAGCGAGAACACACACCTCACAGTGGCATCCTCTAACTTTCTGTTCTTGATTCAAACACACAGTTTCCATGTAAACGCTCAGAAATGTGTGTTTGCCAGGAGTCTTTGGAGAGAAGCTCTTCATCATAAAAACCACAGAGAACAAGCAACTTTCTGGAGAAGAACCACATCAGTCATCAAATTCTGAGAAAGCTTTTTAAATAAACATGCTTTTTGTGCTATTTAATATTAAAACTCTTTAATGTTTTAGCTTGATACAATCTTGGAATACTCTTGACATCTGAATGCATGTTAACGTTATTTTTTCTTTACAAATTAATCCAACAGAATCAATCTACTGTGACTTCTAAAAGTATTTATACGCCTCCGTCTCACTCTACAAACAAAAACCTCAAAGGTATTTTATTGGGATTTTATGCAACAGACCAACACAAAGTGGCTTTTAATCGTCAAGTTGAAGGAAAGTGATTTGCAGTTTGTTTGTGTTCAAGTTTCTTACATCAGTACAACCAACAACCTTTCCATTTTTCTTTACAAAATGACCAAAATTCAGGCGAATAGGTCGGAAACAGTCTGTATTCAACTCGTACCAATTCAATGCAGATATGGACTTTGACTGGGCCATTCAAACACAAGAAAATGTTTTGAGTTAAACCATTTCTTCTGTTCCAGTCTCAAACCTTCTGCAACTTCTAGGAAGTTTTTCTTCCCATTTCTGCAGGAAAAAAGTCATCCTCCCAGCATGCTGCTGCCACCACCGTGTCTTACAATTACCCTACAGGATGCAATAAGCGTGATTTTTTTTGGTTTGTTTTTTATTTTACTATATGCAACGATCCAATCGTAGATGCAGAACATTGAATGGTTTTAGCACATTCTTAAATAAAAGTCTCCCAGTTTGTTTTTTAATTTGGACACGATTAAAAAAAAGAGAGAAAATATATAAAATATTCAACTTGCCAGACAGAAAACTTTACAGCGACACACAATAAATATTTAAATGTAACATGATTCAAAATGGCTGGGTGCTCAATAGTTCAAAAATATTAAAAACCATAAAAACAATAAAATAAAATAATTGTAAAAGATTAAAAAAATACAATTAAACTATGCCAAATCAAATTTTGGACTCTTATGGCAACAAGAACAAAGACAACAGAGAGAAACCAGAATTCATTCATTCTTATATTGCGGTTGGGGGCCGGACAAAATCAGTCCAGGGGCCGAAAATGGCCCCGGCACCCCATTTTGAACACCTGTGGTTTGTACACTATGAATATTGTCACGTTGCTGAAATAATGGCCTAAGACATTTTTTGCGAAAAGTGATTCTTTTCTTTTTTTTTACCTAAACCGTCTTTACTACATTGCCATATTGTCCAAACATTAAGTACCAGCATGGTAAAGTTTTGAAGCCACAGCAAGCCGTCGCTCTGCGTTTCCTCAGTTTGATGATGCCGAGTCCTCCACTGGTTTAAATTTAGCTTCCTGTGATATTCCTGCTTGCTCTCTGACGGACTTGTTTTTGTTCTCGGCGCTCGCGGACGGCCTGATTAATTTGCATCGAGAGCTTCTCAGCAGCTTGTTGTTGGTTCATAACAGCCGCTTCTTTTTTTAGGAATAATTAGGCGTCTGCTGCTCAGGAGATACGGCAGCGGCGCGCCTGTCAAAAGGTCAGCGAAGGACATGTTGGCGTACGGCTGGAAAAAGGTACGAAAGACTCACTGAGTGTGAGAGCGAAGATCTGCAAAAACACAAAATCTTACCAAGGATTTTGGTCTAGTTTCTAGTGCAAATATACTGCTACATTTGAACGTTTCAGCAAGATATAGAAGCCTGTTTTAAATCAATAATTCCTCAATAATCTGGCAGATTATTTTATTTACACATAACAAAGATATTATTGTTAAAAGTGAAATAATCTGCCAGTGGGCCTGTGACTTTTATCATCAATATTAAGGAATAATTGACTTACAACAGGCTCCGGTATCTTACTTAAAAGTTACTTCTAAGGTAGTTTTGTCTTATTTCAAGTGTCCTAACATATTTGGACCGAAATACTTGGTAAGATTCTGTGTTTTTGCAGTGTAGAAGTCTTGATCTTACCAATGGAGAGTTATCCACCAGTCCCATGAATATTAAAAGGTGAGTTCACAAACAGAGCATGTTCTCACATGCCTGAGCTTCAACAGGAGCTAATCCTGTGGGTTTAGGATTATTGCAACAGATTAAAAAAGATAAAAGAAATGTAACTGAGCTGCTACACTGCAAAAAACACAAAATCTTACAAAGTATGTTGGTCCAGTTTCAAAACTAACTTACAAGTAAGTTTTCCACAATATGAGGGAGCTTGTTTTAGGTAAATAGTTACTTAATATAGTTGCAAAAGTACTAGTTCCACTGGGAAATTATTTCACTCATTGCTTGGGGAAAATGTCTTAAAAGTTAAATAAGTGAATCTAGGAATTTTTCATCTGTATTCAAGAGTTATTGACTTAAAACAAGCTCCTATATCTTGATGAGAAGTTGCTTCTATGTTATTTTTTTCTTATTTTAAGTGAACTAAGACATTGGCAGTAGAACCTAGACTGGGATTTTGTGTTTTTGCAGTGAATTGATGCAGCTCTTCATGGGAAGAGCTGCCGTCTGTCCAACCTGCATATAAACTCACGGCTGTGAAGTCGTTTTTTTGGGGGGAAGATTTAGAAATGACTGGAGCTTCATGGAAAACCAGTGACTTATGGTGGGACGTTGAATCTGCTGATTGGCTGAGGAACACGGAAAAGCTCCAGGTTCGAGGATTAGAGGTGGATGATAAATACACCGCATGAAAAAGAAAGTTTTAATGTTTATCTGTGGATTCTTGGTAAATTATCTTATAGAAGCTTCTTTTTGCAGGGCTTTGTGACATTCTACCTGCAGGATTTTGGTTTCTGTATGAAGCACATTTTTTTACTTCACGGATTCATTTTTACCTTCTCAAGTAAATCCTGTAATGGAGTCCTTAAGCCTTGGCTTCTGGCTGCAGAATAATGTGATCTCATGATTTTAGGATCTCTTTAATGTAATTTATTGTTTGTGTCGATTTATGCATCTCATTATGCTGCATTCAGCTTCTCTTAAGATTATATTTGTAAAATTTAATTTGCTTTTTGCACACCGTTATGTCAGATTATGGAGCAGTTTGCTTTACCGCAACATAAAAATCTTGTCCTGATTATTTCAGTCTTTGATTTATGAACGTCTGAATCTGGATATTAACAACTGTTTGCTTTGTTTTTTAAATTAACTGTGTGACTCATTATGTTGGCGCTGGAACAGGCAGAAAACGAGGACAGACAAAGCAGACGGGCCAGCAGAAACTCAGAACGAGGAAAGTTTTTCATTTAATCAGCCCTGCATCATCCCTGCAGACGGGATTTGGTTATTTCCTGTTTGGTATGATATTTCAAATTTCCAATCTCGTTTGTCTTTTGTAATCTGGCAGCAAAGATAAGCGTTGAGGGATTTATGAAGACACACAAAGACAAACCCTTTATTGGTCTATGCTTGGCTATTAGCTGTGTTTCCATTACAGATGTGCGCAAAATTTTCTGATATTCAACAAACATCAAAAAAGACAGTTTTGAAACAGCTGCGTTTCTATTAAACTTGAATACGTTTGTTCACACGCAAGTCATTTAAAAACAAGCAGCGCCATTTTCCTCCTACAACTTCCTGTTTTGAACTTCATAATTTCTGCCAGTAGTAACATCCGGTTGTTGATCAGGTGACTCGTGTGATGAGAAAAGAGTGTTTCTATTGCAGTTTCGCAAATTTTGATACAATTGAAAAACCAACTCAGCCTAGAACAAAAACTTTTTATCAGTTTTCTCTAAACTGACATGTTTCCTGTAAGTGAATTAATTTTTGTAATTCCAATTTGATGCCGTTTCCTCAAAGAGCGCTCTCTGTGCATCTCCCACTCTGCTCCTTCAGACTAGCTAGCAGCAATTAGCAAACACCTGGTGGAGCTTTGCATCTGCTGAGCTCATCATAACAGCTACGTCTCAATGAAACGCTGATAAAAACGTTGTTAAAGGGTTAATGGAGGAGCCATGACTTCCTGAAGGTGGAGTTTCAGAAAGAGCAGGAGATTCTTAAAGAGACAGAGTCCTACTTTATGAAGTCCAATTTCTTTTAAGTCGTATTTGATATCCATACATAGATGTCCCTTTAAAGGTGCTGAGCGACTGAATGCTGCTTCTCCATGTTTGGTTCACTTTGACTTATTTTAACCTGATCTCACAAATCTTTACCTCTCGGCTGTTTCACCTCCAAGTTCCTCTTCTCCATCCTTGTCGCTCGGTGTTTTTGGCAAACAGGTTCTGTGTGTGTGGGTGTGTGTGCGTGTGTGTGTGCACTTCGATTTCAGCTTCGATTGACTTTCTTCTGCACTTGTTTACCCAAACATGAACTGTAACGACGCGACGTGGCGGGCGGGTGAGCACAAAGGCTGACCTATGCGGACTGAATGCTAACGCGGGCGAAGGAACGCCGGGGCAAACGCGACAACGAATACCCGGGAAGCACTTAAAAACGCAGCCAGAGCTGTTGACTCGCTGGTCCGTCTGGGACGAGAGCCGGAGCCGGAGGGACGGGGCTGAAAACGAAGCGCTCCGCCGCCGACCGCCTCGATCAATGAAGGGCACTTATGAGAAGAATGCGCGCTGCTTGGAGGGTCTGGCATGAATGCCCCAGCATTATTTTATTTTTAATCCAGCGTGTTTTCCCGTGGCGTCCTCCCTTCCAGCAGAGGAGTCTCGCTGGAATGTCCCTCCGCTTGACTTTTTTGCAAACAAGCTGCACAAACTGAGTTATTGAAATCCGCTGCAAGTGAAACATTTCTCCTAATGGTTTGTTGTGCAGCTCTGAAGGTGATGCTCAGGCTGTAATCAAAGAAGCATTGATGTTCTGCTCCAACACCTTGACGGGGAAAATGGGGCCTTTGTCCGAACCTCTTTGATTATTTCTCCTGCTAATGGCTGCACTTGTGTCAATAAAGTCTGATTATGGGTGTGTGGGTTTTTTTTTTAGTTTTGTTTACTGAGCTGCACTTTCAGCAGTTGCCACCCATGACTATATTTGACTTCAGCTGAACAAAAATGTAACTGCCCACAAGATTCCCAGATAGTCTGGCAGCATTTAAGTTTGACCCCTGACCTCAGCGGGAGTGTTGGTAGGCTGTGGGAACAGAGGAGATGGTAAATTAGGGGTCTACCCTTTATCTGCAGGAATGGGCTTTCAGAGAGGGGGCGGCGGAGGAAGGAAAGTGTTAACAGGAAGATGAGGGACGGAAAGGAGAAAATAAACAAGAATACGGTGCACAGGTTTGTCATTTATTTTGGTTTTTCTCTTATGTACACAGTCAACTATACGCCACATTTATTTTTAGTTCATAAGCGAGTTGAACCTCGACTTTTTATAGCCATCAGGAAACTGAAATTATCTGCAGAATTGGTTCATTTCATATAAAGTTTATGCTTTTCATTAGGATTAGGACTTTGAGAGGAATGGATGCTTAAGTTTTAGCTAAATTTACTGATCCCAGGATGAGTTTGGATGTGTTTCAGTAAAACTAGGTGTAAGTTTGAGGTTTTTCCTCCTTCACTATCTGGAGAACAGTAACTGTTTTCCTTTACTAAATCGAATAAGGTCTGTCCAATGGTTTTATTTTTGTACACGACATTTCTGAAATTAAGATGCTTTTTGCACTTTTTAACTGAAACTTGATTTTCCCTAAATTTTTGGAATATTTTTATGCAAATATTATGATAAATCTCTATCTCTAGTTCCACCAGAGATAAAAGTATCACAAAGCTTGTCATTTGAAAATGTTGAATCTGTAGCTTTTCATGTAAAATAGCCAAAAAACGCAGCAGAAACTCCCAAGAGGCTCCAACATCAAAGACGTTATGATGATGACATGAAATATTAAAACATCTCCTGTGTTTACATCCGCCACTACAACGACGTTTAATGATTTATCTCATTCACGTGAGATTTTAATCGAATCTCTTATTTAATAGAAACACTGCAATTGTAAAATTGTGCTTTTTCACACATTTATGTTAGAAATGCGACTAAAAATCCAAAGAGTTGTTTTATAATGGAACGGAGAATATTAGCAGTCCGTATGAGACTTTCAACCCAAACCAAGCAAAGCGTAACCAACTGTGAAGCATGGGAGTGGTGGAATCATGCTGTGGGAGATGAAAACACAATATTCGTTCTTAACTCTGTTGCAGTCGGTTGAATCTGTTGGCAGTGAAGCCCTTCATTATCAATAATGGCTTCAAACAAGAATCAGTAGCACTTAGTGAAGGATAAGTTATCTGTAAACATTCAGATTAAGAGTCGCTTTTGTTCAGTATGATCAGATGAGTGAAGAAACAGCAAACTGTCACCTCAGTGTAACTCTTTCCTTCTAATCACTCATCTGTGAACCCTCTGTAACCCCCCGCTGTGACCTTTGCCCCCCACAGCCATCTGCCTGCTGACAGGTGAGGCGCCCCAACAGAAACAAACTGTGACGACAGCGAAGTGGCCGCTGCCACTGTTTACACCAGGAGTGTAAGGTAAAGAGTGTGTGTGTTCGCGAGCTTTTCGCGTTGACCTCCCACAGGGATTCCCACACCAAACACACCTGAAAAAATACAAAAAGGTAGAAAAACAATCAACCAGAGTCTGTTAAAACACCAACACAAACACTCCCAAACAGAGATTCAGCTGATTCTGATGCCTTGGAGTCGACACCAGCTCATAAACACACACACGCACACGCACACACACACACACACACACACACACGGGACGTTAAGTCAGGCTGTGAAAAGAAGGACTTTTGTTTCCTAAGTGCTGATCCTTCCTTCACCTCTTTTTGTCATTTACAAAACACACAAAAGCAATGAAACAAACGTCACGATGCTAATCGATGCTCAACGAATCTAATTTCAACGTGAACAGTTGTTGGAAGCACAAGGAAAGATTTATGGGTAACACTTTATTTGAAGGGGTTTGCATAAGACTGACATGACACCGTCATAAACATGACATAACACCTGTCAGGAACATAATGAATGATTTTATGAATATTTATGACTGACGTCATGAAGTGTCATTCGGTAAATAATGACACTTTTAATGCAAAGTTGCACTGAAAGTCCATTAAAAATGCCAACTTTGCATTAAATTATCATAATTTACAAAATCATGCAAAGTTGGCACTTTGGAGGCACTAATCATTTTTGATTATCCACCTAAAGCAACAGTCAGTTACAATAATTAAGACTCATTTGAATATAGATGAAAAAAATACAAATTGAATTGGCAGATTTTTTTTACTTAAAGCAGGAAAAAACCTGGGAAAATGTTCCAGTTCCAACGGAACTAGAACTTTTTATCAACATTAAGGAATTATTAACTTACAACAAGCTTGTATATTTTGCTGAAAAGTTAGTTTAGAGTTAGTTTTGTCTCATTTGAGGTGTTCTATGATATTTGCACTAGAAAGTAGACCAAAATACTTGGTGAGATTTTGTGTTTTGCAGTGCAGTCATCAACCGACCAGCCAACAAAGCACAGCAATGCGCAGTAAACGGTGATTATTCCTGAATTTTTCTTTAATTTAATCAGAAATGTTCTGGTGTTTTGTCCAAGGACTGTAAAAGTAACAAGTAATGGTTGTGCTTTTTGAATCCGTCCTTTGAGCTTTGACAGATTTGAAGGTGACCACAAGAATCTAACTTTGACAAGAACAGATGTAGAAATGTTTCTGGCATTCTGTGTTTGACTTTTTATGATTGGTCATTTTCTACTGTAGGGTTGAACACGCAGCACTGAGTCATTACTGATCATAAAAATGATGAAAGTCCAACTTTTTATTTCTCAGACCTATTTTCATTCCAAAACTACAGTACTCTCAGTCCTGCGTATTCTTTAGGGAAGCCAATGTTTCTCCTTTGGTGGTTCGTCGTAACTGGGAAAAGATTTCATTCCTCCAAGGATAAGAAATACAAGCTTACACTGCAAAAAACATAAAATCCCACCAAATACGGTTGCTCTACTTTCACGTGGAAACATCTTAATAAACTTTAAATATAACAAAACTAACTTTTTAGTAAGATAGATATAGGATTTTGTTTTAAGTGAATAATGCTTGAATTTTGATGGAGAGTTCTCGTTCCACTGGCAGATAATTTCACTTATAAAATTGGAAAAATGTCTTATAAGTGAAACAATCTGCCATTGGAACTAGTACATTTTAAAAATCAATATTAAGGAATTATTCACTTAAAATCTAATATCTTTCTGAAAAACTACTGGTTTGTCGTATTTTAAGTGTATTAAGACAACTGCACAAGATACAAGACCAAAACACTTGGTAAGATTTTGTGTTGCACTACAAAAACACAAAATTTTGCCAAATATTTTCATCTAGTTTCTAGCGCCATCATCCTAGTTCAATTGAAATAAGACAAAACTAACTTATTAGTAACTCTTCTTCAAGATATATATATACTTATTTAAAGTCAACAATCCCTTACTATTGATGAAAAAAGGCTGATTTCATTGGCAGATTATTTCACTTATAATAAGAATTTTCCCATGTTATAAGTGAAATAATCTGCCAATGAAATTAGCCTTTTTTCATCAATAGAAAGGACTCGTTGACTTTAAGTAAGTTCCTGCATCTTGTTGGAAAGTTCCTTGTAAGTTAGTTTTGTATCATTTCAGGTGCATTAAGACATTTGCACAAGATGAAAGTACTTGGTAAGACTTTGTGTTTTTGCAGTGTAACCACTTTTTCTAATATAAATATCACTACATCCCAAAACAAACTGCTTTGCTGCAGTTTCTGCCTTCATATTGGAAGTTGCAAACATCAGTTGTATTTTCTGCAGGAATAAATTAAACTCTCCATGACTGCAGATCAGCTTCATGAGCATTGAGAGATTATCACTTTAGAGATTAAAATGAACGATGGGATCAAGGCTAACGCTTCCAAATGGATGTTTTTATTTGTTGTACCTGCTCTGGATTCTCCACTGTGTATCTGTTGTGTATAGAAGCGTTATGTTTTATTGAACAGTGCTGTTGCAGTAAACGCAGCAGAGGTCACGATCTGTGGCTCGGAGCGGAGCGAGTTTCTGACCCGCTCGCTCAGATGCACACCGTCCATGCATGGCAACAACATGAACAACCCAAACGAAGCAGAATTCATATTCAGGACTTATCAATCTGTTGCTTCTTCCTGTGCTACAAACTCAGATTTTATTGAAATGGGAAGGGATGAACCCTGACGGATCCGTCACTCTGCATACACTGGACCCACACAGTAACGCCTCGCAGATGGTTTACCCTATGAAATCTCAATTCCTCACTAAGATCCTGGAAAAAATGATCCAAAAATAAGTTTGGGCTGCATTTTTGGGTGTTTTTAAACTGCATTAACTATTAAAGAAGTTAGACTTTTGTTGAAAATCTAACATATATTCTATATAAGTCAAAGTTTATATAGAATATTTTCAAAAACCTGAGCTGACCAAATCACAACATCAAAATACAATAAAATTATGTTTGTTAAAGTAATAAAAAAGTTAATACCAAAAAGACAGACTTATTCCAGCTACAGTGATTTCCCAAAGACTCAAATCATTGAAATGTTAATATCCACCTACTTTTATTTATTTTATTATTTATTAAAAATGTTGCACATATGCCTTAAAAACGCCAGTCTCCTATTTTTGGGGGTTCATGTTTTTATTTTATTTTTAATTGATGATCTTGAAGCAAATTTTTATGCAGTAATCATCAACAAAAGCAGGATATTCTCCCTCTTCTAAAAGATTTGCTTCATTTAGCCACGTTAGAAATAAAAGGTGCGTCCAAGTCTTTGTTTGAGTTCCTCCTTCCTATTTGCAGAAACTAAAATAAAAGCAGAAAAAATGGAAATAAAAAGACAAATGCTTTGAGTTCCATCTTGTATTTAGTATGATTTAGTTTGAGTTTTGTCCTAAAACCACAAAACTCACAACGCCACATCGATCTACATCACATCATATTTATGTATTAGAAAGGCCTAGTCAAAGTCTAAATGTATGAGAGTTGGTGTTAAATTTCAGACTTTTTCCGTCACTCCACTCTAACTGGCTTAAATAAAAATGATTGTAATGAGACAAAGCGTGGAATATTTAAAAGCAGTTTGGATATTTTTTGAAATCGCTGCACCAGACGTTACATTTTAATTTCTGAGATGTAGCACTTCTCTCCTGGCTTCATCTCGTCGTTTCACCACATCAGTAAAACAGTAAACCTGCCCGTCTGTCATGCTAACCTGAATTATGGATGAATTTTGGGAATTCTGTCCTGATCAGTATGCCAAACACAATCACAGCCATCACTGCTGAAACAATAAAAACCGCCTGATTCCTCCTCTGGAGGACATTCCTCTCACACAGTGAAACATCCTGCAGCTCTAAAAAACACCAACCATGAAGCCTGTTCGCTCCCCGCTGCAGGTTTCACGAGATTCTTCCAATAAATTAAGATTTTCATCGTTTCTTGGAGCTTGGTCAAGGATGCTGGGAGTTTTTTTGCTCTTCAGATGTACTGCACTCGTTTTCTGTTCGTTTTCATCTGAAAAAGTCTCTTTGAAGCCTCTAACCAGGGGCTCTCCTGGCTGATGACGGGTTTGGGCTCCTGACTGCTGGATTTATCTATTTGTGACTCCTTAGAGAGCGGCGTGGAGAGGAAGGGTGGAATAAGGGGGACTGGATGGATATCATCGTCTTACAAGAACACAAAACGCACTGTTAGCGTGTTCTGGAGAGAAACCATTGCGCAAACAAGTGATGCACTGCAAAAACACCAAATCTTACCAAATATTTGTTCACTTGAAACAATCTGTCAGTGCAACCTGTTGATTTTTATTCATATTCAATAATTATTCATTTAAACTCCTGTGTTTTACTGAAAAGTTCCTCTTAAGTTAGTTTTGTTTTATTTTAAATGTATTAAGATATTTTCACCAGAGACTAAACCTTCATTCCACACTGCAAAAACACAAAATCTTACAAAGTATTTCTGGTTTAGTTTCTGGTGGAGACATTTTAGTTTACTTGAAATAAGACAAACTGAACTAAGAAGCAACTTTTCAGCAAATATATGAGCTTGTTTTAAGTAACTAATTTCTTAAAATTGATTTAAAAAAGAACTAGTTCCATTTGCAGATTATTTAACTTAAAATAAGATGTTTTTCTGATGTTATAAATTCAATAATCTGCCAGTGGAACTGGAGCTTTTTAATCAATATTAAGGAATTATTAACTTGAAATAAGCTCACATATCCTGCTTAAAATCTTAAGTAAGATGTTTCCCCTAGAAAATAGACCAAACTTACTTGGTAACATTTTGTGTTTTTGCAGTGTGCATTTATATACTTTTTAAAATAAATAATTCCTATATAAGTTAAGGTTCCCCCCTTTATGTAACAACATCCAGCCAGGATTTTGCATCATCAGCACTTCTTTCTAAATTGTGTTAATAATTTTTCTATTTTAATGCTGCAAGTTGTTTTACATAAATGTTGGATCTGCAAGTAAAATTGAACTCATTTATCTAAGTACAAATACAAACATTTCTCCAAATTTGTTAACATTTAAGACTCTGTACAGTTGTGAGCTAAATATTTTAGTTTAATGTTTCAACATGCTGTTACATAGTAACAAAATTAAAAATTCACAAGTATTGAATAGCTTAAGTTTGCAATAAAAAGGAAAATGAAAGAACTGCTATTCGCCCTACGGAGCAGTGAATTAGGGAACTGCGCTGACCTTTGACCTTCTGGTGTCTAAAGGCCAGCAGCAAACATCAGGTTTCTCTGGGGAGTTAATTAGGAGTCAGATGTTACCATTACTTATGACTGAGCAGAGCAGCTCCTCTTCTGAAAACATAAATTTATTTTATTAAAAACATGACATTTCTAAAGTGCTCTCTAAACGAACACACCTGCATTTTCAAACGTTTAACGTAGAAATGCAAAGCAGTCGTTTGATTTTCTCAGGAATTCTTCCTCTTGGTCTTCAGGCTCTTCCCATCATTCCCAGTGGACCCACTGGTGAAACGTCCCAGCAGCAGAAGTAAAGACACTTACAGCCTCGTTACAAAAGCTGTTTGGTAAGTTTGGAAAATTTCACATTTTGGACGACTTCATGAGGCTCAGCTGTTAAAACGCAGTGAGGAAGGTGGTGGACGTGGATTCTCACTTCATCCCTCCACTCAGAAACCAGTAGAACGCCTCACCAATTAAACCACAGACCAGTGGATGGTGTTACTGGGACGACGTCCAGCTGCTGTTAAACAGTTTCACTCAGAGATCCTGTTTAATTCTGAAAAAGACAAAAATACATTTTACTTCAGGGTTTCTGATCCTCACCAGCCAAATAGATGCTCAACTATAACAGAACAACCAGAAATACAGGAATAGGTCAGTTCAAACACTTTCACATTCTTATAATGTTTTCATAAATGTTGCCATCTTTGTCCCTCTAAACACTAAAGGGACAATATAATTGTACATATATTTTTTTCTCTTTATTTCTATACATTAAGTTGATGAATATCCAGAAAAATTACCCAATTTGTGGTGCTTTCTCATTAATTTGCACATCATTAAAAAGAAAAAAAAATACAAAACACTCTTTTTTATAATAAAATAAAATGATGAAAATAAAGTCAATATTATGAGAATAAATTTGTAATATTATGACTTTATTCTTGAAATATTACAACTTTATTTTTGTATTATTTCATCAATCTTCTTGTACAACTTTATCCTCATAATTGTTTTATTTTCTTAAAATGGTTCTGTTTATTTTAGTTCCTGTTTTCCTGTGGAGCAGCTGAGACAGACTCCAGTCTGACTCTAATTAAACCAGAATCAATCAAGCAATCAAATTTACTAGCATAAAGCAGAATTCATTATAAAATCAGATCAAATTGTTATACAGAATTACAAACAACAAACTCACAAAGACAAAAAAAAAAAAACTTTCCCCCAACAGGGAAAAACACAGTAATGCATGGAAAGTGTAAGTATTAAAAAGATGATGCAGATATGCAGATAAAAAGAAGATACAACTCTAAGCAACCTCTGGGTGACAGTTCTGTATTTAAATCACAAAAACACTTTTACTTACATTGAATTTCAAATTTCAGCAGATTATAGAAAATAACTCATAAAAGTGGATGGAAAATGTGGCAGTGGTGGGTCAACCAATTGGTCCCTGTGAAGGCCCGCTCCGGTCCAAATCAGAGGTGAAATGACCAAACCTGCTAAAGCACAAAGTCACTGAGTGTCCAAACCAGACGCCCTCCTCTTCCACCTGTCCTCAAATCTGACTGGATTTTAACAGCTTTTACTCTGATGACACCAGAACCCGATAGCCTCTGAGAGCAGCCCCCTCTCCCACAGCATCCCCTTACAGGTTGCCTCAGGGTCCCAAACCTAAGCCCGGTCCAGATCCACAGCACACTGCTGGACCAGAGAACCAACCCCCCGACCCGCTCAGCGGTCCACAGACCTGGTCCTCCTTAATCCAAGTTGATCTCTTGACCAGAACCTGAGAATAAAGTTTCCCATGGAGGCCGAAGGTCCCTTTCTGCCCCCTTTCTTTCTACCCCGGTGTCGTTCCCGTCATTTAACGTGGAAGAGACATCTGAGCCACGAGCGTCTTCAGTCCGCGTTAATCAAGCTCTAGTTTTGTTTCTCTAAAAGGTCCAGTTGGTTTTGGGAGGAACACGAAATGGACCAAAAAAACAAACTCTGGTCCGCCTACGAACCCAGCCTCGGTTCGGTTGAAGTGATCTATGGCGCGGTTCAAATGCATATGCGGACGGCAAGTGGACCAGAGACTGCTGTAATACACAGTTACCAAGTCCAGGAACTTTGTAACTGTGAGCCATCTTGGCAGGCAGTTGCTATGACAACAAGCCACAAGCTTAGATGTTTCTATCCAACTTATAAAAAGTATAAGTACAGTACAACTATTACTCAATCACAGTTTTGGAGTATCTTGGTGCTCTGGCGACCTCGACTCAAACCCTCAGACTTTACTGCTTCCTGTGATGACATTCAGTCCAGCTTTGCCCCTAGTCTGGGTCTGCAGTTCTCCATACAGTGTCACTCATGAATCCTTTAATAATGAAAGACATCTGGTTTTATTTCTTCAATAAGCAAGATACAAATTGATCCATAAAGATCCACGCACAGAGCAGCCAGACCCATCAATCCAACTTGTTGTTCCCAGTTTGACTATTTTCTTTCTCTCAGCTCCAGATTGCACACGGTTCAGTTCAGCAGTTTGTTGGTTTCATTGTAGGAAACAAATGTCTGCTCAGGAAATGTACCACTATAAAATGTAACGATCCGCAGTTCATACGCTTCTTGATTCGTTTTATTACTTTAGATATCTCTGATTTCATAAACACAGAGATAAAAGGCAGTTTTGAGGAAAAGTGGCTCAGAGAACAAATGAGGCCGATTGGCTCAATTATAGAAAATAAACACAAGAATACAGAAAGGAAAGATAAGTAGGAAGCTATGAGGAATTATAATAAAGAACAAAATGTGACAGTAAGTCAAAATGCTGTTCAATCATGTATTAAAACAGAATAGTCATTTATCAAGAGGGAAAACCCACAGCAGCACAGTAACAATATGTACCAAACTGAATAATTAAATATCTAAAACAATATAATTGTATATCAGTGATTTATAAAATCGAATAGAAACCTCTATATGTTTTGCTATTACAGAAGGAAGTTTATTTTATGTAACTTTTATTAAAAATGTTTTTTTTTTTTACAAATTAGTTTGAACTGTCACCGTGTCTCGACAGATAATCTGTGAAAAGATTGTTTTGTTTTTTTAAGCGCAGTCTGAAGCGCTTAAAAAACAACCAATCAGAGCCAGGAGGCGGGGCTTATCACTGTCAATCAAGCTCATGTTCAAGCTGCTAATTTATGTTAACAGAGTAACATTTATTTTATTCTGTTTCATTTTATTTTATGATTTTTTTTATAACAGAAAAACATTTTACCGTTACAGGAAAACCGTTTATCTGCCGTCATCAGTGGCTATGCTAACTAGCTTAGCATTCAGAACAGTGTGATTGATAGCGCTAAGACCCGCCTCCTGGCTCTGACTGGTCGTCTCTAGTTAGCACTGGGAGAAGACAGAGCAACCAGATCTTTTCTCATACTGTTTGACACAGTGGCAGTTTCAACAAATATGTAAAAAATATATAAAACTTAAATACCTTTAACAGCCATCCTGTTTATGGCTAAACTTTTAAAGAAGCTAAATTTATATAAACATCAAAAAACATAATATTTATTCATTATTGACTGACATCTAATCCTTAACAACCAAAACATGGCAGCCTTTGCTCTACTGAGTTATTGTAGAGAAGCCAGGCTGCAGAACGGGAGTATTTTTGTTTAGCAGGGCAGGGCAGTTCATGCTCTCAGAGGCAGACAGACAGGCCGGGCCAGTATATATTTACCCAAACGGAGGGGAGAGGGAGAGAGGGTTTGGTTACAACAACACTGAGCTGCAGGAAAAGGGGCATCACACGTCCAGGACGAGCCTGCAGGCTGGGAGGAACATCTGCTCTAAGGATTCATTAGTGCTAAGTGTGTCTCTTTCTAAAAGGAACCCAAAGTTTTGCTGTTCTTTTGTATTCATCTTGACATTTGGTTAAAAAAAGAACATTTTATGAGCTTTTAGTTTCCTCACAATGCGGAAAATTGACACTGCAGCATTAAAAGAGGTTTTTCAAAGCAGTCAGCAGAAAGAAATAATGAAATAAAGGCCTAATGGAAAACTGCTGGTTCATTTATTTACAGTGTGACACCAAATTTATTTCCCATGCAAAGCCAATTTGTAGCGCTGTTTACATTTACTGAAGGTTTTCAGTGTACAGGTGTAACCTTTACTGTCACTGATGCGGCTGAGCCTCTGGGACAAATGTCAGCACGAAGCGGGATAAGAAAAATACCCCCTAACAGCTTTATATCGTCACTTAACAATGAACTAAACATGCAAAACATGTAAAGTTGTCAGATTTCTTGTTTGAAATCAATGTGTAAATTATTATAGATCCAAATCTTATAAAGGGTTTTTGTGAGTTTGCCTTATTAAAATACATTTTGCAAATTTTCTAGGAATGAATTAGAAAAAAAATTAACAAAATTTTGTAAATTCTGATTTCGATCAGACTTATTAATTTAGTTGAGTTTAATAAATTAACTAAAAGTAAGCATTTGAGTAAAAGTCACTGGTTTGATGCAAGAGAATGGAAATCTGTGTTTATTTCAAGATGAATCAGTAGTGTTGTTACTAAAAAAAACCCCAAAAAATACAGAAATAAGAAACCCAGTTAAAATCACATGTGAATAACATCATTCTTTATACTTTATTGATCCCAAAGGAAAATTAAATGTTGTAACTCATATTAATTCAGACTCTTCTAAGAGTTGTTGCGATAAGTTTTTGAAAGTCATGGCGTCTACTTCCTGTCGTCTTCCTCTTCGTGGTTTCCAACAGTAGTAACATCCGGTTGATCATGTGACTTGTGGGTAACACTTTATTTGAAGGGGGTTGAATAAGACTGACATGACACTGTCATAAACACCTGTCATGAACATGAATAAGCCTTCAAATAAAGTGTTACCGACTTGTGTAACGCGGGAAAAGTGTCCCCACTGCAGTTCTGCAAAACAAACTAATTTCAATACGACCAAAGCGAGTTTTTTAAAACAAATTTATTTTCAAAATGTGAAGTTGAGCAATAGAAATTCAGCTTGTGAAATAAAAAATAAAATCTGTTCTTTTTCTTCAGTATCTGCTTCTCTGCTGTTATAACGAATCAACAAACAGGCGTTCCGATTGGATGGAGTTCACTGAAAAGCGAATGAAAAGCAGCAGCAGCTTTAGGTTTCAGATAAAGGACCCGCCGCTGCCGTACCGTACACAAACAATGTTCTGAAGATAAACGAACATTTGGCCTCCGTGACCCCGAATGTCAGAAATACAATAAGAGTATTCTTCCTGCAACGGAGTGAGCATACTCACACATGCTCATGTGAAATCTCAGGCGTGAAAGCACACGCACACATGCAGTATCGTATGCTCACATCACGCTGTGGGGCGTAATGTGTAGGAACAGGTACACACCCACACACGCTGCCGCACCGCTCAGTGGAAATGAGCTGAGACAATGTTTGTTAGTGTTTCTGATGAGGAAAATGAAAAATAATGAGCCCACCGCCTCGTCTTTGTTTCTCAGACTTCGACTGGTTTCCCTTTTCTCCTCATTAGTAAAGAATGCGTTCCAGACGACTCAGTTTTTCCATGTTCGCTTTTAGACCTGGAAGTGTTTCTGGGTAGTAGACGACTGCTGCCAGGAGACGGCAACGGCAACTTTTACAGATCCACCAGCAGCTAGATCATCTCTCATGAGGTCAAAGGTCAAGTGCATGTAAAGAGCTGCAGACGCATCAATAATCATGAAGCGAACCGTGTATTTTACAACAGTGACAGTTGTAATGGAGCACTGATGTGTGTTCTTGAACGTGACTTTTCGCGTCAGCTTACTGTTTTATTTTGGCTGTTTTTCTTATATTGACCAGAAAAGATAAATAAAACAAATTTTTGTACAAAGACAACTGCAGACATCATCTGCGCCCGATCCAGGCTGCAGATGCCTTTCTTATCGCTCATACTGAGATTATGTCACTCGATGTTAAATATTTCCCCATTAATTTTATCTTTTTGTTATCTTTTAATGATAATAAAATGTTTTAAATGTAATTGTTATAGACTCAGATGATTATAGTTTATGAATTATGACCAAAAGAACAAGATCCAGGAAACAAGTGGCCAAGATGAGCTTCCTTATTGACACAGTTCAGAATATTTTGCTAAAATCAGATTTTTTTGCAGAGTTGTTGCTTATTAAATTCGACCCCAATTAAACTGATGTGTGAACGGTTTATGACCTCAGAGTGTTTAGGGACGTAATAATGTCTTGTTTATGGATTTTAAAGGTCTTGAGCAACGAGAGCCGATCGCCACTAAATCATGTGAGAAAGGAAGATGAAAGAAAAAAATGAAAAGTGTCGGCACGACTCACCTCAGTCAATAAGCAATCAAGAAACTGAGCAAAAAAAGAAAAGAGTTCCAGATTCAAAGCTACTGCTGACCAGAAACTCAGACGGAGCTTTTTCTGTCTTACGATGAAAACATCCTGCTGACCCTCAAGACTTTTGGAAACATTGGCAATAAAGTAGCAAGATGAGATAAAGACGATCACAGCAACCAAACATTGTGGTGGAAGTGTGATGATCTGCTTTAGGATGTTTTCTTCAGCCTTAACTGATGGGCGGCCTAGTCAAAGTAGAGATCTAAATCCCTTTTAGACGCTGTGGCATAATCTTAATAGCTTGTTTCTGCTTAAAATACTACAATATGACTGAACTTAAAATCAATTTTGCAAAGAAGAGCAGGCCAAGACTACACAACACCCATCTTTCATAAACAATCGTCTTTCATAAACTTTATTTTGCATCTACAAAATAAAGTTAATCTCTCTGAAACCAAAAAAGTAAAGAACCTAGACCAAATATAGAGAAAAATCAGAGGACAGGACCTGAGACGGACATTATATGTTTGATCTTTTCCTGTGTTGCGCTGCTGAAAGCGCGTTGCTGTGTGATCGCTGCTAAACGCCGCGCTGCTGTCTGAGCAGAGCCGCGGTTATCTGCAGCTCCATTCGTCAGGCCGTCAGCGGCCCCTCTCATCGCTCTCCAAGCTCTCCGTATGGCTCTTGTTATGTCGGATCCTGGAATGCGAGGTGCATGCTTGGCGAAAGACTCCCTCATCGCTGAGATTAGACATATGGGAACGTGTGTATGTGTGTGTGTGTGTATCAACAAGAGTTTGATGCGTTCAACATGATTAGAAAATAGTTTCCTCGTGCACAGATCCTAATCTGTCCTGCCAACACCAACAGCTTGAGTGCTGCGTGATTGCTTGGGACACTTGAGTGCAGTGAAAACATTGTGATATGATAAAAATCTAAATGCATGCTCTGCTTTAAGCTTTAAGTTCACTGGTTTTTTTTTTTTCTTTTCCCACTAATCGTCTTATTTGTCCAACCGTTTCCCTTAAAGCTCAGAAACAGTTCCGGGTTGGAGCGCTGATGTTCACACTTGGAACACAGTAGCTAATAAGTGCGTATAATTACCGAAAGGCCCCGGGTTATTTCGGATTCCTGTGTGGGGGTTTAATAAGTTGTCAGGTGATGTGCTGACGCTCCGCATTTGTGCAGCCATCATTCAGTCTGCCTGTGCGCTCCGGGGCGGGGGGTGTGGCTCAGCGTGACGGCATGTGTCACATGGAGGTAATTTTAGCTGGCAGATGACTGAGGTGAGAGGTGGTGAAAGCGCCGCTAAAGGAAGGCGGAGGGTGACAAGTTTGTTGCTGACATAAACAGAGTTGAGCGTTAATGGCTGTAACGCTAAAGCACACAAAGCAGCTGCTGTCTCTTTATGTAGTGGGATTATTTTAAGGAGCTTGGTAAAATGGGGACGATTATGTTTCCTTGAACAAGTCAGGATAGATTTATGGGCGACACGAAACATGTTCATTACACTTTGTTTGCTCAAAATCATTCTTAGATGATGAGATTTTACCTGTTTTAGGGCCTCCCGTCACTTTAAATCCAAATAAGCTGCCCAAACTCAATGTTTACACTTGCACATGAAAATGGTTGCAAACAGAGGCGTAGTTATACAACCGTACACCTTTGAAAAGCATAATTGGAGCCTTCTGCACAACTAACAAGATTTACAGCAACTGTTTTCTGAATGGTAAGTTAACAGCAAAACTTCTTTTCCAGCAGCCATTGTACAGCGCATAATACCAGCTGACTATCTCAACAAATGCAAGGTTTTTAAAACAACTCATTTTCCAGACAACAAAAAATTACCATAGTGCTAAACTTATTGTTTTTTAAGCACTTGTCTGTTTTTAGAAGCAAAAAAGACCCAAATAAAACTAAAAAAAAAATTGACAAATGTGAATTTCACATAAGAGATCCTCTTTAAAATATGGATGAACTTTTTTCCAAGTCCTCGTTTTTCATCTTTAACATTAATTTGCATTAATGTTATGTATGTTTTTGCAGTAATTCAGTAAAACGATATGAGTAGTATCTTGTCACATCACAAAAAAACTTTAAAGTATTTCTTCGCGAAACCCAACAATGCGGCTTGTATTTATGCTAATCTCATCTGAGTCGTCACTGTCTAACCACCGTCTTTTAGGATGCTTTCACTGCAGCTGATTCATCGTTACCATGGAGATCTATGGCTGCGTCTCTAAATCACGCTTTGCTCAGTTTAAGGAGGTAATCATCAAGCTCTGTTGGTTTTCATGTGCATATTTCTGATCAGGTTGCTGCACAGTAGAAACCTTTTACTGTACCCTGTGCGCAGTGAAATGTTTAAAATGCGAAATGTGATGTAATCAGGCTGAACAGGACTTTGCGTGTTTCCAGAGGATTTGTTTTACTTTCAGGCGAGCATGACTTCATGTAAGTTGCATTAAACATCCCTCAGGCTTGAGTTCAGCAGTTCAGGACGACGTTCAAACGTTTCCGGGGAAGGATGCACAGCGCGATGACTAAAGCTTTCCTGGTAGGTTGGATGTCTCAGCGCCGATCGTCAGGGTAAATAGTTTCGGTTGGTTTTAGACGGTGAACAAGTTCTCAGGATTCCAGCCTGAGAATTTAAAAACATTAAAACATTTTAGCTTTGTTTCCCTTTGTTACATTTTTCTGTGACAGAACAAAACGTGCGGGTTGGTGCTGTGAAGTCTGGTTGCAACACAGAGTGTTTATAAATTATGTAATAAACTTATTTGTTTTTTTAACAGACATGAATTAGATTTTTTATGAAGAGTTGAGAGAAAACAGGCTCAGTTGTATTTTGTTGCACAAACGTCATGCAAAGGTTAAAAAACATCAGAGAAATGAATTTATCTGAATACATTTGATACTTTAATTACCTTTTCACATTTTCCAATAAACTTTTTTATTATTATTTATGACAAAACATTCAGCTCAGAGTGTGATGATGTCACACGTGTTAAGGACATTTTTTGTTTTGAACTGCTTCCATGTGAACACTGGAAAAAAGAGAAGTGCATTTCCACAAAAACAAAAAACTGGTAAATTTGTGACTTTGAAAAGTTAAAAATTTGCTGGAAAAAAGAGAGAAACTTTTAGGGTTTTTTCTGGATGAACCTAAAAATGAAGCACTATTTACTTTCAATACGGGTTTTTACACAGTTATTTTACTGTTTTAAAGTCTTTGAATTTTTCTTTTCTGCACTTTATCGTTTTAAGAGCCTGAAATTCGCGTCTATCTCAGACCGAACTGACATCATTTTACCTTTTCCCAGTCAAGTCTCAAGGTTCAGTGTCTCTTTTACTCTGATGCCGTCATTGAAACTTATCTTGAACTCGACAATTTCTCCGAAGGACAGAAAAGAGCTTTAATCCCACGCAAACCGTTATTAGGCTCAAATTATCCATAAAAACGGTAAACATGAGGTCACATTCCAGCCCGCTGCAGTAATCCCAGACATCAGCGTCCTTCCTTCACTCCTGCTTTACCTCGTCGTCACACCTCATTCGTCCCCGACCCGCGGGGCAGCGCTCCAAATTGGCAGGTCAGAGGTCGGCCGTTCAGCTTTCAGTGAGGCCATGTTGGAGTTTTACTGTCATCAAAGCGAGACGGTCCAAGGCGAAGGCGGCGTTCAGGGAGGGGAAGCTCATTCTGCTGGTGTTCACAGCAGTTTGGTTCCTTTTTACTGGGATCACTGGGAAAACAAAACGCACTGGGCCGAGCTTCGTCTCCACTCAGATCGACTACGATGTAAATTCAACGCACTTTCAACTTTTCATTACCCAACGCAGGTTTTCTTTTTTAAGGCATTTTTCTGTTTCATCTCGTCTCTTTTACTTTTGGGTTGTTACATTTACTCAGTTACATTTACTTGAGTAACTTTCAGGAGTATATTTACGCTGTACGTTTTACTTTTACTTGAGTAATTTTATTATGAAGTATTTCTTGTCTTACTTTAGTAAAGTTTCTGGATTTTCTACCCTCTGGATGAAAAATAAACATGTTTTAACCAACAGAAATAAACTCACCTGCAGTTTTTGTTAGTTTTATTAGTTTTTTTATTGAAAGAAACTGGTTTAGAATAATTTTCTGTTGCCTGATTTTATTTTTTGTTAATTATATGAATTATTGTCATTGTGGTCCTTAAAATACCAAAATTTATTCTTTATACTTTTGATGGAATATTTAAATATTAATTGACTGATAATTTCATGGGTTATTCGGTTCGTTTCAGTCTTACTTGAGTAATTTCTTGGATGGCCAATTTTTACTTTTACCCGAATAAAAGAATATGTTGAAGTAGTTCTAGTCTTACTTCAGTACAAGTTTTGGTACTTTACCCACCACTGATGCGTTCACATCAGTCCTGTTTAATCCACTCCAAAAGCAGGAAGTGGACTACGAATCAGGGCATTCTGGGTAAATACAACCAAAACAAATGGGCCAGAGGGAGAGAAACGGGTCATCGTCTTTTACCAAAGACAAAAGAGAAATCCAACAATCGCTGAAAATTGGCACCACTTAGTGTCTTCTTCAGAGGTTCTTGCATCGTTCTTGGTGCAGCGCCCCCACAGGTGAAGAGGGGAACAGTTTTTTGTGCAAGTGAAGAGCAGTAGCTGAAAATGTAACAGATGTTTCAACTTTGGTTCCCAACCGGACCATCAGGTGTGAAAACACCCCGAGAAGGCCTTCCTGCACGTTTACCGTTATCATGATTGATTGATAAAAGAGAGCCTGGCAGCCATTTGCTTTAATTAAAAATGAGAAATGAATGCGTTCTCCTCCAGAGGGAACCCAGCCCTTCCCCTCGGGGTGGTTGGAGCCGGATCAACCCCCCACACAAAACACCAAAACCACCGCTGGTGCAACACGTTCCTTCTTTATTACTCGTTTACTAAAGCTGACTCATTTCAGTCCCACATTTAAAAACCCACTTAAGCAACAGAAAGGGGAGCATTATCCCTTTTCATTGAGAAGAAACCATCCCATACAAACGTCTAATCCCTTCTGGAAGCTAACTGTCCAAATTTCCCTCCAAACAGTCAGAAAGACTGACGTTAAATCCCCCTCGTGCCCCTTAGACTTCGTTTTTAACCCTCAGTCTTATGAACGGTAGTTTCCCAGTTGTGGACCTGAGGGAGACGGCAGGGCCACATGCTGCGTTTCCAGCTGCTCAAAATGGAGAAAATCTCATTTCAAGTATGAACTCGTCATCTTTAAAATGGCATAATAAACACAATGCTGTCTAGAGTCAGTATTTATGTTTCTGACAACTTTCTACTTTTACTCTTAATGTTGTAAGATAAATATCTGTACTTTCCACTCCTTACATTTTCACATATGGTTCTTTACTTGCATGATGGAAAAAATAATGATGGAAAAAATCCACTGCTGACACAAAAAGTGTTATAGTGGAAATTCACCGTTCAGTTTAATGCAACTAAAGCAAAGCAGAAGAAGAAGAACACACACAAAAACAACATGGCCGGAGACCATGTGTTTTGTTCAATCTAAATATCCTGACATTTGGTTTGAAGAAAAACTAGACCGTCAGTATTTTTCTTAAATTTCTGCACCAACACAGAGCAAAAGAAAAAAGGAAGAATTTTGTGTGAATAGAACTTTTTTATATATTTTAAACTTATCAAGTCATTTTGTCTTCTTGAAGTTTTGCTTTTTGTCCAGCCTGTACTTTTACTTTGACTAGAGTATTTTCTCATATAAGTATCTGTGCTTCTACTTTAGTAGAGAATGTGATTACTTTTGAGAGCGCTGATGAAAACCTCAGCAGGAAATTTGCTAGAAGTTGAGTTGGAAATCTGAAGAATCCAGACCAGCAGAGTAAAAGTTTACGACAAGATAAAACCGATATTGCAGCTTTTTAGTTTGTTTTTATGATTCCATCCCAGTTTGAAGATATAAAAATATAGTTTCAGTGAGAGAAATCCTCTTTATCTTGTGTTTTACATCCTCTCACCTGGCTCACCTGCTTCTCTGTGTCTCCAGCCTGACGGATGGAGGGACAGAAACACGAAAAGCGGCCAAACTCGTTTAGTTCACATGGGTTCACTGGACTCGAGCTGACGTGTTGCATCCATCTCCAGGTTGCTCCTGAAAGGCCTGGATTGTCTCCCAACCCTGCAGCTGCAGAAAGCAGACGTTTAACTGACAGGTAGTAAAGGCGAGACTTCAGTGTGGCCAAAAGCCTGCAGCAAATCAAGCCGGGGAGTGGCAGCGACGCCGGAGACCATAAAGCCAAGAGAGGCTGCTCAGTGTCAGATGGGAACCGATGAAACAAATTCAAAGTTGCGGAAATGAGACTACATGTTAGGTGAGACACAGCAGAACCGACGGCCGAGGAACGTCGTATGTACCTCGATGCTCTCACAGCAGAGAGACGTTTTCCTGGCAACAAGTCATCACATTTGTTTCAGTAGTCGTTTGTTTCTTGTTCTATGTCGTTTTCTTATTTTTCCTTTTTCACTCACGTCTGACGATGTTTGAATTTGACATGTCGGACATGTCTGCACACACTCCTTTCAGCAAACAGAAAAAAAGTGGTACAGTAGCTGAATGATTTTTAATGACTGTGGTTCGCATAAAGGAGGGTGGAGTTAACAGCAGCAGCTCAGTTCTAATGGAAAGTCCTCCAAAGACGATTAAAATGTGACTAAGAGACAAACGATGTGTTTCTGACAGACCTGGAGGTGAGGTTAGATTACGATCCCAAACTTATTAAGATTAAGTATTTGGTTCTCATAACGGTCTTAAACCAATCAATCAAGTTTATTTGTCTAGCACATGTTGCCAACCAGGCAGTTCAAAGTGCTTTGCATCGTAAAAATACAGAGAAATAAGGAGACCTATTATACAAAACTCACATTTTGGATGTTTTTGGACTTTAATTTGGGTTTCTGCTGCTTCTTAAGACAGCCCAGACCATTTTGGGAATACATTTGTTTTTTGGTGTCTGGAAAATGAGCCATTTCAAAAACCTTCAGAATGTAGCTTCACAAATCAGCAGGCACTGCCTGCTACCTAGCAACCCTGCCAGAGTTCTGCCCCGTTACCTAGCAACCCAAGCTGAGATCCAGCATGTTTGGTCAGCTGGTTTTACTGCTGTGTATGCTGTACAATGGCTGCTGGAAAAGAAAAGTGTTTAGTTGTTGACTTATCATCCAGAAACCACTCACTGAGCAGGAGGCGCTACTAATGCTTTTCAACAGCATTCTGTTTGCAGTCATTCTCACATGTGGGTGTAAACTTGGAGTTGGGGGCGTGGCTAGCAGCAGCTTATATGGATTTAAAGTAACAAGAGGCCCTAAAACAGCTAAATACTCCTTATCTAAGAATAATTTTTGCACAAAAAATGTAATGAATTTGTTTTGTATCGCCCATAGATTAATGCTAATCTGTTGAAGGAAGCGTCATAGGTCACTTTTAAAATCGAAAGCCAAACTAAAGTCAAAGCAAGATGAATATTTTAGATATTTTGCTGCTGACATGGATGTCCTTCTTTACGCTCTTTGCAGTGGAGGGTGGTTGTTTATAGCTCACCTAATTCCCGGTAAGCTTCATAGCGAAGCTTCCTTCACGGTTGGTGCACCGCGTCACGGCCAGACGTTAGCGAATGGGTAAAATCAGATCGAATCACTTTAAGCTTCATCAGAGTCCAGCAAGTTCCTCAGTCGTCGAGGATCCAGACTGTACAAAGCAAAATGTAGAACAAAGAATGTCTGGGATTCCTTTCTGGACTCATTGACCCGTACAACCCAAACGTGGATAGACGGTTGTGATCAGATGATCTTTCCTTTTCTCACAGCTGCCCAAAGGACATTTCTGGAACCAATGTTCCAATCCCAAGTCCTGAAAAAGTTTTTTCTTTAACTCTTCCCAACTTGCTTAGGAAGTTGTAATTGTTTCTGTAATTGTTTACAGAAACAATTATAGTGTTTCTGTAATTGTTCTGCTATAAACATTAATTAGCATTTAGCATGTTGTTCTGCACAGTCCAGATTCTGCTGGATTCTCTCAGATTTCTGCTGCATTTGGAATTCATTTCTTGACATTCATGAATCCTGCAGTTCAGCAAAACGACATTTATAGCGTGTTGCTTGATAATATAGCCGTGTAACATCATTTGTTGATGTTCATCCAATGTTGCATTTCTTTCTATTCCACTTAATCTTTCATTTCTATGACTTCCTGACTCTTAAAATCTAAATTTGAAGGATGATGTGCACCAATCCGTCCGCCCATCTGTCTGCGTCCTGCTCAGCCTGGAGCTTTTCTGCACACTTCACCTCACATGAACTCTGTAATGCAACGTCCCGAATGAAAGACAAATCAAAACAACTCCTACTAGGCTGAAAAAACACATTTCTCCAACAATGCGGGTAATCAGATCTGCTTTGCTTCATTTCGAACATGAACTGTCATAAGAAAAAACAGAAATATGTCAGGTAAGACGCCAACGTCCTCTAAATAGGTAACATGGAGTTATATTTGGAAAAACAAAAAAAACCTTTAGATATATTCTTTAAAGGTACTAATGCAACAACACTCCTAAAAATTAATTTTTTTTTGCGTTTTTAATCATTTGGAAATTAGAAAAACAAGAACCTGCCCAGTGAATGTCTCCAATAATTCTGGGTCACTGGTTGCCATGGCGACTTCCTTTGTTGTTGTTGTTTTTTCTTTGTTTAGCAAGAGGGAGGGTGAGCCCACAGCACCACTGTTCTCCCCAGACAGGCAGACAGAAACACAGACAGGAACTTAATCCTTAAATAAACAGCCAGTGTTCAAAAAGCAGCCAGAAAAATTCATTTCTAAACAGTTGCTGAGGCGCGAGGCTCTGCTCCGGTGGTACGGCACCAAAACCTGGACCAGGTGGGAGGAGCACTGCATGCCTACTCAATTAAAGGCGAAACGTAAACATCCAGGAAATTACTCACAAACGTATCTGGTGAAAAGTAACTGATCAAGTTATCAGTCATTTAATATTTACAAATTACATCAAAGACAGAAAGTTAAGTGGAAGTTTTTGTATTTTAAGGACAAAAATGATAATAATTCATATAAATAGCAAAGAAATAAAATCAGACAAAAGAAAATGTTTCCAAATCAGTTTATTTCAATAAAAAACTTTAATAAAAACTGCAGCTGTGCGTCTGTCTGGAGGGTTTTTGGTTAAAACGTTTTTCATTCAGTGGGTAGAAAATCCATAAATTTTACTCAAGTAAGAGAAAAGATGCTTCATAATGAAATTACTCAAGTAAAACTAGAAAGTACAGCGTAGTAAAAATACTCCTAAAAGTAAATTATTTAAAATAAAGTTACTGACGTAAATGTAACTATTTACTACTCAACTCTGCTGGATGTTTCTGTTTTATTTCTGACCTACAAGGTAAAGAGACAATTTAGTTTCAGCTTTGAAAGGAAACAGAAGCTTCGATAAGTTGGTAGTGAATTAGAGACAGAAATGATAACGATTTAACAACACGTTGTTTTCAACTGATGATCCTAAAACCTCCTCAGTGTGGAAACGTCCTGAAACGTGCAGATCTGATCTGAACATTCCTTGGAAAATTATGATCACTATAAAACTGTTAAAGGTATCAACATGCCAATACAGGCAGGTAAAGACAAGATACCTGTTCAAACTGCATGGAGCTTTTCTGTAAAGTGTGGCTGATCCTTGGAGCGTTTTCTAATCCGTTTCACCGGATTCATGGGAAATTCTCTGTTTTATGTTTGGGAAGAACTACACTATGCTTCAATCCTCACTAATTAATAACCAGCTGCTTTTTCTTCACATTTTAAATAAACAGAATACATTTAAACAAAATGAACTTTGCAAAAAGACAAACTCTTTTCTGGTGCAAATATATAAGATCACCTGAAATGAGTAACTTTTTAACAAGAAACTGGTTCTTGTTTTAAGTCAATAATATCTTAAAATTGATGAAAAAATAAGAACTTTTTCCTATAAATAAAATTTTACATTTTAACATTTAAAAAAACATTTTTTTTACTTAAACTTTGAAATCTTGCTACAAAGTTACTTCCAGGTCAGTTTTGTCTTATTTTCGATGCACTGAGATGTTTGCATTGTTAACTCGACCAAAACACTGAAGGTTTTGTACAAATACTCATGTTTCTTTTTGTTTCTTTTTGTTTTTACAGTCAGAAGTTATAAAGTTTTGTAAAATCTGTCGTGGCAGCTCTGTCAGGTTCTCAGTTTGCCTTTTTAACTCTCGGGTTGATTTGGGTAAAGCTTGCAGTCAAAAAGTTATTTCCACATTAATTATAGGCTCCAAACCAAATCAGAGGTTAACAGTAGTTATTTCAATGTGTGTAAACTTTGCACTCAGAAGACTTGTAGTTACATATAAGCTGGCCTGATTAGTTTAACTCTCTGACCTCGTGTTGAACTGAGTCTGACAGTTTGTACATAAATGGTATAAACGATCTGTAGGACAGAGGTTTGGTAATCAGCCTGATCTTTACAGCCATTATCTGAATTCCCAGATTCGTGTAGTGAGTCCGATAAGGAGACGAACGCGCTTTCGGGATCCCTGGGTGTTCTTAGCGCCGCTTTCTGATCCTCCAAACCTCCATTTGTTTGCATGAGAAAGTGCGGATTACATTTATGTTTTTACTTGTTCAAGTCAAACAAGGAGGGAGAGAAAAAGGCGGTCCCTCAAAGCGAAGCGCCGAGACAGGACCCGAAGAGAAAATGCCCCGCAGGTCGGTGTCGGGAGGTTTTTATGGCTCCAATCATGCAAACCATAATTGGTTCAAACTGAGAAGCAATCATTTTACACTTGCAGTCGAATGCGCCTTTGAAGAGCGAGGCGTGTGCTGACGTGAGTGCATTCTTCTTTCTGTTTGCTCGAACTTCTGCAGAGAGTGGAAAGTCCCCCGGCTTAAAGCAGCACAATGACAGAGTCTCATTAAGCGAGTCGGATGCCAGGTGAGGCGCCTGACGTCGGAGCCAACCTGAAAGCACCACCGTTTCTGCCCTACGTCAGCACACGTTACCAATCTGCCTCTTGTCAAGAAGAGAAAAGAGGAAAACTCGTGTAAAATGGTAATTAAAATCAAAATGAAAAGATATATCACTGTCAGGCGAACAATTACTGCCAAATATATGGCCGCTGTAAATTTTCCACCTTTACAGTTGTGCCAGAAATGTCGTCGTGTTTCCTAATTTGCATCCTCAGCTCCTCCTTTGCTAAGTGTTTTTAGTCCATCCAGCAGCTCCTGCTGAAAAACGGTGAATATTTCTCCGTTTATGATGTTTATCTAGGAGACAAACTGATACGTGAAGATCGGCTCAAATGCTAAAGAGCTCTTATTGGACTTTATATTTATTTATGTTCACGTTATTTGGGCTTCTGGATCCTCCCAGTTTGTTTGAAGAATCAGTTCAAGTTATATTTTTCATAACATTTGTAAATTAAAACATTTTTTGAGGAAAAAAAAATCTTAAGATTCCTACTTACTAACTTCCAAATTTGGTGGGAAAAACTTTTTGTTTTTGTTGAAAAAGAGACAAAATATTTTCCGTTGTGCTAAATTCCACTTTTCTCTCCTGAATTTGACACTTAAACAGTTAAGTTCTGCAAGAACCAATTTAATCTAAATCAGATTTGAAAGACAAATAAAGAATAAAAGATAAGGTCCTTTTATTTAAACGTTTCTCCTGAATGAATCCACCTGACTTTATTTTAGATTATCTGTCAAAGCTCCTTAAAAACACAAAAGGAAAAGATTCTTTCTAAAACAATGATTCTAAAAGATCTCAATCTAAACTATAAACATGTAGGATGTGAGTGTTTGGATTAAATATGAATCTATTTTAGCCAGAAATAAATATTGAAGTAGTGGGAAAGTCATGGATCTTACTTTGCAACAATATGTTTATCATTAAGCCTTAAGCTGCATAATCAGAAAACACAACTCTGTTATGACTTCATAATCCACACTGGATTTTATTCATTTTCCTTCAAATAATCTCCGTAATCTCAGACTGTGGAACCGTTTTCCACTGTGGTTTCCTGGAGGCGTTTTGTTTGATTTCTAAATCTTGTACATTTCACTGTTTACATGCAGTTTTGTTAGTTTTTCTGTACAAGAACAATTCAAATATGACCGATTTTACTTTTATTGTCTTTTTCTGTTTTCTCCTTAACAAGAACAACATGAATTATAATTATTATAATTTAATATCTGAAAAAAGGTGAAAATAGTTACAATTTAGTTCACAAGTCCAGGTTTCAGTTCTTATTTGTGATTTTACAAAAACATGGAGTCATGAAAAACAGCGTGCAAAAAAACTGCATGTTTTCATGACTTCCTCCAGTTTTTCCATCCCACTGTCGGATCAGCTGCTCTCTTTCCAGCCTGGCTGAACGTTTTCTGCGTCCCGCTGCCTACCTGGACGTCACAAACAGTAGCACCTCTTATCTCTGCTGCGCTCTCTTATTGAAAACCTCATTTTATATTAATTACATGAAAACAATGATTTTAGCCAAAGATGGGCTCCCCAGTGATTCGGGAACCACTTAACCCGTTTTATAATCTGTCTTCTGATGGCAGAACAATGCAGCCATTGTGCTGCGGAGAGAGAGAGAGAAATGAAAGCATTAATCTGACACCCAGATAATAGGCTGGCGTTGGCTCATGCACATATCTGAAATCTTGAATAAATGTATTGGGAGTCTTTATTGTGTAAAAAGCAGTGCATTGTGTCAGCGGATCGGCTGGTGTGTGTGTGTGTGTGTGTGTGTGTGTGCAGCTGCATGGAGAGCGGCTCATTATCCCGGATGATTCCTGTAGCACAGCCTTTCCTTTGCCTCGTTTGTATTAAAGACAGAACGGGAGGTGAGCGTCGCATCAGGCCACCTATCCACACATCACTGACAGAAACGGCTCACGTTTACTGACTGAAACATTCATGCAGTTTGGTTTTATTGAAGGTTTTCATTTGTGTTGTTTTCCTCCCTTTTGTTCTTTTTTGATCAGTTGTCAGTTTCCTCATTTAGAGGCAACAGAGCATTTTAATGGCTCACCAACCAACCCAGACACCTGAACAGCAGAAACTCTCTTCCTTTAAAAACACGTTGCATGTGTTGATGTGATTTAAAGTTGTCTAAGATCCCGGCGGATTAATCTGAGTTGCTAATGATTGAGTACGACTTTCTTTCCTGGTCGTGTTGCTGTAGGACTGAATAAATTGTGGCTGTAAATAAATTTGTTTTGATGACAGAAACTGTAACGAGATGTTCTCTTAAACTCATTAGCAGCATAACTGATTTTTTCTACTTAGTTAAAAAAAACATGACAGGACAAATTCTTGTGAAGTTTTCTTCCTAAATTGACAGTTTTGTTGCCATGAACCAGCTTTTAGTGCAACTAGTCAATATAATCACGTGTTTAATGCAGTTCATGAGTGTTTAATGTCGATATGCAGCGGCCATTTTTAATACATGAATGGATTTGTGTTGCAGTTTTAAACTTCAGTTATTTAAATTTAATAATTTTTTTATTCCCTTGTAGATTTTGACAGTAATTTGAGTTTCTCCTTTTGTCCTTTAGTCCTGGAAATGGCCTTCAGGTGACAGAAGACTGACTTTGTAACTGTCTTTATGTGACTCTGAAGGTTCAGGTCAACCAGACTTCAGGCCTGATTTCTAGCTTCCAGATCTATTTACTGACACTGATTCATGATATTATCCTTGCAGAATTAAAAATGTATTTTTCTCTGTTTTCCGTTACACATTCACTTTTCGTTTCAAAACCTCATGATTTTAATAAAAACCTGTAATTTCCTGATTCTCACTCATAATTATGTCTGTTGTGTCTGGAAGCTGTTCATTAAGCAGCAGATGGTGGAAACGACTCCGTTTACTGCTGATCCTCTTTATTCCTCTGTTTACACTGTAAAACACGACGCTGAGCGAAATATTCCAATCTGGACAGGACAAGTGGAGTTATCCGATGGAAAATGTGCGCTCTGCTGCTCTGTGGGATATTATCCTGTAAGGCCTGCTGCTCCTCAGAAAATGCTTATGCCCTCTGATTTAAAAATAAAACATGTCAGCCTGGCTGCGCCACATCGGGTCCAAACCCAGGCGCTGTGAGTCAGCAGATTAAGGAAGTTTCTAAGCTTCCAGAAACTCCTGCAAACACCCCAAACAGTTTTACAAGCGGCAGTGTGTACACAACTGTGGCTTTGCTTTCAATAAAGTTTCCAACTGCTTCTGCATGAATGATGTGGCATGTTTACTCCTCGCCCTCCCTCACGGTGACACATGGCTACAAACCCACAGCTCCACCTTATTAGACAGGAATCCGGCTGCACTGAGGTAAAAAAACAAAAACAATATTCCTCTTTGGTTTGATCAAATATGAGCGAGGCGGAGCCGGCTTCAGTAGCTGCAGGGGAGTAATAAAAGTAAAAATGTCTGGGGAGATTGATTCCTGTGTACAGGGTGGTGTGTGTATGTTTGTGCCAACTGGAGGTGGTAGTGGTGGGGGGTTGACTCAGAAAAATCCCACTCTGCGGTTTCCTGGTGTTTAGTCTCAGAGGAAGACAGGAGGGGGAAAAGGATCCATTCACTCCTACTGTTCTGCTGCTGGAGTAATTTGGAGCGTGCCAGAACCTCTGAACGGTGTGAAGACGCTTGTTCTCGCTGTAATGGAAGCAGTGATAAACGGATGGAGTCAGTTACCGCTTTATTTATTGCAACAAACATTGGAGTTTATACGTTTTTACCTCAGAAAACTAAAATCTCGCCGCCATCTGGCTGCATTTACCGTCTGCTGCCGTCGGCCCACTTCTCCTTCAGAACTCTTACCCAGTTCTGATCACCGCTCTCATGATCACTACCTGCGTTTTCATTACAAATATAGGAACATTTCTGTCTATATTCTCGTCATGTAAAGATCCCTTTAATTTTGCAATCGGAAATTCAATTAAAATCATGTGGTTAAGCTTGTTCTCTTAAGTGATTAAACATCATGGCAGCGACGGATGCAAACAGATGTAAACAAGATTTTCATGCCGATTTCTCCCTTAAGGACCCTCAGATATCAGGATGACTCTTCAGGTCGGATCTTCCTGCCGTGTGTGAAGAGCTGGAAGAACGTCGGGACCACTCCGATCTAACATCTGGGATATTCATCGTAGCGTGTGGTTTCCCTAAGGAGGATGAGGAAAGATGCTCCGGTTTGACTGGGGAGCAAAGCTGCAACATTTGTTACATTTTCAGCTGCTTCGGTTTGCTTTCACACTGCTCTGGAAAAGACTGTTATTGTTTACACATTATGCAAAAAGGAGTTGGCCTTTAACCAAATCTATTCAAGCCGTCTGAAACCTACTGCAGCAAACACGCACATCCCCAACACCGACATCAGTAAACGTGTCAAATGATCCAAACCCTTTGGAAGAGCTGTTCCCCTCCTCACCTGTGGGGGCGCTGCACCAAGAACCACTGAAGACACTGAGCTCAACTTCCTTCTTCACAAAATTTAAACAAAAATGAAGTCAGGTTTTAGCGATTGTAGGATTTCTCCTTCATCGGACTAAACCGAACTGGTGTGAATGCAGCTTCAGAAAACGAAAACGGAGAGAAATCCAAAATACACAGAAAACAAAACAACTGCCAGGAAGTCCGGTGGATGTTGAAGACGTCTCTGTTACTATAATCCTCTAACCGTCGGCCATGTTTGTTTACTCTGAACTCACGTTTTGATGGATGTGAATGAATGAAATCAGGTTGTGTGTGTTGCTCCTCCACACTGTAAAACCAAACCTGTTGTACCAGGTGATCTGATCTCCAGGTAGGTAGTAACCAGTTACTTTTACTCAATTCCATTTACTTTAGTAACTTTTGAGAGAAGATGTTTATAAAACCTAAAAATCTTTGTACTATGCTGTACTTTGTGTAATTTATTAATATGAAGTATTTCTGCTCTTACTTGAGTAAATTTCTGGATTTTCTACCCACTGAATGAAAAACAAACATATTTTAACCAAAAATTCAGCAGACAGACATTTTTGTTAAAGTTTTATAAATTTTTCACTGGAAGAAACTGAGTTGGAAAAATTTTGTTTTGCCTGATTTTATTTTTTGTTATGTGAATTATTGTCATTTTGGTCCTTAAAACACCAAAATCTCCACTCAGCGTTATATTTTGGTCCGTCTGATGATGTAATTTTTAAATAATTTGATCAGTTACTCAGCAGACTTTTTAGTAAATACGTTTTTACTTTTAACAGTAAAGCCGTGTTGAAGTAGAGCTGCTGGTAGTCCGCCCGCCGCTGCTGGTCGCTCAGATTTTGGGAATTGGGCGACAGAAGAGGCCAAACTCAATCTGACAAATTCTCCTTCTGACCTTCATAATCCAAATCTCCTGGCCTCTTTTATTCATAGAAATGAGATAAAAATGATCCCTAAGCACCAAATTTTACATAAAAATCAGCAACAACTTGGCAATTGAACAAAACCAGTCAATAGTATCCAGATTATTTCTGGTGAATCTCCCTCTTCCTCAGTGTTAATTCTCTATTAACCTCAATTGGAGCCAATGATAATAATGAGTTTGGTTCATTAATTAGTGTGGCTGTAGCCTGATGTGTATCCATGTGGGGACCTATTCATAGAAACTCCATCTCCACAGATTTGGAGCCTAATAACTCACCTCATTTCACAGGTAGGGAAGATATTTTCAGAGTCTTCCTGGTTAACGTTCGTGTTGCAGTCTGTCTGTCGTCCTCCTCATTACTTATCAAAGTCATCTGTGACCTAGTTAAAGTTTCCACTTGGAAGTCTCTGGTGTCTTTGTGTGACCAGGTTTTATACTGTTAAACTGGATTTAAAATATTTTTCCAGGTTTTTACCTCACTGGTAAATTTGTCTGAATTTAAATCAGACAAAATGTTTCTTTTTTTTGAGTTATTTATATTTGCTAAATGCTGGAAAACGTAACAAAAACATTTATTTAATTTTTGAATATTTATTATTCCTATTTTATTTATTATTCCTATTTTCTCACTATCTTATTAATATGTGTAATTGAAATAAAGGTTGGCTTATGTTTTATACGTTAAACTTTATTGAAATTGGTGGATTTTATTTATTTAAACATGAAATTTTGTTTTTTATTTTACCTGCTGCAGAATATACATAAGGCATTATTAATAAAAGTAATAAATGATATAACAATGAATTGAAACTGTCTTTTATGGTTAATTTATGTTGTTTTAATCTCCAAAGTTTGAAAAGTTACCTTGAAAGTATTTGAAAAGCGATTGGATTTTGCTGTGGAGCAGATTGTGCAAACCCTGACATTAATTATTAGAGAGCAGAAACTAAAACATCCAGATCCTCGACTTTATTGCTCTTCATTTCCATCAATCGTTTGAACAACAAACAGCAAATATCAGGAATATGGAGATGAATTCTGCTAACTGGAGGTAAATCGAAAACCTTTAGAGGTTTGACCCTCCGTTGCTTCCATACCAAGACGCTTTCTGCTGCAGCGGCGATTCGTCTTATTGCTGTAAACATTCAGTCTGCAGATGAACTTTGACAGAAACGACAGTTAAACCGCAGAGCAGCAGAAACGTTGCATAACGCCAGCAGCTGGTTTCACTTCACTGCAACTCTGGTTTCCCCCTTTAAACATAACCTGGTTTATTTTTCCTCATCAGGAAATTTTCCTTTTTATTTCATGTTATTTCAGTTTTTCACATGCAGAACTGTCACAAAGCACCACATGGGAAAGTAATGAAATAACTAATAAAATGTCAAAACAGCTAAAAAATAAGGCTAAAATAAACATTCAACAGAAAAGCTGTTTATTTTTTTAGTCTTTTATTTAATTAAAAATAATTATCTTAATCTCTTCAGTAATTAATGTTGAGCTTTTTCAATTAAAAAGCTCAACTTTTGAGTTTCTTCATTGTTATTATGAAGACACTTAATTTGTTTAATTATTTAATTTATTATATTCGCTAATTTACATTTATTTACCTTTGACTGCAGATGAAAACGCCATAATATTTTATGTTTTTGTTCATTTTGAGTTTCCTTTTTTATTATTGTTAAACTTAAATATTTTTATTATTTTAATTTAATTACTATAACAATATAATATTTAATATTTTTAATCATTTTATTTTCATTTTTGTCATGAATAAACACTTTCTTAAATATTTTAATATTTTATATCTTAGTATTTGTTACTTTGGCTCATATGAAAACTGTCCCTGTAAAACCCAGCAGAGGATGGAGGTTAAAATGTTAAATGTTTATAGACGTGACGATGCTGAAGGTTGTTCCAGAGAAACTGTCATCTATAATTGATTAAGTATCGATTTGTGAAAGTCGAACAAAAGAAAGTCCTTGATGAATCTTCAGCTGCGGTATGATTTCATCTCAGAGGATTTTAAAAACCTCATGAACATTTCAGATGTGTGAGATGTGAAGGTGAATAAAAACCAAGAGAACACGTTTTCTGAACCCTGGAGTAACTTCAGCTGATTGATTACTAAGAATAATTTTTGTTTTTGGCGTTAACAGGACGTTTGCAACAAACTGATCAGGTTTCCTTGTGTCTGCAGCTCCTCTGGGTTCAGATAAAACAGAAAACCTCCCTGCCCGTCGTGTCGTCTGTCTGCGTCCCTGTCGCTCTCCTGCAGGACCAGCTGACGTCCAGGAGCCGCCGCTTTGGCCCCGCCGCTCCTCCTCAGCAGCCGGCCGCCGACTGATGGCTGCCTAACGTGTTTTAGGTGGCCGCTCATGTGCCTGCTGGGCAAACCGGCCGAGTCGACAGCGAGTGTTAACAAGCTGGAAACAGACACCGAGTGAAGCCTGACTGCAGAGAAAGGAGAAACACAAACAGAGAAATAAAATGTTTAAACACTGAGGACTGAAATGTTTGGTGGAGGAACTGAAGTTTCTTTCAAGGAAGGAATTAGTTTGTTTTGGGTTTTCTGCATTGTTGATGTAACCTGGAAATGTTTTAACAATCTGTCCACAGAAACCAAAGTTTTTACTTTTAATAAAATGAAATATATTTCTCTATCAAGGTATATTGAAGTATTGAGTCGGTAAATTAGTAATATAGGTTTTTTATTTATTGTCTTTATCTATTCACTTTGCCTGATTAAAATGGATGGTTGATGTTTTTGCAAACTATTCTTTTTTCCTTATGTCAAAACTTTACATGTTAATTTTAAACTGAATTACTGCAGCAAACAAAATTTTTTTTTGCTTATTTTGTAGTCATTTTATCTAATTCTGTCTTTTTTCTGTTTTCACAGAAAATAATGGTTATTTAGAATTAGTTTTTTTTAAATATGCTAATACATTTTTAATAGGTTTCATTTTTATGATTTTGTAATAGATTTCCAGGTGTTGAATTCTTCCAAATCAT
This sequence comes from Poecilia formosa, assembly GCF_000485575.1. Lineage (NCBI taxonomy): Eukaryota > Metazoa > Chordata > Actinopteri > Cyprinodontiformes > Poeciliidae > Poecilia > Poecilia formosa. Next base: position 2,766,827 of record NW_006799986.1, on the reverse strand, counting down.
TTAATTTTTTTACAATTACTGCAGTATTAAGAAACTGTTTAAAGAAAATTTTAGAAATCATATAAACACAGTAGTTTCAGAATCTGTAGTGAAATCATTTGTAAAAGGCTTGAATTATTTTATTTTATTTTTTTACTTGCTGTGACAGGTTGGATGATTTAATTCAAACCAAACGGTAACAAACCTGCAGAAGATAAATAAGTTTTTGTCAGGATCAGGTGAAATCCTTTGTTTGTGGAGGGATGAGGAGATTTGGAGTTAAATTTACAGAATCCCTCTGAGCATATTCAGTCATTATCTCTGTCATTCATTGACCAGATGGGCAAACTGGGAACACTGGGCTGCCTGATGGAGGTAAACAAAGGGAAGTGGGAGCCTCGTTTGGCTCTTATTTGATGTTTCTCATCTTTAAAGCGTAATAATGTGAGTCATTATCTCGTCTAACTGAACAGTATCTGCTTGTACTTGCCCAAACCTCGGAGCTGTTGACACCATTTAAACTGCAGTAATCATGAGAAAACATAAACCTCATTATCACACAGCTTATCACACAGATGTGTGTTTTCTGCTGATTTACTGCGCCACTTTGACTTTTTGTTTATGTTGGACCATAAAAAGGATCACAGTGATTTACCAACCACTTCCACAGACCTTCAGTCTCTGCTGCTACATATGGATATAAACTATTAACATATTCGTATTTGAAGGCCTGCTGTAGCTGCGTAACATTGGTGACACGTGCAGTTGGTGTGTGTGTGTGTGCGTGTGTGTGTGTGTGTGTAATCTGTTGTGCCTTCTTGTCGGGGCTTGCAGGAGAATGAATGATTAATCTGAACCACTTTGTGGGTAATTTAGATGTCAGCCTCTCATCCTGTGCTAACTGGATTGTGTGAAAAAGCAGCCGTCCTTTTCACCGGTCCTTTCGTCTTTAATGTGGACCGGTACAGCCAGCAGAATTGCTCCGATGTGTTTCTCAGCGTCTGTGCTGATTTATTGGCAACGAGCGTGGCGCAACGAGGAAGAGAGGCAACCTGCCAGGGAGTCAACAGCCACACTTCTGTAAAAAAAAAAAAACAGAATATTAAAACCTGGAAAACTGACAATCTTCAGACATATCTTCTTAAGCTGTTTTGATATGGGCAGTTGCCTAGGGCGGTATCAAAAAGGGGGGAGGCACACAAGAGCTTAAAAGTAAAAATGCGCAGTGGAGTAAATTTTCCTTAGCTGCTGTTGAGTGCTGGGATATTATATTACCTGGTTTCTGCTACAAAAACATCAGATGATTGTTTGCATTTTAATTGGTTGGAATGGCACCATTCCTGAAAAAACCATAACTTAGTGCATATTTATGTTTCAAGCGTATAAAGTTAAGCATAGTGATTAATTGTGTCTAGAGTGTGACTAATCTATCTACAAAAACACAAAATCCTTATTTTTATCTATTTCTTAAAGCAAATATCTTCCACTTCAAATAAGACAAAGCTGACATATAAGTAACTTTTTAGTAAGAAATTGAGCTTTTATTGACTAAAAATATGTTTTTACATTGATGAAAAGTTTCATTTTCAAGTTAAACCACCTTCGGATGTTTTCCAGTGTAGATATATTAAACTTCCTGACGTTTGCCTGCATCTTGTTTTGCTTAAAGATCTTCTGCGTTGAGGTGAAAGCCGGGATGCAGACGGAGCGGCCGGGTTGAGGAATAAACCTTTTCATTTCAGCTCCACTGATCTCTTATCGATCTGCTGCTCTGTGCTTTCCAGTTATGAACAAGAGTCCCTGATAAACTCCCTCACTTGGGACAGTCTGTCTTTCCCAACACGGAGGTGGCAGGGATTGATCCGAAGCCAGGATTCACTTCATCTGGGAACGCAGAGCGGAGAGGAAGATCATTTTCCAACACGACTCGGTGGATCGGACTGAAACGTCAATGAGAATCTCTGGGATGTAATGAAGTTTTCCAAGAATCGATACCAGATAAGAAAAACGACGCGACTGGAGATGGAAATAAAACTTCAATTGCGTCAGTTATTCAAAATAATGTCTTTAAAAAACTCAGAGCAGCTTTTTATGTGACAAAATCTCCAACGAAGCAGAAGGAAATGATAGAAACATGGTGAACACTGCAAAAACACAAAATATTACCAAGTGTTTTTATCTTCCAGAGCAAATACCTGAAATAAGACAAAACTAACTTAGAAAAAACTTTTCAGCAGGAAATATGAGCTTCTTTTAAGTCAATTAGTCTGACAATGTTTTTGATGAAAAATGTTACAATAAGTAATTAATCAATTAATCACAGAGCTCAGTAATTTCCATTCTGATGATTAATATTTGCTGAAGGGTCATTTTGGTTGGAGAGACTTCATAATTTGTTTCCTTAATGGTTGTGGTTGTTTGTGCTTTTTATTTGTTTTATTTATTATTTTTGGTGTTTTTTTCTGGTAATTTTAAATTTCTTCCAGTTCCAGTGTTACGTGTTTTTCACAAAGTTAAAGTTTATGTATGTTTGAGAGTGAATTAGCATTATAATACCATGAAAATTGTCTCAAAACAGCATTATTGTTCATCACAATCATTTCTGGGATGATTTATTGTCCAGAAGAATAATCATGACAGGAATATCTTTTTCTTATTTTATGAGTGATGTTATTGATATTTGAACAAGAAATAACTTTTCAGCAAAATGTAGGAGCCTGATTTAAGTAAATAATTCCTTAATTTTGGTGAAAAAGTTCTAGTTACATTAGCAGATTATTTCAATTTCAACAAGACATTTTTTCCATATTATAAATGAAATAATCTGCAAACGTAAGCAGAACTTTTTCATCAATATTGGGAATTATTAACTTGAAACAAGCTGCTGTGTCTTGATGAAAAGTTACTTGTAAGTTAGTTTGCTCTTATTTCACTAAAATATTTTCCACTAGAAGATTCTTGGTAATATTTTGTATTTTTGCAGGAGAGGACAGACAAACAGGGTCAGGAGGATTTTCTATGTAAAAAGTGAAAAGATAAGAAACAATATGAACATTATTTTACTACACAGTTTAAATAAAAAGGTTTTTCTTCCCTTTCTGAAACTAAGTTACTTCAAATCTATTTCATATTTGCACCAGAAACTGGACCAAAAACACTCGGTAACATTTGGTGTTTTTGCAGAGTTTTTAAGAATCGACTTAAAAACGAGTTTCTATAACCTCCTTAAAAGTTACAGGTCAGTTAGTTTTGTCTTGTTTCGAGTGTCTTATTTCATTTTTCCACTAGAAAATCAAGAAAAACTTGCTAAGATTTGATGGTTTTTGCAGTGTAGTATGCCAAACTCCCACACATGCGCACATGAATCTTTAAAGTTATTTATTTTATTTTTTTTTACTAACACACAGCCGGTCGCTGCCTGGCTGTTTTCCTTCGGGGTGTCTGTTATCTGCCCCGCTGCGCCGCCGCTCCGACCAGAGAGCCGGAAACGCTCCTCACCTCCTGCCCCGTGAATCTCTATCTACCCCGGCTCAGAGCTGGTGTGAAAATATTTTAACCTATGCGAGAAAACAAGGTTACAGAAAGGCGGGCCGCAGGATGGGCCCCAGTTGTTCTTCAGGCCCAGAAGAACAATGTGGCTGTGGCCTCGTGTGAAAACGGATCTGCCTGCAGGACTGGGGAGCAAAAGGACAATGTGTTTGGTGGCTGCATGTGTGCGTGCATGTTGTGCAGTATTAGATTAAAGTAGGCGAGAGAGAGACGAGATAAGGCACAGTCAGAAAACATCAGGCAGCAGTGACACTGACTGGGCCTGACAGCACAGAGAGAGCAGAATAAAATAAGCTGGAGTAGGAGAGAGGAAGGAGGTTATTTTATCTGTCAGACAGACAGAAATGTCAAACCATCAGGTAGAGTGGGGAAGGCAAAAAAGAGCCAGAGACGGGTTGAAGTTAGAGATAAGTGCGATGCTGAAGTGACGTGCTGAGGGGGAAAGGGCAGAGGAGAAAACGAAGCCATACCTGGATCTGACAGCAGCAGCGCAGATGGAGCTGCTGCACAAACAGATGCAGCTGTACGCACCTGGAGTCATTTCACGTCACGTTACCGGAAAGTTTGGATCGACTTTTCAGAAGCAACCTGTGAAATTTAGTTGGAACTAGAAAGAATATTCAGGATGTTGAATATGTGATTGTTTGCACACAATCAAATTATTAAGTTTTGTGCAAAAACATGCAAATATTTCAGGTTTTTGCCAACATTTTTTTGGTGTCTGAAAAATAAGCCATTTCAAAACTTCTTGATTGTAAAGTCACAACCGACAGGCATTCTACTGTTACCTAGCAACCAAAGTGGAACTCCAGCACGATTGATCAGCTGGTTTTATCGCTGTATTTTAATTTTTTTTATTTTTTTACTGCTGTATGCGCTGTAGAGGGATTATCAGTTGATGACACGTTGCGTCAGCAGCCGCTCTGCTGCGCGTCGCCTTCAGAATGCAGGCAGGAACACATTATTTTAACTATTTCAACTATTTACAATGAGAATAATAAAATCATTTAGATATTACAGCCCACGCAGATCGCCTCTCTTCGTCCGGCGTAACTCCGGCATGAAGCTTTGCGGCGTCTTCAGCAGTCATAGGTTTTATTTTTAGCACATCATCTCTGTACTTCACACTGACTTGTGTTTAACCTGCTCCATTTATAATTTCTGAAGGATTAGCTTATTACCTGCCCTGATGGATGCAGCTACATGTTCATTTTCCTTCTAATTGTGACCAAAAATTATTATTATTATAAAGAAATTATTTGATTTTATTTGTCCTGTGTTTGCTAAATATGGATTTTATTTTTTTATGGCTTGTGCCATTTCTCTTGTCATTTAGCGACTCACCTGCATTCAATGCTTACGGGTTGCTAAAAATATAAATTTAGTAGCTTAACTTATTTTATCACACGGTGATAAACAGTTGTAGCATGCTAACAACATGCTAGCTAATGCTAAAACATCAAGATAAATTTAGGTAACTACAACTGTGCAGCCTGACTGCAGAAAGAGTCGGATGGCCTACGCCATCCGCTTTGTTTGCAAACAAATAACCACTCTGTACAATGGCTGCTGGAAAAGACAAGTGTTTTGTTGTAGAATCACCATCCAGAAACCAGTTGCTGCATTGCTGTTGGTTGATCAGGAAACTTTAGGAGCTTTTTTAAAGTCTTTGTTTTGAAAACCTCCAAATAAAGTCGACCCAATCAGACGTCTGGATCCCCTCAACAATCACGAAGGATCAGTGGTTCCACTTTAAGCTCCTCCTTTATGATGGAGGTCTTCACTTCTCAACGTTATTTTCAGCTGCCTGTGTTTGAGATCTTGTTCTTTTGGAGATGTTCAGAGTCTCCTGACCATTAGTGAGGGTTTCAGCGCAGATGGTTCAGGAAATCAAAAGTGTTTCCTTCCTCCTTCACCACACCAGACTGGAGCAGCTTCCTCATTACTGCAGATGAAACCTCGATCCGTCTGGCTTCGCTTTATCGCAACACAACAAGATACTTGAACTCCTCAGCCACAGGCAATGGTTTTCATTTGAGCAAAGCAAAACTCTTGGCACATGAATGATGCTGTCCGTAAACTGACAGTTCTTTCAAATTTAAAAGTAAAATTTGGTTTTAAATTAAGATTCTGAGTCATTTTTGTCTATTTCCACAAAAGACCCTAAACAATGGTTTAAGTCTAACTAATTTTTATTGTGTTTTCACTCAACTAAACTAGGTGCTTTGTTTTTCGCCCTCTCTGTCTTCATTTTAGCTGAGCATTTATTTAAAACAGTGAAATACTGTAAAGAATCTCTTCATACGTTATGTTTTACTCTCTCAAGTTTTGTTTAACTCACCATCACAAACTGTAAACAAAGCAGAGAGTATTTTTCCAAGACAGTGTGTAGGTGTGAAGTTTCAAAACAGTTTCCGGAAGAAAGAAGAGCCGGTATGCGGGTCATTTGTCATCGTCAGACACCAACAGACACTGTTTCCATAAGGATAGACAAAAGAATTCCTCCCTAAGATCATTATAAAGCCATTGAGGGAAACCTGGTGACGATGTGTTGCAACATGCGCGCCTCTCTTCCTGCCTCCTGGACAGAACCAGCGCTGGGAACCAGGAAATCATGTCCACTCAGCACTTCTGTTAGTGGAAAAAGAGACAACAGGCGTGCCAATCATTTGGTCATTAAGGCCAATCTGTGGGAAAGATGAGTGTCTGAGGCCTCACACCACTGCTGCACATGTGTTTCTGAGGCCTCACACTACTGCTGCACATGTGTTTCTGAGGCCTCACATTACTGCTGCACATGTGCTGTTTTTGTTTAACCACCGTAA
>NW_006799986.1:2720563-2758129 GCF_000485575.1 Poecilia formosa | reverse complement strand
TTTTGTTTAACCACCGTAATCCCCAATAGTTTAAAAAAGTTTGGCAAAACTGGATTAGAACTTTTTTTTTTTTAACTTGGACATTAAAATAAGTTAATGGAGGAATCCAGGACTTCATTTTACTTTGACAAAAGAAGTAATTTCAGCTGTAGGATGGAGGAAAAAGAAAAGGTCGCATCGGTTTGGTTGTGGGTTTAAAATTGAGGCTCTGAAGCTCAGTTTGTTAAACCTCATTCTGCTTCAAAATGTCTCGTTTTGGTTGATTTTTAGGCATAAAATGTCCTCAGGTTAAAGAAAAACAAACAATCCAACATGCAGCTGAACATCCTCAGAAACAAATAAACTGCTTTTTGAGGGTATTGAAACTAATAAAATACTAAGTTACCAGTGTACTTGGTTACTGCAGATTTTTCAGGTATCTGCACCTTACTTGAGTATTTATCTTTCTGGTGACTTTTTACTTTTATTTTCTACATTTTAAGAGAAATATCTGTACTTTCTACTCCTTATATTTTCAGGCATGGCTCGTTAATAACAGTAAAAAGCCACAGGTTGCACAAAAAAACATGTAATAGTGCCAGTAATTCTCCATTCAGTTGGATGCAACTGGACCGTATCAGTGTTTTTTATTTCTATACCAACACAGATGTTACCAGCAAAAGAGGAAAAGTAATGTGTTTTGTTTGAGTAGAACTTTAAGTATTTCAGTCACTTTGTATTCTTGAAGGTAAAAATTAGTTCAAAACTAGCACATTTTTACTTTTACTTGGTTAAAACACTTTACCTTGTACTTTTACTGGAGCATTTTTTCATAAAAGTATCTGTACTTCTTCTGAAGTGGAAAATGTAAGGATGTGAGAAAACATGGAAACTTTGTTCAGAATGGAAAACTGGAGTCAAATGGACTTCATTTGTGTTCAGTCAGCCTTTTAAAATGGTTTGTAAGAAAACTGTAGGTATTTTAGCGGAGAAAGGTGAAAGGAGGACAGAGTGTGAAATTGGTTTTCATGTATGAAATGTAAATGTAAAGATGAAACTGTTGGCGTCTAAATGGAAAACATTAATTATTTTGTTATTTTGTGTCCCTCAGAATAATTTGTGTGGCTGAAATGTAAGAATTCATCACTTCATCAAATGGAGCTGATGCAGATGGAAACGTTTCATAAAGTATTTAGATCATCCTAAATGGAAAACATTAGAAACACAAAGAGCTTTCCTTTTATTAGCCATGGTTTTGATTAGTTTTATTTTTAATCCAAAACATTTAGTGCCTTTTTACCCTAAAACTGGTCACACCCATTTATTGGACTTGATTAAACTCAAAGATGGTTTCTGAAGGACATGATTGTTTTTGCAGATGAGACCAAAGCATGTTTACTGGAACAGTGAACTGGAAACCAGAGCAAATAAAAGTTAGAAATGTGCCAACGTGGGCTTCGGGTAACCGTCATAAAGTCCTGATGTGAGTCAGTTTATTTGGTAAACAGCAGAAACTACAAAAACTACAACTGTGAAGGTTTGGGGGATTTTGTCAAGAAGTATGTTTGCTGGAGGAAAAGTTAACTGGGGCAATTTTAGCTCCTTGTTATTTGAAATGTCAGGATATTTTTAGTCTTGGTTGAAGGCAGACGTGGGCAGAGTAACTAAAATTATACTGAAGTAAGTCTAGAACTACTTCAACATATTTTTAATCAAGTAAAAGTAAAAAGTACCAAGAAATTACTGAAAAAAATCTACTGTAGTACTGAGTAACTGATGAAATGATCAGTCATTTAATATTTAAAAATTACATCATCAAAATATAAAGTTAAGTGGAAATTTTGGTATTTTAAGGCCAGAAATGACCAATTAAAAAAATATTAAAATCAGGCAAATCAAGTCAGTTTCTTTCAGTAAAGATGAAACTTTAACAAAAGCTGCAGGTCTGTGTCTGTCTGGTGGATTTTTGGTTAAAACATGTTTGTTTTTCATTCAGTCGGTAGAAAATCCAGAAATTTTACTCAAGTAAGAGCAGAGATACTTAAAAACACGTATAAAATACTCCTAAAAGATCATTTTTTCCAGTAATGTAACAGAGTAAATGTAACTTCCAGCTCTGGTTGAAGGAATGTTTTTTGTTTGCTATAAAAATCTAATTTCTCCAGCATGCATTTGCTTATTTTTGATCTCAAGCTTCATGACACATAATTAACGCTTTTCCTTGACGCCTCCGGATGGAAACAGTTTTACTTTTGTTCTGAATAAATAAAGTCTGCTGGTGACAGAGTCGCATGTTTCTGCTCTTGAACACCTGAGCCCAGCTGTAAGCCAACCTTTCTGTTTACACCTCCAGTTAGACGGCGCTGAACAAAGAACAATGCTCAGCCTTGTGCCGCGACACAAAGCACCTTTAATGTGCTTTGACTAGGCCTGAGTGGAGCAGGGATGGCTGAGCATCTGGGCTGTCACTGACATTATTTATGACACCTGTGTGTAATTGTTTTGGTCTCACTCTTTGTGTGATAGCTCGTTGTGCTGCGCTGTGCTCATGCCTGCACACCGGAGGGTTTCCTGAACCAACCTGAGCGGGTCAAAGGTCAGAGGCGCCTCAGAGTTTTTCTCACAGCGGATAAACGAGGAGCTTACCGCTTAAACCGGGCTGCATTAAAGGATCAAAGTCCAACGTTTTACAGCAGCGTGTCGCGCTGTACATGAGAAACTCTCATCCCTCAGGTACGTTTCAACAATACATTACGGGCTCATGTAAACAGACCACACACAGCTGCACGGCGACTAATTACCGTGTTGGAGATGTTCTGTCCTTATTCTGTCTGAGAAGCGCTGAGTCAACGCACTGCATGAAATATTTCAGCAGACGGCAGGAAAACTCTGATTTCATCAGGATGATGATGCCGATATAAATCTAAAACATTTCGATTTATTATTTCTATCAAATAAATGAACAGTAAGCTTGATGCTAAATGTTCCTCCAGAAAGGAATTACATCACTTTTATTTGACCATTTCTTTTGTTTTTTAATTTGGAAAAATGAACATAACTGTGTCATATTATCACTCAGATCAAACTGTAATATATGTATTTAAATTAACTTTGTTCATATAATTAGCCTGATCTTATTAGAGGTATATCTTTGTGTATATAAATCTGATTGGCGAAAACATTTGCTGCATATTGATGTGACATAAATAAACCAGATTTATTCTAAACCTGGAGTTGTGTTTTAAAGTATATTTCCCATTCAAAAAAACAGGCTTTTTATGTATTTATATTCATTTCATAAAACATCTCAAAGGTGAGGCCTTCAGCGATGTGATTGCTTTATTTACTCAACTTTATTAGATTATATCTAAACTTGGAGAACTCTTAAAGAATGACAGATTATAGGGTTGGAACAACATATTCAGCTTCTGTTGCTGTTCTGCTCTGATTTTTGTTTTGAAAATCATAAAATGAAGAAGAGGATTTTCAAATTACAAACTTGTGTTTTAAATATTCTTCTCTTTTCACGCTTGTGTTGGTCTGCATGCAGGTCGGTTCTTCTGCCAAAGAAGCATTAAAAATGGTCTTTTGCATTTGCAAAATAAAATAAAATAAATGGTTTCTCAAAACTCAGTTTAACCTTTAACAATCTGTTCTGTGTGCAATTAAACATTTCACTCAATTGAATATTTAGTTAGAGTGTATAAAATGTACTCCAGCTTTCTAAAAACAGTGAAATAGTCCTTTAAATTAAACTGTGCACCAGGCACCTGAAATATTTCCTTACAGTGCTTTAAAATAAATCATTTCTCATCTGTAACTCTATTTTCTACTGGGAACTCAAAATCCTGCAACACAAATGATTTAAAATGCTGGAGTGTTGCTCAACCAGCTTTATTAACCCAACTAAGTACTATTTCCTGTCCTACTTCATAATAAGAGCCTCAGACATAAATATGTCAAGCTTCATCTCCAATATTTATATCACCAGGCAGTAACATGCTAACCCATTGAGAGACAGCTTGTATTTGACAAGAACTACTCCTGTGTTTTAATATTACAGTATTTCTCATTAGGTCATTTATGAAATGCTGTCCAAACAAATGAAGACGCCTCTGAGTTGAGACGTGTCCAACTGGAGGTGAATGTCTGGTTTCTGCAGTGCAGAAACATTCACTGTCATGTTGGAACCGCTAACCACAGACGTAAATGCAAAGTCCACCTGGAAGTCTATAAATTATTTAGTGATGTGAAAACCAGAGTAGAAATCAAGCTGCCTGGATGTTGCAGGAGGATGAACAGGAAGTCTGCAGTGCTATGCTGCTGTCAAAACCATATTTATTTCACCTTTTGGGTTTGAAATAAAGCTATAGACTAAGGATGGGCCTGTGACTGTAGAAACTCTCACTGGGGGAATAACGTTGCTCAAACTGGAAGGATGGCAACGTATGTATCTGGAGCTCATAAAAATCCTGAGAGTCGGAATGATGTGGATTTACTGGAGGCGCCATGCAGGACATCAGAAGTGAGGGACGGGAATCTTGGACAGAGCGACTGAAATTGTTTTCTAAAGTTGTTTTTTGCCAGTTTATTCATGGCTTCTACTTGTTCGAGTCGAGCTAATGTGTCTGTGAACGTAACACGCCTGGTTGGGCTCACAGACGGCGGTATTTAGAAAAGTTTGGAGCAGCTAGCGTTCAAACACCGACCCATTCCTCCTCCCTCCTGACGTGCTGATTAAATTACTGACTGCCTGAATTCACACCACATGACTTTTACCATTATGTCATAAACGACGTTTCCTGTTACACCGAAACAGCCTTGAAAACGTACAGAAGACGAGATGCTAACCAGTTTTTTTCCATACATGCTAGGCTACATGACGGTGCGGCATTGTCTCCATGGTTACCAGTGGTTAGAGGCAGCGTACCCTCTCCATTACGCGATATTTGATATCTTTAATTATACTTACATATAAAGTATATGAAAGTTAATTGTCTTACCTTGTAAAAACAGAGCATCCTGTGTCTGTTTTTAAAGGAGCGCATTGGTTGTTTCTGGAGAGCGTGACGTCACGTGCAAAGGGTCCAATCTCGTTTCCATGGTGACAGGCCTAAAGAGTTGTAGGTGGTTTCTGAGAGAAACAGTAAACAAGCAGTTTATATTTTATGACTTGTAAGCGTAGTTTATGATTAGGGTTAGGATTAGGGATTATGGAATGAAGAGCGGCGCCTGGGAGCGTCAAAGCGACAGAGACGGGTCCGCTCTTTAGCGGTCCGCCAGCTTTAGACGCGAGACATTTTTGTCTTAAATGGAGGGGAAAGTGTTTGGTGAATAAATTCCAATCAGAAATTATACACGACCCAGTTCTTGATCCGCTTTCTTGACGCAGTGTGGTCTGTATGTTTTGTTGCTGCTGAAGTGGGTGTGGCCCGCAAACATGGAGAACCACTGAAGTCGGGCCACATGTCTGTGGTTGAGTTTTGAACCATACAAAAGGAAATGAGCTTCACTAAATTGACTATTTCTACATGCATATTTCTTTTTCACCTCGGACGAATCAGCAGCCATTTTTTCTCTAAAAGCTTCAATGACATCCAGTTCAGATCTGTCAAAAACAGCATTATTCCTTTCAAAACCTCCCTTGCGAGACGTCAGTTTCACAGTTTCTTGGCTTGCTGTGTGTGTGACAAAAGACAGAACAATCATTACAGTGATTCTGTCTGTCTGTAAAGCTTCTGGCTCTTCTTCTTCATTTTTTGCATACCTTGCTACCATTTCCTCCAGTAAATAAGCACCCAAACAGCGCAAGCGACTCCCGCCGTTGCACACGCCCTGCTCTGCTACAATGCTTGCCAGAAGGCCTTTTTTTTCTTTCTTTCCCCGTCTTCTGTCATGTACGCCGTCACCCGACCCTATTATTACTTCTGACTGTAATAGGCACCTCTGTTCCCAATCAAGTTTTTACTTTCTGGTAGATAAAGAAAACAGTTTTGCAGCAGACACGTTTTATGCCGTGCACAGCGTCTGCCGTGTCATCGGCGCTGGCCGCCGGCCCAGCTCGCCCAGATCGTTCACACAGCACTTGAACCGCTCAGAAAGTCCAGGACGCTGTCTGCTTCACTAGGTGGTCTGTCTTTACCGTGCATCCAAAGCTCCTGATCTCCACGCAGTGACAATATGTACTTCTGCACCGACAGAAGCAGGAGAGAAAAAGTGAAAAGAAATAAATTGAATGTGCAATATTCTGCAGGTTTGTTTCTGTCACACCTCCACGTCTGAATTATGTGCTTCAGCCTGCCTTTTCCTTTTACCTCGCCCCGCTTTCCTCTGTCCCTCTCCAGCATGTCGAGGTGTTAGATGTTGTTTACATAAATCTTTCCATCTCTCATCTGGGCTCAGGGAGGCTTTGCAAGATGATGCTGTTTGACAATGTGCACAGGAATAGAGAGAAAAACAGAGCAGGCCGAGGTAATCACCGGGGACAGGCAGGAAATAGGAGCCAAGTCACCCAGCAATTGTCTATCAGTTTCCTCGCCCTGTTATCTTTGTCACTTTCTGGAGACTCACTCGCCCACGCTGCCACATTCATGAATACAAACACTCATGATCTGTGCTTTTTTATTTATTTATTTCCCTGCCCTTCCAGAAATCATACACTGCAGACTGCTGTCTTTCTGGAGAGAAACTGATTGACGGAGAAAGTTCATTTTCATTCTGCGTCTTGCAGTCCGCAGCGGCCTGCTTTCCGCTGGGCCAAATTTACCGGCAGCTTGGAGAGTTTAATGTGGAGAAAAACTGCAACTTCCCACTGAGAAGCAGAATTTATTTCAACGCTGAACCGGTGCGTTGGCTTCGATTTAAACCAAGATTCTCTCAGCCGTGTAGAAAATATAGGCTGTCGCTTTTTAAAATAGCACGAGTAAAGATAAGGTGTGCTGAATGAAAACAAAGAATCTCAGTTTCCCTGCAAAAAAAGAAAGAAAAAAATCACTTTTAACACTAACAAATACTCACCCACAGGCAAGAGATACAGAAGGAATAATCTGACTATAAATGATTTTATTTAATAGCAGCATTTGTGAATTTAATATAATTTGTGGACATGAGCAGATGCTCTGTTCTGATGAAAACACAAAAAAGAGAAAACATTATTACTGATAAACTAAATGCATTTGCCTTGGTCTGACTGTTTAGCCTTGCCTCAGGTTTGGATCGACTCAAATCCAAATAAAAATGGCTTCCAAACCCAGGGAGGAAAATCGTGTTTAAAGCAGAAACACTGATTTTTCTGAATGAATAAAAATCTGTTTATTTTCACAAAGCTTTTGACACATTCCCAATAAAACGTGAGCAGATTTCATTTATTTTTTTAATCAGACATTTTGATCCATGCATCGTATTTATCAGAGCACCAAGGCTTTTTGGTGTTCATCTGCTAACAGTGCAACAGTTTGTAACTTCCTGCTCAGCAGAGGTTGTTGGTAGTTTATTGAGACTCTATACTGGAAAAAATCCAAGGCCTTCCAAAATAAAACAAATTTTATTGATTTGAGTGTTTCCTCAGCTATAAATTCCCTTTATTTATCCTAATTTATTACACTGAATCCTGCTATACTGGACCAGAGCGCTGCGTTGGAGTAATTTGCAGCTTAGTGGTGAATTGAACCAATTATTAGAGTTAGAATTAACCTAACCTCAACCCTCTTGTCAAACCACTAAAATAAAAGACCAATCTTAGACAAGTATTTCAGAATTACAGGCCAATCTCCAACCGTCATTTATCAGTAAACTGATTGAAAAAGCTGTTTCAGCAGTTAAATCTTAAAGATGGCCGACCGCGTTGACGTCTTCAGTTTGGTTTCTGAACTGAGAAAAGTTTTGACTGTGTGGATGAGCCACAGCTTTCTCCTGCTGAACAGAAACTAAATTTAAATTATTAGCTTCAGACCTAAAGAGGAACAATCCAGACCTGAACCTTCACAGACACATAAAGATGGTTACAAAGTCGGCCTTCTGTCACTTGAAGAACATTTTTAGGATTAAAGGATCAACATTGCAACGGCATCTAGAGAAACTCATCAAGTGTTTATCTTTAGTTGCATTGAAAGTGTCTTCACAAAAATCCAGAAAGCTGTTTTTATTAGTTTATACGTCACTGAATGGAAAGATCTGCTGTTGTTGGTTCTGGTTCTGGTTCTGGTTCTGGCCTGGTCTGAATCCCCAGAACCAGATTATGTTTGATTATTTTCATGATTGCATTTGAGAAAATATAATGTTGTTGCTTGTTGGATTTTGCTTTTTCATGTCCTCACAGGACTTGTTCTTAAGTTCCACTTTAAGTTAATGTCTATAATACCTCCAGTATCAGTAGAAGAAGATAAAACAGTGTAATTTTGTTTTCTTTGAGCCACACACACACCCACACACCCACACACCCACACACACACACTGTGGCAAGAAAACCAGCCAACAAACAGCAGATAAATTTAGCTGTAGTTCTAAATTGAAGGTACTTGTCGTAGAAAATTATCCCTTTTCTGACGTTCTGCTCTTTGTAAAATAGCATGTTGATGTCGAGCTAATTAATTAGCCAGATTAACTGCCTCAGCAGCGAGCCTGCATGTGGCTGCCTGTTTTTTTTTAAACCAGCAGTGTTGCCAAAAAGCTGAAAATAGCAAAAGCTTTAATTGTTAAAGCCCTGGAAACTTTCCATAAGCCTAATGCTGAAGTCATGTTTTAAAATAGTTTATTCATACCAGTTTTTTCTCCTGTTTCAAAAGGCAAACTACTTAAAACTTGTAAGAGAAATAGTATTAAATGTGTCAGTAAAATTGATTTTATTTTCTAATCAAGCTGAGATATTTATGGTTAGAAAGAAGAAAACAATCATTTGTATCATCATAATTCAACAGAACTTTTTAAAAGTTTAAAATTGAGAGCAGACATTTTAAATGCCAGAAGCTTTTATTGAATACAGGATATGTGATTAGGCTGATAATGTGTCTAATTGGAACCAGTTATGTTGCGTTATGATAATTTACAGAAGAAAAAGGTTAGAAAATATGGAAGTTCCTGAATCTCTCTTACACATCAGAAACTTAATAATGTTTCTCATCCTGAGCATTTAGCTTTACGGTCATAATTTGAAAACCTTTGTGACATTTTAAACTTTTGTCTTTTGCAAAAAAATTTTTTGCCAGAAAGTTTTTTCAAAACTACTGTAGCAGCCCATGCATAGAGCACCTACACATAGATGTTATTCCCCATGTTGAGTTTACAAAAGTCTAACTTTTATTTGCATTGATTGAAAATTTATATTCAGCTGATGATGGAAACCATCTCTAAAATCTTTACTATATAATCTATTTCCTAATTTGAACTGATAATCTTACTGTAAGTTAAAGGTAAAACTTTCACCTACTTTTTGTGCTCTGATTATTGTGCTTAGTGAAATATTAAAGAAATGAGCATCATGTTTACACTGGGCTGTTGTTGCCAAATCAGGTTCTTCCTGCAGGGCTAATTTATGTGATGCAGTGCTTTAAGAACAGCTATAATAAACTCACTGGCCTCAAAGCACCAAACAGCAACACAGTTAACGAGCAGCTGCTGAACTTAGTGGAGCATTTAGCAGCTAAACGGGAAAATATTTCCTCCATGAGCTGGTGCTGATAAAAATTAGCCATTTTTGCCACGGGAGCGCTGGACTTAAATTGGTCAGATTGGCATTAACACGACTTCCTGTTACAGTTAATCACAGGAAGAGGTGTGTTTGAAATGAGGTTTCTCACTTTTACTAAACCGGTAATGATTTGGTATCCATAGCAACAGCTTAGTTTGACTTTTTTATTTCTCCACAACCTTCAGGATTCCATATAAATATTCATAGTCCACTTAAATCTCATATTCTGTCACATTACAGCCACAAATGTCCAGTTTTTTCATTAGGACTGTGTTTCAGACTGTCAAAGTATGTTGAATCAAACAAGAAAGAAAATCAAAGATGTTCACTAAGAAATGACTATAAAGTTATTATGGTGGAGACATGAGAGCATTCAAACCAGATTTCATGAAATGAACTAACTATAAAGAGCACAGTATAAATATAAACTGAACCAATATGTATGGTTGTTAAATATTTAGCAAGATACAGAAAACTCCAAATCTAAAGTCTGAATCATAATGTAGCATTTTGTGATTAGCTTATTGATTTACTTTTATGCATCTCTTAAAGTGGCCTGTCCATGAAATCAGCAAATATTAAACACAATATTAAAAGGCTTATCTGCGACAGAGCCTGGAAAAGCAGCGCAATGAGGCGTAAGATTAGAAAGAATAAAAACTAATCAAGCTTTATTTTGTTTTGCAGGGGAGCAGAAGAAGCAAAGTGAGGCTTTTCGTTTGAGCTGCGGTCAACAGGAAGTTTAGAAACGGTTTGAATCTGAAAAACAGCAATGATGAGCACCTCTCTGCTGTGATGGTGTGAAACGAGCGTCTTGAGAATATAAACAGGTTGCTGGGCCTCATTTGCAGAAAAACATTGTTTTGCATAAACACTTCAGCGGTTTATGTCTGTTTCAGAGGTTTGATCGCTGGAATCACCTGCTGCTCTGTTCCTCCTTAAAGCTGCGTCTTACACTGACTTTGCATTCTTAAACAGCTGAATAAATCTTTATTTAGTCTTTATTATAAACCAACACTTAAAAATCTAGTAAACATGAAGCAGATGAGCTGATCATCTCCATCTTTTGGTCTTTCATTTTTTTCCGCTAAGGTTTTTTGCTGCATCTGATTCTGTGAAAATGCACCTTGTTTTCCAGAGACAGTTAATCTGAGACATTTTTTTCAAAATGTCTGAAAAGCACAAGCAAAAGGCTGGTAAAGATTGATTCATTTTTTCTGTGTCTCAGCACCATGGATCTTTAGGTATAAATAAACCAACAGATTCACGCTTCACATACTTTTGTAGTTCTGCTTTAACACGACAAACCCCTGAATCTGCTTGTTTCTTGCATCGTTTTACAGTCTTTGTTTATTAAAAGTGAAACTTGACTCTCTGTTGAGGGTACACAAACCTGACATTTGCTTCAAGCCAACTTATTTATGTTTCCTCTTACATGTGCAGTGAGCATTTATTCTGTCAGCGCTCATAAAGAGGAGCTTTAATGTATAATTTGCCCCACGCTTGCAGTGTTTATCTTTCATGACCTGAATCTTGGAGAAATAAAAGGCGAGTTAAAATTGTTTTTTCTCCCTTATGACATTAGCAGAAGGCCTTTTATTGACAAAACACTTAATCATCGCTGATAGTGTTACATCTTTTTTTTTTTAATATAGCATTTTTGCACAAGGATGAGATGATTTTTCGGCTGTATCAGAATTAGTGTATACTTCGCAAAACTGCAATCAATCAATCAAGTTTAAATGTATTTATTTCAAAGTGCTTTACATCACAGACACGTCACACAGTCAAGATTCGAAGTTTAACATTTTGTCAAGTGCTGTTGTTACACATCGAAATGTTGATTAATGGAAACACTTTTTTCACATCATACGAGTCATGTGACCAACAACAGGATGTTACTTCTGTTGGAAACGATGAAGAAGAAAACAGGAAGTCGCTGGAAGATGAATGCATGGCATGTTTTTAAGTGTCTTATAGCCTGAACAAACTTATTTATGATTTTAATTTCTTATTTAATGGAAACTCCTCAATTATAAAATAGGTTTTTTTTAGACAAGGTTTTGTGTACATTTCTAATGGAAACGATGGCACTGCCTCTTCTCTCCTCTAAACACATGAAATGCAGCTGTGAAACAGCTCACCGCTTCCCGCTGCTTTTGGTCTAAATACCACATCAGAGATAAGGTGAGGATCTGTGTCATGCAGGCAGAACGCAGAGCGAAGCCACAGCTTACGTGGCATGGGCATCTGATTTGGACGCCTCCCTTTGAAGGTTTTCTTGGTATTTCATGCTGAGAGGAGACCTGGGGCAAACCCAGAACCTGGTGGATAGACTACATATCCCCTCTGGGCTGGGAACACTTAGGGCTGCCCCAGAATGAACTGGAAAGAGTCACAGGTTCAGAAAATATCAGGCATTTTCTACAGGACCTTTTAATTTTAGGATCTGATTTGGAATAAAGACAATTATGAATTAATTTGTAAAAACTTATTTTTTATTTCTTGCACAAAAACATGACAATCAAGGAAATGTTTCTACCAGAATACACAGTAAAATTACTGAAAAACTGTAAGTGTAAATACATATGTTGACCCTTTGCATGTGACGTCATGCTCTCTAGAACTCCGCCCACTCCGCCATGACGCACGTCGAAACAACGAATGCGCTCCTCGTAGAACAGTCATCTGTAATATCGCTTCTAGTTGATTTCACTTTAAAACAGGTCACAGGACGCTGCGCGGTCAGAAACAGAGAGGGACACAAACCAATAACTTATCAATTTAATTTATAACTTTTAATGAGGAAAGATACAGCCAGTCATAACGACTGGCGGTGAAATCACGGATTTACAGCAAAGACTTTTCACACGGTAAGAAGGTTAAAGTACATATACTTCATAAGTAGGTATGATCAGAAAGACGTAAAATATCGCAATATGGAGAAGGTCCGTGTCTAACCATTGGTAACCATGGAGACGATGCTCCACCGTCATGTAGCCGTTATGTTCGTTTCTGAGGTACAGCAATAACGTTCATGGGTCAGTTTTATCATGCAATCGTGTCAGAAAACAAAAAAATTCCCCCAAAACATTTTTGTATCTGATTATTAACTCCAATATTAACCATTTCAATCAATATTTGTGCAATGATGTTTTTTTTATTTCTCAGAAATTAAGCATTAATGACGACAACTTACTCAATTACTCATTTGGACATAAAAAATGGAATTTACATTTTTTATGTCCACTGAAAAAAAACTAGACACAAAAAACTATAATTTCCTTGAAATTAATCTTTGGTATTTTTTTTAATATTACATTTTTTTTTTCCAATGGGGGATCTTTATAATTGAACTTGAGACATACATACTGTTCCGGGTCAAATTGACCCACCGATTAAAATCAAGATAAATGAGTCATGCAGAGAGTATTTATGTTTTTCCCACTTCTGCTGAGTGTCTCAGTGTGGGTGGAGTTTCCCCATGGGAACAGAAAAGGTTCCCGTCAAAAGTTGTATGAACACCTGCTTTCTCGCAGTGAAGTAAAGAGAGTAAGGAGAAAGTGGGCTTGTGTGTGTGTAGGTGTGTGGGTGTGTGTGTGTGTGTGTGTGTGTGTGTGTGTGCGCGTGTGTTTGTGTGGTGAAATATGGTTCATAGCTGCAAGGAAACATATAGAATTGGACATTTTTTAATCTTTTTTTGCACTTTAACTTGACTGCCGGGTCAAATTGACCCGAACAGTATCGATGTAACAAGTAGACGCAAGGGGGGTTACAAATGTGTAAAATGAATAAATTTTCAATTTATATGTAGAGTGCACCTATTAAGACAAATAGAAAAAGTTTCATGCAAAAACAATACTTCCAACTATTCAAAAAAAAAAAAAAGAGAAAAGATTTAAACCTTAAAACGGGTCAATTTGACCCGCAACATAACAGGAGGGTTGAGGCTTTTCCGGTTTAAGGGGAAACGCTGTTTATGACGTAGTGACGTAAATCATGTGAATCACGTGAATTCAGACAATGTGGTAATTTGATCAGCACATCAGGAGGGAGGAGGAATGGGTCGGTTTCTAAGTAGCTGTTTCAAAATTAATGTAATGTAATGTAGCAAAAGAGGGTCAATATACAGCAGGTGAAAAAAACTAGAATAATATATTGGTAAACGCATATCTATCTTTGCATTTCAGACACTTTAAGTGGGAAGATCATTGGAGTTAGGTAACCTGATGGCCAATAGGAGGTGTGATTAATTTCTATTAATTTTTATTAATTTCTAGATTATTTTTAGCATGTTAAGCATTAGTAAGATCAATTATTTGCCTCAAAGGATGCATCTGCCCCCACTTTGATGTCTAATAATGCACTGATTATTTTTTAGATGAATGCACCATAAAAAAAAAAAAAAATCATCTCTAATTTACGGTAAAATACCAGCAGCTGTGGTGCCAGAAACTGACCTTGTTTACACGGCATAAACATACTTTTTTCTACAGTGTGGATGTCAACATTTAATAGGAGTTTTTTTTAAACAGGTGAAGTTAAATTTGTTATTTGAGGAGTTCTAGTTCAAATGTATTTGCAGAAAAAGAATGATTTTCATCTGGCATGCAAAATATTTTTGTACAGATTTGACTTTATTGCTGCTCTGAATATGTTGTTTTTTCAGTAAATATTGTTTGATTTTATTCCTCTTTCTGGCCGAATGAAATGATTTTTGTTCCTATTGAAGGTGATGATTTTCACAGAGTACACTGGTAAAAGCCATGAAGCAAATCAACATGGACCACCAACAGCATCTTAGAGAAGTTTCTGGAAGAGGTCCGATTCCAGCTGGCCAAGCTCACGGGAATGAAATGATCTTCTGCTGCAGTTTGGTGCCAAATCACATTAACTGGATTTTACCGTTCCTGGACTTCATCACGAAGGAATTTTGTGCTTGGGTGATAAATTTAGGGAGTGTGTAATTAATACGGGCATTGTTTTGGATGCTTGGATTCGAACTGCTTTTACCAATAAGTGTCTGTTCTGATAACGAGTGCTTCCCCCAGTGAGAAGTCTTAATTTATTCTAACGCTTGTGAGATTAAACCAATGCTTTAAAAATCACCATGGGATCAAATCTCTGAAGCTACCTTTTCCCCTTCAGGGGCTAATTACTCCCCTGTAATGAAAGTAATCAGCACTTGAAGTGATGTTGCGTGGGGAGTGCTTGTTTTATGATTGCCAGTATCTTTCTTTGGATCTTTAAGCTCTCAGTAACAGGCTTAAAGAAATAAACTGCTCCACCAGAGCAATCAGATAAGAAACGCCGTATCCTGAATATTTATGAGGCACGACGGCTGCATCTGGGAGCAGGTTAGACATGCTGTTGTATGAAAATCTGAGCCTGCGTCTTACGGATGATCATTGAACGGCAGAATGAATTATATCAAGGCGCACTGCTGTAGTGACATTTGTTTCTATGTCGTTTCTATTGGGACCACAGACTAGAAATGTCAGATAAAGTCCCAACTGTTGAGTTTTTATTATCTTCCTGCGGGATAATAACAAGATGCGGCTTAAATAGTTTGACTGAAACTCAAACGGAACAAGGAACCAGGAACTCCAGCATGCAAACCTGAGATAAAGCAATACTCACATTTCGTTATTATGGATAACATCTATTTTCACAATGTCCTGCACACGTGTTGACAGTAACATGATCTCATGCTTACGTCGACTGCAATGTGCTCACGACAGATACAATTTACCAAGTATTTCTAAAGCAAATATCTTTGTACAGTTGAAATAAGACAAAACTAACAAGTAACTTTCAGCAAGATACAGGAGCTTGTTTTAAAAAAAAAAAATGGGAAAAATTTGGTATTTTTGAAGTGGACGGATGGTTCAACTTAAGTGTATTTTGTTTTTCTTGCAGACCAGTATATATGAGTATTCATAATATTGATTTTCAAGGATCCAGTGTGTCATGAATGAGATTATCAGGCAGTTACCTGAGCGTCTGAAAAACTGAGCGAATGCCAGAAAACGGAAACAGTAGCTGTGTTTCCGATGGACATGTGTGCAAATCTTTGTCTATGTTTTGCTAAAGTAAAAAATAATTGAAATTGTGGTGTTTCCATAAATTAAGAAAAATTCAAATGACAAAAAACAAAAAAACCAGAAACATAAACAGCAAGCATTTGATCATTTGACTCAATTGATGTGAAAAACGTGTTTCCATTGCAGTTTTGTGAAATACATTTATGTCCATATGGACAACAAAACACCTCATTCTAGCGTAGAAATGTTTTATTGAAACATGTGAGTTTTATTTATAAAGTACTGTGATCCCATTAAGCAAATTTCACATATTTATTGTTAATGGAAACACACTACTGACTTGCAGATGCATTAGATGGGAAACTCGGCACAAACAGAACGCCACACCAGGCGCAGCTTCAAATTGGAGAGTAGCAGAAGAAGAAAGTGAGAAAAAGTGGCAGCATAAGTACAGAAATGGGTCAGGATAAACGTTTTCAGTCTAGTTTTAAAAGTAGGCAGGGTGTCTGCCTTACAGACCAAAACTAGGATCTGGTTCCACTTACTCATCCTGGAACAGCTCCTGGTTCGGTCTCAACGGGACGAAACCCACCCATGTGTGCTGATAAACACGTAGCATCATGATAAAACTAGCTTAGCCTCCATTTTTTCCCTGTCAAACTTGTCAACTTTGAAACTCTCCTGGATCTTGAGACCGAGTTCTGCTGCAATAGTTGGACGTATCGCAGCAGAAAATGTTTGCTTGTGAAACCCTGGAAGTGTGGATGAGAAATGAAGGAGTGAAATGAAAGAGTGAGTGGGTTGAACGAGTGAGACAAAGACTGCCAAGTGTAAAAATACTGGTGGGTAATAATCATTGAGGCGTGGCCTGATGCTAAACCTACTAGCATCAATCCATTGCCATTTCTTGTAACTCTAAAGGTTACAAGAAATGGCACTAACTAAACTGATCAGATTTTCCAGAACCTAAATTCCTCTGGTTTCCAGTAAAACCAGGTAACCTTACATAAGTAAACAAAGCTAATGAGAATTAAAGGGCATGAGTCCCAACTGGAGGGCCGGCGAACGAACGCAGCCTGAGGTAAAGGTGGAGTTAGGTGGGGAAACGCAGCGTGAATGATTTGATTCTGCGCTGCACTTTAACCAACGCCTGCAGATATGAACAAGATGTTTTCAGACCTGAGTGACTTGAGCATAATGACAGGACTGTTTTCAGGTTCTCCTCAGAAACTGTGACAGATGGAAAATATCTTCCCTTTAATGTTCCAAATGTGTCTTTTTCCCCACATTGGTTGTGAAGACAAACTGTAAAACTTTTTGTTTTTGTGGTGACATAGAGATTAAAGACGACTAATGTAAACTGCACATGTTTACATGTTGGGACTTTGCTTTGCACAAAATGACTGGGTGTTGTCTGATTGGCTTCTGGAGAGTAAATCTTACCTTCTGTCATGTTTAGTCTTCCTTTAGCTTTGTGTAGGAGGTAAGTGGTGTTTGGCGGAACATGAAAATGGGTAAAGTAGATGCTTTGTGCACCCCAAGTGCCCACGCCTTACAGGATACGATTACCGATCCATTTACTTTGGATTTCAGGAAACTCATCTGTTTTGAGATCATCTACAAAATACAGATGATAACTCAATATAAAAGTCCTAGATCCACTGGCAGATTATTTCACTTATTTCATGGGAAAATGTGAAACAATCTTTCAGTGCAACTAGTAATTTTTGCATCTAATTCAAGAGTTAATGACTTAAAAAAGCTCCTATATATATATTCCTGAACAGTTACTTGTTCATAGTTTAGTTTTTTTCCAGTGTAGTAAAATGTTTCCACTAGAAATACTTTGTAAAATTTGCTGTTTTTGCAGTGTAACACTAGAAAAAACTAAAACATTGTTTGCATGTCCAAGTAATTAGAATAAAAAAATTGCTAAATATTTACAGTAAATCTCCAATGTAGACCCAAACATGTCCTTTGTAGTTCCCCACACAGGCATACAAATAAATGTGAAGTAGAGAGGTGACGGTAAGGGATGGTAGATGTTTGTCCTGTGTGGTAATGGGGCGGGGTACTTGTGTTTTATCTGCCCCCATCTGTTACAGGGGAATACAGGATCCCAGTTCTCAGCAGCCTGCTGACACATACTGTCTGCGCTGGAAGTTGACTGGCATCCAGACACCGAGGTGAAGAAAGAGGATTGAATAGAAACCACTTTAAAAGCTCAGATAGATTACATGATAAGAAAACAGCAACATTGGGGGACTCTCTGAGATCATCGCTGGGCCTCTCGGCTCTCCTTGGCAGCTCCTTTTAGGAAACCTTCTCGTTTTTTGACATCTTTCCACCAGAGGTTTCAGTATTCTTTTACCAGCCCGTCTCAGCTTGGCTTGGAGCGGTCTAATGCTTTTAGTGGAGCTTTTCGTTTAGGACAAACTTTTAACTTAGTTTTAAGGTCTAAAACATGCTTTACATTTACTTTCATACCTCACATTCTTTATGTGCCGTCGTTTATGAGCTGCTGCTCCTTCTGCCTCCCTCTGAGCATTCCTGCATTGATGTGCTGCTCGTTGTCTTGCCCAGGGACATTTTGACAAGAGAACAGGTTGGTTGTTAGCAGGTTGCTGAGCATGTCTGAGCTGTAAGGCCTTATTGTCGTGTTTCAGGCTTTACTGGCCTGAAACGTCATTTAGACACAGATTCCCTTTGTGCTGAAGCTGCTAACGGCTTTCAGATCCTCATGAAGGGACAGATTTTATTCATCCACATTGGATTCTGCAGGACTGGAGAAATATTCAATATCTGCTGAATCCTAAGAAAACTGGAATTTTAATTGTATGGATGCAACAAAAATAAAACCAACATTAAACCTCTGTTTGTGACATAAAGCTATGAGAATTATATATGAAGTTAATGCTAGAGATCATAAAAATAAGTTTTTTATTCAATCAACTAAGGGATTTGGTGACATTTTTAATTTTTTTTTTTAAATAAAAATTTAGTGAAATATTTTTAAAATAAAAAATATATTTAATTAAAATTTTAAAATGTAATTTACACAAATAAATATAAAATTTAATTAAATTATAATGAATTATAGTTCTGGTATTTAATCTAAATATAATTAATTAAAATTTAATTTAATTATTTTAAAATAAAATCAAAGAAAATATTTTCAAGTAAAAAATGCATTTAATTTATTTTTGTATTCAATTTTAAAAAATAAGTTTATTTTTATTTACATTTTAGTTTTTTATGTAAAAATATATTTTAATGATTAAATTAATTTTTACATCGGCATTAATTAAGTCATTTTTGCTGATCTCTTACTCAGCAATAAATTGCCAATTTTTTTTTTAACTTTTTGAGTTGGAGAAAGTTTGGGCAGCTCTGGTATTTATTTATTTAAAATCTGAAAGTGTCAGAGGTTTTCTTTTCACACTTCCTTTGACCAAATAAAACTTTAAAGCATTTATCCGTGGCCCGCCCCCTGTCTTCCTCGCAGGTGGGGCTGTTTTCCTTAAAAACTTGGCGTCTTTTCTGCTTCCAAAGCACTTTGATGAAGAGTCCAGGCAGAAAAGGTGTGAAAACGATGGAGGGGTTTGGCCGTCAGAGGCGTTAGTTAAATAGAGGAACCATTTTACCTGCATCTCTGATGCCGTGCTCTGTGATACAGCCCCATTCTCCTCCTGAAGTGTCCATTTTTCTTTTCTTTTCAGCCGTCTTTATATGTCAGAGAATAATGGCGGCGGTGCATTCAGGTGAAGCTGTGAACTAAATGCACGGCTCCACACAGAGGAACAGAGGATGGGCTTTAAGAAGGACTGCTGTGACTTATTCATCAGTTCCTGACACTTCGCCGCTGCGGCAGGACTAATGCACAAACGCACCAAGCGTTTATGATAAATGGCGCCTCGAGTCCGAGTGTTTCTCTTCACAGTTTGGGGTGATGTGAAACTATTTTTATTCAACCTATAAGTGAGGCTCATTTCATCTAGAGGGTTTTTATATTATTGTTTTTTCCCCTCTTTTCTCAGAAACACTTTGCACAAAAATAAAGATCTTAAAGAGTCCTTTTTGCTTTAATAAAAAATGGCTTTTATCAACATAGTTGGAGACACTACCTCTAAAATCACCTTCCTTTATATTTGATTTGTTTCTATGTTAGAAGAAAATATATCTTTTAACTTCAGTAGACTGTTTAGCTGCCATTTTCCTTCTGCCCACAAAGAGTTTTTGCAGGACTTTTGCTATGAGTGGTTTATATTCACACGTTTAAAGGCACAGTGTGTGGCGTACCTTAGTGTAAGGATGAAAGAAAACCATTTATTTCAGCATACAGAAAGGAGATTAGCTAATAGATCAACTCTGAGCTTTTGGGATACAAAGCTCACTTTCTCCACTCATATCATGAAACTTGTGCTGTGGGCTGCAGGTTTAGACGGATTGATGGAAGTGCTGCATCTGTCAGAGTTTGGTAAAAAAAGGCGAAACTCTTGGTTTAGTGGAAAATGTATGTTCCAGTTAACAGTTATGGTTAAGAGGTCTGAATGGAGGCCAGAAGAATGAGGCTTGGTCTCTCCACAGGGTGTCTGGCCCTGCCTTAAAGCTGCAGTGACTTTTTACAAAATATGTTTCTTTCTATCTTTATGACAAATTTCATGCTGTCCCATTGTCATATGACACAGGTAACCTGTGGAAAGACTGAGCTTCTCCGCCTTTTCGGAGTGCTACTGTTGCCATCCGGGTCAAAAACAACCAATCAGAGCCAGGAGGAGGGTCTTAGAGCTGTCAATCAACCCCCTGTATGCTGCTCAATGTGCTAATTGTGGAGAAAAAAACTCACTGTTCCAGAAAAAATGTGTATCTGCTGTCGTTGGTGAATATGCTAACTAGCATTAGCATTTGTAGCAGGCTATGTTGTGGTGAACCAGCTGTAGCTCAGTAAACAGCAACCGGCATGGGAGGAGCATGAGAGTGATTGATGGCGCTAAGACCCGCCTCCTGTTCTGATTGGTTGTTTCTGACTGAGTTTGTATTTCTGCATTTAGCTCTGGGAGAAGGCAGAGGAGCTCGATCTTTTCCACAGATATTCTGCTTTATACTGTCACAATGTAATGATAAACTTAATATATATATAAAACATTTTTATAAAAGTTACAGACTGCACCTTTAATCTCAGAAGCAGCATGGAAAATGTAATGGTTGGGAAGTGGAGAGGTTGTCCAATCAGATGGTCAGTTTACAAAACCACACACACACACACACACGCACACACGCACGCACGCACGCACGCACGCACGCACGCGCACACACACACGCACGCATGCACGCATGCACGCATGCAAACAAGCGCACACCAGGTCGGTGCGACCCCGCCGGACCGCGCACAGAGTGAAAATCCTGTGGGGTCTGAATGACTGGGTCTGTTGAGGCCGTGGGAGGGCTAAGGTCTGAAAGTTGCAAGGACAGACCTCCAGGGTTAGTCCTGTTTGTCCAGAACATCCCACGGATGTTTGACCGGACTGAAATCCTGCAGAATTTGGTTTCTGTCAGGAGGAACGCTGAAAGGAGCCACGGCTGTTTCCATAAACGGTGTGCAATGGCTGGAAAATGTCTTAGGTCAGTGTAACGTGTCAAGGTAATGTTCACACTGATGGCAGAAGCCAAGGTTTCCCAGGCGGACAGATAAGATTATGAGACACTCATTTACATAAATATGTCATTTACTGGAATACAAACATGACAAATATTGCCAACATGTGCACTTTTAAAGCATCTGACTGTACTAAACTACACAGGCTCCACTTCTCTTCGCTCCTCGGTATAATTGCCTGTTAGGCAGCGCTGCACCTGAAAGCACACAAATTCCTAATGGGCCCCAATGCGACGTAATGTATGCACGCTAAGCCACATCTGCGCCGGCTGATCAAAAGGAAACCTGGCCTTCCTGCAGAAAAGCCATGTTCTGGAGCACAGGGTAGCAGCGCCACGGCGGACCTCCTTAATGGAGCTGACATCCCCACATTAGCATGCTAAAGCACCACTCTCACCTCTTCAGCACAGTTACTTCATTTATCCAGACAAATGCTGTTAAAACTGAGTTTTTAGAACAATGTGTGTTCATATTGTGTGTTTCTTATAATTGTGAGGATATGCTTGATTTAATTAAGGCAACATTTTGTTCTTAGAGAGCCATTTGGCTGTAGTTTAATGGTGAAACAATGAATTGGAAGAAATATTCTTCCTGAGGCATATTTGGAAAAAAATCTCTCAGTTTTATTTAAATTTTTTCCTTTCCAGTCAGATTTCTAGCATAGTTAACATGTTTAGTTCCAAGATGTTTTGCTAAAACTCCCACAGTCTTAGCACGATGCGCAGGAGGATCAGATTCAGATTTATTCAAATGGGCAATTAATGTGACAGCAAGTATGTATATACATGAAAAGACATAATTATTTTTATTTTTCTCTTATTTTACTCGCTTTTACCTTTTTACTATGCACCTTTTTTGTGTCTGGAATAAAGATATGATGATGATGATGATGATGATGATGATGATGATGATGATGATGGTGGTGATGGTGGTGATGATGATGATGATGATGATGATGAAAACTAAGAAACAAACTGTGAAAAATTAAAACAAACTCATGGCAGAGGTCGAACACTGGGAAGTCAGGGGACTGTATCCCGTCAGACCGTCAGTTCCCAAAACGACACACACGTACACACACAAAAAAAACGTATAAGAGTGCAGCACACACTCAAGGTGAAAAGTTTGCAATGTCCTATGGACCAATGAACCACTGCTTATATGTATAAGAGCATATATATATATATAAAATTCAACTTTGCAAAAAAAAAAAAGAAATCAAAATTTTCATGTAAATTCAGTTTCCAACTGAAAGACAAAAAAATAATAATAATTCTGGAAATTCAATGCAATTACTCCATGACAAAAGAGAAAAAAGCCCCTAAAAACCTGCCTTTTTTGTTATACCTATAATTAAAAACATTACTTGGTGTCCTCAGTCAGAGGCTTCTTCAAATTCACTGCAATGCAGACTGATACAGGAGAGCTTTCCCGCTCATCTTTAATTAATGGTTACAACTACATTTATTTTCCTTTTGGGGACCAATAAAGTAATTTTAAATAGAACTGAATCATTTTCAGTTTTTGAGGCTCCGGAGCCTCAGGTTGTGGACCGCTGTGCCAGACAGACCACAACCAGGAGTTATCATCGCCGAAACCCCAAATCTGCACCTGGCTGGAAGCAGGTTTGGAACTATTTAAAACACCTATCTGTCCTGCTCTCTGGATGACAGGAATTTCCAGAAGTACTGTTTACAGCAGCCTGGTTAATGCCAGCTCTGGCGGTAACAGCAGCATACCAGAGCTGGCTTTGTTTGTACTGGTGCCATATCTGGGAGGCACGGACTGAAAATGAGTGGGGCTTTATCGCTAATGTTCATCTTGACATCATTGTGTCGGGAACCGTGGAATCTGATATTATGTTTGGTCATGTTACTGGTAAATCACACAGAGAGTGAAGCATCGCCAGATCTAATCTACCTTCACTCCACAGACAGAGAGATAGATGCTAAAACTTTGAAAACATTTCCTCCACCAACAAACAAACATGTTTTGGGATGGATGATGTTAAACCCATTGAAAACATAGGAAATATATAACCAAATATTAGTGGATACATATATATTTGAGTCTGCATTTATATTTTTGACCCTCCTTGGAGTGGAGATAGTTCACAACACACTGCAAAAACACCAAATCATACCAAGTCTTTTTGCTCTAGTTTCTAGTGGAAACATCTAAATACACCTGAAATAATTCAAAACTGAATTACAAGTAACTTTTCAGTGAGATATAGAAGCTTTTTATGAATCAATATTTCCTTAATATAATTGAAAAATTGTTATTATTTCACTCATAACTGGGGAGAAATGTCTTTCTGTAATTGAAATAATCTGTCAGTTCAACAACTAATTTTTAAAAATAATTATTGACTTAAAATAAGCTCCTATGTCTTGCTGAAAGGTTAATTTTGTCTTATTTCAAGTCCTATAAGACGTTTCCACTGGAACTAGACCAAAAGTACTGTGGAGGATTTGGTGTAATATTCAACATTTTCATTGTTAGTGTTGTAAAATCAAACCAGCAGACAGGCAGCTGTTCAAACCCACCAGATTTTATATTTATGCTAATGATGAGCGCATTTATTCCTCTGACCGGGACTGTATGAGCCCTCGGAGCGTCAGAAATATAAAGGTTGAGACAAATAAGATGAAGACTTTTCGACAGGCTGGATAATTAAAGGAAAAAGACAGAAGGGGAGACAGACAGGGTGGGAATCACAGAGAGGAGGTAGACTTGAAGGATCCAAGAGGGAAGAGAGGCCATTGGAGACAAGAGCGAGGGGGGAGCAGGGAGGGAGAGAGGGATGGATGAGAAGATGAAAGATTAAGTTGCATGGAGGAATGTTAAGTGTAGCTTAAGTGTGTGTACAGAAATGGGGATTTATGGGTGCACGCTCAGGGCAAAATAGCTTCAGAATTATTAAACAACTTCAATTAAAGTAATATAAGGGAAGGAAGGCAGAGTGGGTGGGTGCAGGGGATTCTTCCACACCCCCATCAATGCTGATTTATGAATAACATCTTTTCTTCTTCTCTGTCTCCTGCAGAGCATTGATCAGGTCTCCTCCTCCCCCCCTCCTGGCGTCACTTTATTTCTGATTTTTTCTCAGAAAAGTTCCACTTTTATTAACCTTAAAGAGTCTTTGATGTTTTTGAAATGTCAGTTCACCGATTTCTGAGTTTCACATGAAAATAGGTTTACATTAAGAAAATTAATAGCCCTACACAAAATGATTAATGAGAATATAAACACACCTCCGGGTTGTGGGCCAAGTTAGAGTTTATGTTCATTTTTTATTACTTAAATGGGATTTTGCAGAGCACTGAGCCAGGGGTCAAAGGGCATGCTGAGGAGACGGTGCAGCTTACTGCAGCTAAACTTTTATCTGTGTTGTACAGTCGCTGGGAAAAACAGCTCAGCGCTCAGACAGAATGGGCTGACTCGGCGATAATTTGCTCCGCATGCAGAAGTTGGATAAGGAGGAAAATGATCTGATTTGCAACAAGTTGGAGTTATGATGCCAAGAGTCAAATCTCAGCAGGCGAGACCCCCAGGCACCAAATGGCAAACTGTCCCCAAGTCTGGTTCCATAAGAAGGAACTAGAATAAATGTAAGAAAACTGATAGACAAAATATCTGGTCAGCTGGATCCCTGCAAAACACACAGACTGGAGTTTTTGTGCTTGACTCCTTCTGAATGTGTCCAAGGTTACGTAACCTGTAGGCACAGATCAGAAACCAGATGATGTGGCATATTTGTTAGCCTGTCCAATGCAATTCTCATCTCTCTTCACTGCTCCGTCTGGGATTTCTCCCATTGAGTTTGATTTCTCTGGTAAAATGTCTACCGAGTCGCTCAGCAAACAGGAGAAGTTGTGAACAATAATGTTGATTTTCTGCATTGTTTTATCAACAGCAGCAGAGGAAGCCGTTCCTCTGCTTTCTCCTCTGTTCAGTCCGTGTTCGCTACGGTTCCAAACAGAGAATCAACATTATAACAGCCATCTTGTTCGATTTCTTTCTTATTTCTGATAAGCTTCAAAGCATCAAACTGGTGCATTATGTACGTCACTCTAATGATTTAAAAGTTGCTTAATAGTTTTAGAAAAACATTAATATCAATACATTTCAGGGCACTTGCAGCATATTTTTCAAACATAAAACAGGTGTTTGCATTGTGCAGCAAGAAAAAACAAAACTAATAAACTGCAAAAACACAAAATCTCATCAAGTATTGCTATCTAGTTTATAGTGCAGATAGACGTAACTTTCCAGCAAGAAATGTGTTTATTTTAAGCCAGTAATTTCTTAATATTAATCAAAAGTCCTAGTTCCTCTCATCCTCATTCCTTTCATCTTTAATATGGAAACAATGTCTTATTGTGAGATAATCTCCTAGTGGAAAGAATACTTTATGTTTTTTAAGGAATAAATCAAATATTTTTATCTCTAAAAGTTACTTGTAAATCAGTTTTATTTTGAGTTTTATTTTACATGTTTCCACCAGAAATTGGACCAGAAATACTTGGTAAGATTTTGTGTTTTTGCAGTGAACTCGGAAAACTGCAGGTAAAGTTGTGACTGAGGTGGTTTGACGGTGATTTATCGATGCCTGTTTGCATTAGGACTGTAAATAACAATGTCTTTGCCAGATAATGAGGGAAGGGAGTGAAATACATCAGTTTGTTTTAGTCTTTCAGAGCTGCAGCAGTTTCAGAAAGAGGCCAAAGGGGACAGCTGTTTAGAGCTGCACCTAAACTAAACATCTGTAAAAGCTTTAGCTTCAGGGATCTGCTGTAAATTTATCAAATTTCCTTCTGCTTTATTAAATATCCGTCGATGTGCATCATCCACCCTCCAAGGCAGCGGCTCGTAATTTCTGTGAAATGTTGAACGAGACAAATTTGATAAATGGTTTTGACAGTGGGGTAAGTGACGGTAATTTTCCAGAGATGAAAGTCCCCGGATGCTGTTTTAGTCTTAGCAGAAGATCGAGTGAAACACCCAAAGATTGCATGCAACAGGTAAGGTGTGACAAGCCCAGGCGAAGCCTCTGCTATCCCACCGTCCTGCCAGACATCTGTATCCTTTACAGAAAAGTGTCATGAAAGACGATACGTCTACCTGAGGGGATTTAAAACAAAGGATTTCCACCATGTCGTGTCTGGACGGTTGTCCAGGAAACGAGGAAAATTTATGCTTATACACACAATTCTCAATTTCCGTTGGTTCTCTTGGAGGTCTTTGACAACCAATCAATCAATCAATCAATCAATCAATCAATCAATCAATCAATCAATCAATCAATCAATCAATCAATCAATCAATCAATCAATCAAATATGTTTGTATATCACATTTCAGCAACAGGGCGGTTTGAACTGCTTTACATCATGAAAACGTGAAAACATTAGACTTTTTCTCAAGTTCCATCAATAAATATCAAATATGTTGGTCGATGTTTCATTTATTCTGAATCAAAAGCAGCTCTAAGCAGGTGAGCTTTAGGTTTAAAGGCACTCAGTGTTTCAACTGTTTTACAGTTTTCAGGAAGTTTGTTCCAGATTTGTGCTGCATAGAAGCTGAATGCTGCTTGGTTCTGGTTCTGATGCAGAGCAGAACCAGAAGACCTGAGAGGTTCTGGAAGGTTGCTATGACAACAGCAGCAGATCTTTAATGAATTGTGGTGCTAAACCGTTCAGTGATTTATAAGCTAACAGTATTTTAAAGTCTGTTCTCTGTGTTGCAAATTGAGGGGAAATTTGGGTTTGACGCCTTATACAATAACTTTCATACCTGACTGAGGCGAAGACAATGGATGAACTGACCTACACATGATGGCATAAATCAATGTTCTTCAGGTGACAGAAGGCTGACTTTGTTACTGTCTTTTTGTGTCTCTGAAGGCTCAGGCCTGAGTCCATCACTGGCAAAGCCACGATCGGAAGCCGACTACAGGGACCATGTCTGCCTGTAATCTTGTACAAATCTTTGCGAGGAAAGCAGAAATATGGCCATATTTCCGTAATTACTGAACTTCTCAGACCCTTGATCACATGCTAGGGTGTCTGAACATGAAGACATGAAGTCCTTCTCTCCCAGACACAAACACTTTGCACCAGCTTGGCGTGCGAAGCACCATGTTCATCCCAGACTTCCTGTTAGGCTGTGACCAGCCAGTAACGGCATCTGCCAATTGCTTGTCCAATCCCCTCGACACGTGTAGGGGCCAGACTTGAACAATGTTGGCTGTTGGATCAAAGTACGGGTGGGGAAATGCCACTGAGGCTAAACGGTATCATCAGCATCTCAGCCCCAGCTGGGATGAAGTGGGAGGGGCTGATTACCAGGATAAAGCAGCTAAATGCTGGGCTGGGGCATGAAATGCAATGATACGGCATTCAGAGTTTCGATTTCTACATATTGGCATGGATAACAGCCGTGAACAAATAGTATGGACTAATCTATTGCTGATAATTTCCGATTTATATCTGGTGGGATATTACTGTCACAGCACATTACTGTGGAATGGAGTGACTGACAAGAACATGCAGGGGAAAGGATTTGTGCTCCGGGTTAAGCTTGTTCTACATTTTGGTGTTTCTGCCTTTTGCATTTAGTTAATGTTTGGCTCTAACACGGGGCGTCACACTCTTCTGTGTTTTTCAGACGTTATTGACATTCTTCATGCACAAACAACCCATTGCTTTGATTTTAAAGGCCTTTTGGAAGCAGGGATTTTTCACAATGTCATTTCCTTTGAGAGGCTGGAAGCTTGGATTTCTAATTGTTTGCACAGAGTGAAGCAGATAGCTGCAGAAGAGGATAAGGGCTAATGGGAAAATAAAAGAAAAATCTGACCTTTTTCTCTGAATTTTGACTTTAATCTTGGAATTCTGTCTTTTTATTCAAAATTCTGACTTTTTCCAACAATTCTGATTTTTTTTTCCCCTCAGAGTTTTGGCTTTTTTGCCTCATAAATCTGACTTTTTTTTGTCTCAGAATTCTGACTTTAATCTCAAAGTTTTGACTTTAATGTCAGAATTTTAACTTTTTTCATTTTTTCCCTTCAAATTGTGACTGTAATTTCAAAATTCTTAATTTTTTTCCTCAGAATTACAAAGTTAATCTCAAAATTTTGACTTGTAATCTCTGAACTTTTTTCTCAGAATTCTGACTTTAATTTCAGAATTTTAATTAATTTTCCCAAAAATCCGAATTTTTTTCTCTGATCATCTTGAATTGAGCATCTTATTTTGAAAATCCCTGCCGTATACGTCCCATATGGTCACCCACAGAATGAGGCTGACATCCTGCCGGGGTCTTTCTGTTTGGAGTTTGCATGTTTTGTGTGACAGTTTACTTATATTTGACTTTTTTTTCTGCGTTGCATTTAGTACATTTGTCAAAACACAAAATCTACTGATTGCAACATCAAAAGTAGCTGGAGACATTTGTTTTCACCAAATTTAATCGCCAAAACAGCTTGAAGTGCATATTTTTCACATCATTCGATCAAAACACTGAGCTATTCATCATCACTTGTTTTTTTTCTTCTGTCTTGTTTATGCAGGAACCAGAACAGATGGCTGGATAAAGCGGCTCTCTCACCACCTCTGACATATTGATCTCTGCATAAAGAGAATATTAATTAAGATTTTCTCAGCTTCTTTGTCTTCAGACGTGAGTTGTCTTGAGTCTTGTTTGCTTCAGGTTAACATCTGACTCTGAATCTCACTCCCAGCGCCGACACAAAGCTCTGTAAATATCCTAAGTCCCACTTTGACAAACCTTTGGCCAACATGCAAAGTCCACTGCAGCTGTGAGTACACACGACCCAGGTTTTGTATAAATCCATCATCTGGATAGATCAGGCAGGCAGACATTTCTTTTGTAGGAAGTTTCTCGAAAGGATATGACATCAGCAGGTCCTTTTGTTGGACTGACCCAGGGTGCACACATCCTTTATGTTCATGTGAGAATTTATGTTTAGGTTATCATTTTTTCACCAGCTTTCCCCTCCCTCTGAGCCACACATAATCCACACCTAAACATTTGAACTCCAACTTCAGAGCGAAGGAATGGCGCCAGAGTGACTCGATTTGTTTTATTGGTGTGTCAAAACTCGTATCGATTGAGCGCGTGATTGAAAGCTTTGTATACAGCCTCAGAAATCCAGGCACTCAGACGTTTCTGCAGTGGGACTGTGCGATAAAAAAGCGAGTGTGTTTTTTTCATGGGCACATTAGATATTTGGGAACATTAATAAACAGAGAGTTCACGGCTTGGAAATAAGAAAAGCCACAGCAGAACAAATCCCAGTGGGGAAAAAGAATGACTCCCAGAGACAAACACATACTTCTTTATTTATAACCCACAGAGTGACATTTTCACAGCGCTGCCACCAACCATGAAATTTTCTCTCTCTATTTTTCAAAGAAATGGTTAGCCGCAGAGATTAGAGGGGAGGTGGGAGTGTGAGCGGAGGGGCCGTGACTTGAAAGAAGGAGTTGATTGATAACCCTAAAAGTTCACGAGAACACAAACATTTGTCGTGTTCACAAAGGCTGCGTGTGGTTTAAGGATCTCTTACAGCTGCTGTCCTTTAGAGGCTAGCAGCAGGTTCTGCTTGGCAAAGGATGGAGGAACAAGCAAAGTTTGCAAACTCACATTAGAGTGAAACTCTGTTTTATTTCTGCAAAAATACCAGCAGCAAACAGGTGGAGCACCTGCTGCAAACGCCTGCATGACGCTGCCGCAATGTTTTCATGTTGCTGCTGCAAATATGTGTTTTATTGGTATTTTATGTGACACAAATCAGAAAAAAAACTCTAAAAAGATTATAACTGTTGATTTTAATAGTTGACACACCAAATATGCCTTAATATTCATGAATACACACAGCATCACTGATCTTAGCACTAGCATGGAAGCTAATATCTACAGGCTACCTTTACGCTACAGCCAATCAGTGCACAGTAAGCAACTAATCAATTAATCACATGGATAATTTTAAAACCATTCTGATTATTAATATTTGTTACAGGCAAACATGTTTAATCCATTTCATTTATGGTTTGGGTTGTTTGCGGTTTTTATTTCCGTTTTAGTTGTTTTAAAATTTTGGTTAATTAAAATGTCTTCCAGTTCCAGTTTATTTATCTTCAACAAACTCACATTTAGAGCTGATTAATCGTGATGAATTGATTTTTGAAATTCTCATCATTTAATTGTTTTGTATGAGAATGATCTTCCAATGGAACAAGAGCTTTTTCATCGATAATCATGAATTATTCACCTAAAACACGTGAGAAGTCACTTGTAAGTTAGTTTTGTCTTTGCACCTGAATCTCGACCAAAATGTTTGGTAAGATTTTGTGTTTTTGCAGTGAGACTATATTTGCAAACCTCTGTGCTGTAACGGGTGTTACTGTGTAAAGGGTGCCATGCGTTGTGCCTCCCTCTGTTTGGACAATATCAGCTCCTGACCTCAGTTAAACCAGAAAATATGCAGAAAACGCTTCCAGTTCATAAGATGATTTTTATTTTAATATTTGCACCAAGTTCATTGTGTTCAAGCAGTAAAAGTGAATCCTTTCTATATTCATGATCATGTTTTGCTTCACTGCAGTATTTAAATCTGCAGGCAGAGAGGACTCATCCTCTACACACGCCTTTCAATGTGATGAGCTAAAACAACGATAACATCCATATTTCTTTCATTTTAATAAACCTAATTAGTAACGTCACAATCTGAATGCAGTTTAATTGGCTTAAATGTTTCTTTTGAATTTCAAAAACTTTTTTTACGTTTCAAATCTTGCAAAAAAAAGTACCAAAAATAAAATTTTAAATATTTTAAATAATAACCCACTAATTAGCCAAACGACGGCGTCTGCTGCAGAGACGTCTTTCCTCAGTGACCTCCTTATGCAGCAATAATTAGAACAAATGAAACTTTCTGAGCTGCATCTTAATTGCACCCCACACATTAGTTCCACTTCTTCAGCTGCATGGATGGAAAATATTGCTCTTGTCTACCATCCCAACTGCGACTAATGCAGTTTTAATGAAAGTTTTTCTTTCCAGGCAGCCGGTGTGTTTTGTTTGTGGAGGTAACAGGTTCAGGCCCGTCCTGTCGGTGGCGCGAAGCTGGCAGCTCGGGAACAAATAACTCTGCAGTGTCTGTGACTCACTGTGCATTTATTCCTGGTATCCACTTAACTGCATCTGCAAACGGTAGCCAGCCGTGAAGTATGTCTGTCAGTCAGGGTGCCAGAAACAAAACTGCTCTTAATGTTATTGGTTTATTAGTTTGCAGACGAAACAGAAACAGCCTGGGAGATGATTCTGCAGTCTCGGGTGAACCAGAGCGGATCAGGTTTGGGAGTTTGTTTCTGTTCACACATTGCTGCTTTGCCACACCGATCACGTTTCTGGTGGACAGGAGGCGGCTCTGACTTGGTGGATATTCTTTGAACAGATGTCACTCACTGAGCTTTTCTGTAAATCTGTGATTTGGCAGCGGATTCAGCGCCGTCCTGATTCCTTTCACATGTGTGCCAGTCGGACCCGAAATAAAGAAAATACTTTCCATGGGAGCGGCAGAAATGTGGATGCTGCACAGCACAGCTTTAAAAAACATGCCAAGTTTATTAGTTATATTAAACTGAAGAGACCATCTACCTGCTTCTCTTCTACACATTCTGGCGTTTTGCAATAAAAATGTTCACCTCAGTCCATCTCATATTGAAAACGATGCTGTATATTTCCTGAAAGCAGCTTTAGTTTTTATTGAAGTCACAGCAGCAGGATTCAAAGCTGTGAAACAGTGAATTCAATAATCCCATTTATTTGCGATTGTAATTAAACTGAATGACTCATCTCTTGTTTTTCACTAATCAGAAGTCTGATGATGGGAACAAAACGTTCTGCAGAGAAAACAACGTGTTCCTGTGCAGATCACTGCAGAAACACTAAACCCTAAAAGTTTGGTCTAACTTTTAGTGCAAATAAGAAAAAATATCTTCAAAGTAACAAGAACCTTCATCTATTTTTAAAAAGTTTGTAAAAACTGTAGAATGAAGTGAAAAGTAAACTTTTGAGCCGATCGCTGCTGTTCAAATGAAACTTATTTTAACTGAAATAAAGCCTGTTTAGCTAATTTAACCACATATCTATTTATTGTTTCAGCACATTTTCAGGTTAACATATAGTTTCTCCATCTGCTCTTATTTTCATGATTACATTTGACAGACGTGGAGTGCAAAGCGGCTAAACATGGAGGTGGTTTTATTTACAAGGTAACATTGGAACCATCTGCTCCTCACAGCATGTATGAGAAAAACATGTAAGGATAATTATCATCTATCTGTATCGTTCAATATTCACATAAAACTGATCTTAGACTTCATTTTCCGTTTAATAAGAATGGCTGAAGACAAAATAATACAAAGTTACAGCAAGTTTTAACAACATTAAAATCATTTTAGAGGATTTGTGAAAGCAACAAATGGAAATTATGATTTATTTTCCATTTTACTTTAAGTGCAATTATTGGTGTGACAAATTACAGAAGTGAGAAGAGAAGCCAAACATTTTACTCAAGTCAGATTTAAAAAGTATTTGATGAAAAGTGCTGATCAAATTATCAATTATTTAATGCTAAAAAATGTCGTCAGGCCAAACAAAATATTGAGTTAAATTGGAATTTTGGTATTTTAAGGACAAAAATGACAATAATTGAAATAAGTAACAAAAAATAACAAAATCAGCCAAAATAAAATGTCTCCAAATCAGTTCTTTCAATTTAACAAAAGCTTTTGTTAAGAGTAGAAATGCTTCATAATAAAGTTACTCAAGGAAATGTAACTACATATTTAGTTACTGAACCTAAACATGCTGAAGTTATTGATCATTTAGACTCCGATGAATCGGTTCAGTTTAGAGTTAAAACAACATTAAAGAGTTAAAACCTCAGACATGAAGCTGGTCGTCTGAGGAGGCGAAGCGTCTCTGGATTCATCTCACCTGAATCCTGCCGAGTCGCAGCAAAAGTGTGATGCTGAGGACTGAGGAAAAGGAAGGTGGCACATTCATCGGCCCTGGAAAACGAATCCCCAGTACGAGTCTCACTCTGAGATGAATTGGCCTCAGAGGGAAAGGAAATAATAGCTCAGGTTATAATAAGTAATTCAACCTTTATGCAGGGAAGAGTTGCTGAGTGAGCACGCTCTTTTTCACACAGCTCTGCTTGGCATTTATGCAGCTGCATTAACAACCAGCAGAGTCTTGGAACAGTTTATGCTTTCAGAATCTGGCTGAGAAATATTTCATAAGCTTGCTACAAGAAAAGTGAAGAGTTCTCGTCAACAGCTTAATCAGGTATGACTGCAGGTTTGCAGGAAGTACCAGCAGTCTGTTTCCTGTTTCTGAACGGGAAATCTTTCCCAGAGGTCGATAGCTGAGAGCTGGAGTGCACACCTGGCAGGTGAGCAGCCAACACCTGATGTCCAGACAGACAGACACATAGTTACTGTTTGTTAGGAGCTGAGTGGACAGACAAACACTGAGCTGCCTGTCCTGGTCAAACCCAACACCATGATGTTGGTGATGACTGAAAACATCCCAGATTAAATGCAAATGGAATAAAAATCTGTTCAATCTGTAACTTGCTCGGAAAGCACAGATATTCCTGAAGATTATGACGACACTGAACCTTCAGAGCCACATAAAGACGCTCACAAAATCGGCCTTCTATCACTAAGAACATTTCCAGGATTATAAAGGGTTAATGTCACAGGAAGACATATAGAAACTCATCCTGTGTTTATTGATCACTGCAACAGCATCTTCACAGATCTGCCTAACAAGTCAATCCTCCAGCTGCTGCTGCTGGCGTTCTGACTAAAACCAGGAAGTTAAAGCACATCACCCAGTTCTACACTGAGAGAACAGACTTTAAAATGCTGCTGCTAGTTTATAAACCACTGAACAAGTTGCCTCTAAACCACAATGATCTGAGCGTTGATCAACATAAAACAAACTCTTTCCCACCTCTTTCATTGTCTGGCAGTCAAAATGGCCGACAATGAAATAATTTAGGGCAAACTCTGGTCTGCATTGGTTCAATCAGTTTGGTGGTTTATAATTTAACCACCACAACAAAGCTTTGTTTAGCCAGTGGGGGGAAATATGATCAAATCAGTCAAGTTTATTCAGAACATTTCAGCAACAAAGCAGATCAAAACGCTTTAAATCATAAAAACACAAAAATCAACAATTTCACAGAAACAACCAAGTATAAATATTACATTAAAAAGGGAATATGGAATATTTGTCTCTTTGTTGAGGTCAAGCTGCAGAACAGTTTTCCAGGAGATGTGAAATAAGTTAAAACAGTTTAAAGGGAATATTTGAAATCTGACTGAAACCTTCATGAGATGATTTACACACTTTAAACTTTTTGATTCTCTTCACGTCTCTTATCTGGATTTAGTTGTTGATTCTGTGCATTTTGTTAATATTTCTTGAACTAAATTAATTATTTTTGTAATTTCTTTGAGTTGCAGTTTGCAGGTTGACTGACTAAACTATAAATTACTTTCAAAATCCTCTGGAAGCTCCAAACCATCTGCAGTCTGAGAGGAAACGGCTCCTTTGCTATGAAATGAAACCAGCTAATACCTGGAAGTGAGGGCTACCAGGTGAAGAAAGCCCGGTTCTGGTCTCCATGTGGTTCTGAAGGAGCGGCACAAACAGCCCCTCCAGATCGGGAACAACTCCCCGTCTCCTCCAGCGCCTCGGCTGGCTGTTTGATATTCCGCTGTGGCTCTGCTGAAGGTTATCTCTGATTTTATCTCCTCCAGACTTGACTACCATTTGTCCCGGTATCAGAACGCATCAGAACAGAACAGCCAAGCACAACCACTCATACAAAATACTTTGCTGCAGCAAACCCGTTGTGAGTTTAAGAGCGGATGTTTGGCTTCAAAGGCCAGAATAGTTTTATTTATTTATTTTTTGCATGAGATTTATGAGGTGGATTTTATCTCCTTCGCTCGTCGGTGCAGCTTCCTGCAGGCCGGTGCAGACGGTAAACGCTTCTGGTTTTATGCTGCCGTCTCATGAACATTTCACTTCAACACCCCAGTTTAAAATCAGAGTAATTGTTCCTTTTAGCTCCTCTTCTTCTCCCTGCAGTGCTGAGCTCCATGTTTTTCCTCGGCGGAGATGATCGGGCCAGCGGCGGAAAACAAAGAATCATAATTTATTACAGGGGGTTAAAGATTCAGCAGCCGGTGGTCTGATGAAAGAAACCGCAGAGCAGACGGGAGGGAATCACAACCAGGATGTTTCTGAGAGACGTTTTCGTCCTGGAGCGACACCAGAACCTCCGAGTAGAAACGCTCAGCAGCTAAAGGCTAAAGGCCGACGGCGGAGCGGCGTCACGGTCATCCCATTTCTGACCAGACTTTAAAACGACTGATGGTGTCGGATTGTTCAAAATGGAGTCCAAAAGATGTCAGAATTCTGGGAAAAAAGTAAATTCTGAGGAAAATATAGAAAATGTGAGAAAAAAATTCAGAATTCTGTAAGAAAAAGTCAAAATTCCTCAAAATTTTGACTTTTGATCACAGATTAAAGCCAGAGTTTCTGTATTTGTATCCTATCAAATTACGTCAATCTGAAATTATGTTCAGCATTGTTTCACTTTGAGTATTTACTGAATGCAGTTTTATTTCTGTACTCAGCATTGAGGTCTGTTTGTGTTTTATCAGTTCATTCGACCACAATCAGCCCGTTACAGACATTCATAATCGATACGGACGTCCCTGGGTTGGTTGGTTGAAACGTGAAGAAACAAGTTTGGTTACAAAATGCTGAATGTGATTTAAGTTCTGGCTGAAGAGCCAAAGGAAAATTTACTGTCTATGAAAAGATAAACAGTTAAATCCGACTCCAGAAACAAACCAAAACGCCTCAGAACAACAGAAACAGGAAACTAACTGGAAACAAACAGGCTGCTGGATCTGGGAGGTGATTCCCGACGGTGGCAGGTGAGCTGAGTGGAGACGGGACACAGGTGTGGAAAACCCACTGAGAAAACTGCAAACTCAGCAACCAGACAGATTCACCCAAAATAAAAAGCCGTACGATCATGTTTATTTTTAGACCTGATCCTTGTCTGGTTTTTTCCTGCACTCTACTTTTCCAAAGTCTTTAACCACAACACTCTGGCTGTTTTCTTCTCCTCATCATTAAGTCTGAAGCTACCTTTTCCAAGAAAACAAATCAGTCTTGTTGCTCGCCTCAGGCTGCTGCTAACGATTTTTGTTGTTAACAATGGAAACATCATCAAAAATATGTACTTGGAAGCTGAAGAACAAACAAGGGACCCCTTGGTGGTTTAAAGGTTTCTTTGAGCGTTTGCAGGGTTGTCACTGTGTGTTTAAATCACGAGAAAATATTTTTAGGGATTCTTTCAAACCTCCTCCGATGTTCTGATGTCAAACTGAATGTGGGGAAAATAAACAATTACTGTCAGAAACGTTGGTGGATCGCTCCGTTACTGTTTTACGTTTTTGACCATCAGTCACAAATTCAGGACTTCTTGACCTTTCATCTCTGGAATAAGAACATTTAAAATAAACATCAATCAGAGCGTCTACCTACAAAAAGCGGCCATTTTAAAAAGTCCTTTCATGCGTGGCTGTAATTGGTCGGGACAATCGGTAAGTTGAGCCGTCCTCGACCACATGTGAAGCCGACTCCGCTCTTTGTTTCGCTGCCAGCGTGGATCCAGGCTCCACAATCAGCAGGCCGAGCTTTGAGGTTTCACAGAGGAGCTTCTCTCCCTGAGCTGTAATCAGCAGTGGATGTTTATTTTTAAGGAAGCTGGACAAAATATAAAACTCCTTCCTGTTTAGCAGCTCGTGAGAATTCACTCCTGCTGCAGTGAATGCAACGTCCCGGTTTAAACTGAGCAGGTCAGCTGAGACGAAGCCCAGAGAAACCCGCGGCGGGCCTGGAGGGACAGCCCTAGTTCTGACGGGCCACAGAAACAACCGGGCTGCAGACAGGACATGCTGAGGAACGGCCCCGGTTCTGACGGGCCACAGAAACAACCGGGCTGCAGACAGGACATGCTGAGGAACGGCCCCGGTTCTGACGGGCCACAGAAACAACCGGGCTGCAGAC
>NW_006799986.1:2704167-2718142 GCF_000485575.1 Poecilia formosa | reverse complement strand
GAACACAAACCGATCAGAACACAAACCCGATCAGAACACAAACCGATCAGAACACAAACCCGATCAGAACACAAACCGATC
The DNA here is from genome assembly GCF_000485575.1 of Poecilia formosa. Taxonomy (NCBI): domain Eukaryota; kingdom Metazoa; phylum Chordata; class Actinopteri; order Cyprinodontiformes; family Poeciliidae; genus Poecilia; species Poecilia formosa. The sequence continues at coordinate 2,718,061 of NW_006799986.1, read as the reverse complement.
AGAACACAAACCCGATCAGAACACAAACCCGATACAAACCCGATCAGAACACAACCCGATCAGAACACAAACCCGATACAAACCCGATCAGAACACAAACCCGATACTCATCTTCTCCCCAGAAAGCGACAGAAAAACAACCCGTGTGTTATCTCCTGTAAAACAGACTTTACTGGCATAATATCTGGTTTATTCAGATGATTTGACTGCAGTATCGCTGCTGTGAGTTCGGCTGCTAAAGCAGAAGACGATGCAAACCAATTTGTCATTTGATTGTAAATCTTTGATTAGGATGAAAACTTTAGCAGCCGCTAATCGTAGGACTGGAAAAACTCGGTGTGATCGCAGATCTGCAGCAAATATTTTCTACAAGATGAGATGATGAATGTTTATTTCCTTCATAAATAAGAGAGATTTACAAAAACTGCGTTGTGGAGACGCATCCAAACATTAGTAGCCATGGAGAAAATCATCGTGTAGCCTAGCATGTATGCTAAAAACATGTTAGCATCTGAACTTTTCTAAGCTTTTAAATCTTTTCCTGTGTGAGGAGAAACACAGTTTGTGACATTTCTATATAAATCAAGTTATGTGAATTCAGGTAAAGTCTGAGATTTGAACCTGGGTCGTTTTCTAAGCGAGGCATTTCCCACTGTCTGCTGCTTCCACAACAAATCAGCTCCACTCGTTTATATTGGCAGCAACAACTTTGAAAAACCGGCTGTCCCGTCATGGCGCCTCATTTGGGTCAATAAAACACCAACAGAAACTTAGCTAAGCTCTTTTACAGTTCTGTTATCTGCAGTGTTTTCTGGCCATTTTGGATGATTATGTATGTTTGGTAGCTCCAAATAATCACAAACATTTTGGCTGATATGCTGCTTGAAATCCAATAGACTGAAAATTATTAGGTATAAATAATGATTGAAATAACATAAGTAACAGGGAGTTTGTTTGAAAAGCCCAGTGTTGTTTCCAGCCAAATGTTTCTCTGAGGAGGCAGCAGGAGGACAGTGAGAGACGTGCAGCTCCATCCTCGGCTGAATGCTAATGCCCATTGATCTGTCAGAGACATAACTTTTCAATCACCGGAGTAGCATCTTCCAAACTTCCAAATTTATTATGATCAATGTGCAATAACCATAAAAGCTATCGAACTGGGCGTCGGATGGGAGGGTGGGATTAAAAATCCAGTCTATTTAAAGCAAAGGTTGCACAGCAGTGAGCTCCAGTGACATGCAGCCGTCCAGCTGAGCTCATCTGTTTCTGTTCAGAGTCTAAGAGGAAACATACTGCGTTCATGAGTGGGAGACAAACAGAGGAAAAACTGCAAGAGGAGAGTGGGAGTTAATTAAACCGCCAGACACCTCTCTGAATATCTCCAGCGCTGTTTTCAAACAGCTTCCCAACGCCCAGGAGTAAAAGAGGATGAGGAGGTGAAACAGTAGAGAGAAATGAGTTGGAGGGCAGCAAACGCAGCACTATTTCAACACATTCGTCTGACGAGGCAGGCTGAAGCTGCAAATTGCTTTTAGCACTCAATTTCTCACCGTAATTAAAAGCAGGGAGAGCTTCAGTTACAGGCTGGCTCACTTTCAGCGTCTGCCCTGCATGACGAAAGTGGGACAATGATGGGGTGGGCGTCTCTCTGCTGAACCAGAGCGGCGCTGAATCTGGTCAAACGCCGAGGATGGACCCGGTTGGAGGGCTCGTCGTCCTTTTTTCCACTTTGTGACGGATAAAAGTCGTTTCGGCGCCTCGTTTCGGTTTTCTCACAGCTTCGGCGGCCGGTTGGACGGCTGGTTAATTAAAGTCTTAAATCATCTGTCTGAATGCGGCCCTTAATATATGACTCCGTCTTTTGTCTGCATGGATCGCTCCTGGCAAATGTTTCCATGCCACTGCTCCAAATGAATACAGCGGGAGGTATTTCCATTCACACTAATGTTTCACTTAATCCTCCCCTACAATAACAGGTTCATTTAATATAACATGCGTTTTGCAGCTCTTATCTGCTGTTTGTTGTGTGCAGCATTAAAGCCGTCACACAACTGACTGCGTGCATATTTGAGGTTACTGCCGTCCTTGTGATTATTATTTTGAAAAGTAAAAGTTAAGACAGGGATGTGTGCTCAGCAAACATAACAGCCTGATTGCAAAGACAGACTGTTTACACATCTTTGGATTTTTTATGGGACTTAGATGGCATTAAAAGTGTTTGTTTCTGGAAATTACAACAGAATTGGGCCTTTAGGTGCAGTATTTTTATAAAACAAAGAAAACTGGTTGTATATATTTTAATGAAGCCAACTTTTTCTAAACATCTCGGCTCTGTTTACGTTCATCTCAAGGTATTAGAATATGATCTAGAAAATAATTTGTTACAGTAATTCAACATAAAATAGAGAAACTCATCACACAGCTCCAGCTTACTCACATTTATATATGTCTAAATTTTATTTCTCTTTATTTTAAAATGTTTGGCTGATAAAACCTCCAATGATACTTTTCAGATAATTATAACATAAGTTAAAAAATATATATATTCTTAAAGCAAACATGGCAATGACAGTCATCAGTGACACACTCCACATTGAGGATAAGCTACAAAGAGCCAGTGATCATTGTGTACTGTATCGATGCATGGAATTGGAAAGTTGAGTGGAAGGAAAACATGCTGTTCGCTGTTCTCAGGATACATCCCAGGTCTCCTGTTTGACTCTGCCAACCTGGTGTCTTCATAAAGTCCATCCAAACTCATTATGAGTGTCTTTGCTTCTACTGCCTGTGTAACTTCTGACATGTTTGTGTTGTTAAATTCGAGTGTTAACAGGTTGACGTTGCTTAAGCCACGTCTTCATGTAACGTCTGCAGAGTGTGGTTCTACTTTGTGCTTATTTAAAAAGCCAACATTGCAAACTGCTAATGTTAAACCTCCAAAACGATGTGGGGATTTTAAAATTCCCTCGCACAAGTTCACTAAAGATTCATGTTCTTAATTCAACATAAATGCTGAATGTCTTCAGTAGTGCAGCTGGTAGCTCTGCTATAATTTTTCCTTTGCAAAAATGGCGGCCATTTTGAATTTTCAGTGGCAAACCTCTGGGAACATCTGCACCAAGTTATTCTGACACCAAGTGAATATTTAACAATGTGAATTTAACAAAAGTGATGGGTGTCAACCTTTTAACACTTTCACAAATGTTATTTTAACACCAGCTGGTGTGGATTCACATAGGCCCAGTGTTAATGTAACAGTGACATTCCTACTTCTGTTTTGTCTCAATTCCCACTATGTTTGGTTAGTTGGACCAGCATCAAATAGTCTCAGAAACATGTAAAGATGAAATCTTTGTTCCTAGAAAGGAGCCCAACAATGACAGGTACAGGAAACGCGTCATGCTCATGCACTGAAGAAAACTCTGCAGAGGTTTAGCAGGAGGAACGCCGCCGCCGCCGCCGCCGCCGCCTGTCACTTGAGTCGTCATCATGAATACGGCGAAGGGCCCACAGACACCGTAACGTGCAAAAAGCAGTAGAGAAATGGTTGGACTGCTGCAAAGACAGAAAATCAAAGACACTAAAAAGCGCAGGAGCCCAACAACACAAGATAACAGCTGAGAGAAAAAGGAGGAATCTGACAGGAAACAAAGAAAACCAGGGTTTGTTCCTAATGAGGACGGATCACAACTGACACACAGGGAGTGTGATTACCAGGTATGTGGGGAGGAGCAGGCGGAAAAACTAACAAGGAGCCGAAAAGGGTAAAAAAAAAAGCTGCTATAAACAGAAAATTTAAAAATGTGAAAACCTTCGTAAAACACCAGGAAATCACAACGAAGGAATCCACAAACCCAGCAGCCGTCTGCGCTGCTTATTGAGTCTCCAGTAATGAGACAGATTTAAGTCCAGGAGCTGATCAGGATGAATATTACTGTAAAACACTGAAAAAATGTTTCCAAACAAGCATAAACGCCCACATGCTCATTTGTTCTTCATTTTTACCATGAAATTTCAGGATGACAGACGTTTTTCAAAATGGCATAAAATATTGCTAACATTCACAACCTGAGGAACTTTAAGTCACACTGCATGTTTTTGACTTTAGTTCTCATATCCATTCAGCATTAAAGTGATAATATGTAGAAATTTACAGGCTGAGCAACAGCTGTCTTCATGTTAGCATTAGCTTATGCTAGTTTTTATGTGTAGCTTTAGATTCCTGTTAGCTAGCTGTGCTCAACACTAACCTCTTGTTTTAGTACAAACATATAATCTCCATTAGCATCATGATGGAGGCTAATATCAGTTCCTGGTCTTTCTGAGCCGATTCCTCTTTACTCTGATTCATCTTTAAAGAGAAACCGTCCAGCTGAGGCTTTGGTAGAAACCTCATCTGATTTTTAAGCTAAAGGTTAATGTGCTTACAGAAAAAACAAAATCAGACCTTTTAATATTGATGAATTTAATATTTTGTGATGTTTTGTCTACCTTTTGTGACTCGTTTTCGGCCTGTGTGGAAGTTTTGCCCTGAGCCAGTAAAGTGGATTCTGTGAACAGCAGCTTGTTAGCTTTGACTTGTTTACAGCCAACAGACAGGGCTAGAATTACCAGGTTTTTCTCACATAAACTTTCTTGCTCTCTTGATCTCGTATCCAAATCCCTATTATGAAACCTTAGAAAGTAGTTATAAAGAGCTCAGATCTGTTTCTCGGTTGTTATTGTATTTTTAAGCCTCTAATCAACTCTTAATCAAATCAACACAGAGCCTGACACTGAGCATCATAAGAGGGGAGGAATGTTTCCCATCAGCAGGAACGAGATGAACAACGTCAGAGAAAAACTTCCTAATCCAGATTAGCTAAGCGATCGGTCCGCTGATGTGGGATGTGGCGTTCCGGGTTCAGGAGAGTCGGCCTCATTCTGATGGGCCAAGCTGACATTTCCTCTTTGTGCAGACTGTTGAGGAGAGACCTACAAATTACTCCATGTTAGCGGAGGCCGGCATGGAAACCCGATGAGGGGAAATTAGACGTCACATCTGCCCTCGTTTTGGGCCAAACGTGCCTAAAACCTTAATTCTCCGGCTTACAGGTCGACTCGAGGCTTCAACGTTGGAGTGAGAGGAAACAAAACGGCTGAATGTGCCGTTGTGGAGCAGAACAAACGGGCATGAGAGCGTGTGTTTGCACTGTGCTGCCTCCTGCCAGATGTCACTCAGCTGTCAGCGATCAGCGAGTTTCACAGCTTCAGTGGAAGTGGAAGGGAAACATTCCTCTCATGCACTTAGCTAATCACGCTGTTTGTTCTTGCTCCATTTTCGGAGAAAGAGAAAATTGGACAATCAAACTCTTTAAACCGCTGACCTTACAGGCTTTTCTTCTGGTTGGTGGAAGAGGTGAGCCTGAGGTTCGCAGCTGAAGGCTCGTTTCCTGGCTGAAGCTCGTTCTGATGGCTGCAGCAAACCAGAGGAAAGCTGCTGACTTGACAGAAAATCGAGGCTTCAGTTCCAGGCTTAGTGAGGAGATCACGTTTGTTGCACTGCCAGGTTTTAGTCTACGACTTGTCAGGTAAATTGCAGGGTGCAATTTGTTTTATATAAAGTCCTTAAAGTTGGAGTCAGAATAATGATTAGGATATTAAACAGGAATCTGGGTTATAGGAGCTTGGCCTGCGTTAGCGGGAACAGGCTCCAGGTAAGAGCTGCCCTTTGACCTCATTCTGCTGTGTGACCTCTAACAGAGTGGTTTCCCTGCCCAGGTTACCAGGCCGTATCGATAGGTGCACTGGGACCAGGATGGACCAGGAAAACGGACCAATTAAAACCTTCAGTTTAGTTTATTCTTCACAGCAAACTGAAGCAGGACAAGAGGAACCCAGGAATCTGTTTGAGGTTAAATGAGCAGATCCAGACGGCACTTTATAATGAAATCAGTAAATCCCCTTCAGATGCTGAAGGTGGACAATAAATAAATGTTACCATGTAACATCCAGCTGTTATTATCATAAATGCATTTATTGTTTGTTTGTTGCTCAGTTTTGTTTTCTCTCTTTCTGCAGGTTTAGAGGCGACTTCAAGGCGTTGATTTATGTTTTTTTAATCTTCTTTCTCTTTAAACCTTCTCTACACATTTCTCTCTTTCTTCTCTCCTTTCTTTTTCATCTTTGTGTCCGTTACATTTGAACTAAACCCAAAGCAACTTCTAATAAAGTTTCCTTATTCAGCTCTGGAAAGATGAAGAGACCTCTGCAAAATGATCAGTTTCTCTGATTTTACACTTTATAGGTTTATGTTTGAGTGAAATGAACTTTGTTCTTTTATTCTGTGAACTTATGACAACATGTCTCTGAGATTCCAAGCCAAAATGTTGTATTTATTTGCAGAAAATGAGAAATGATCCAAATAGCACCAAAGATGCAGAGCTTTCAGACCTCAAATGATGTAAAGAAAACAAGTTCATGTAGAAACAACAACATTAACGTTTTAACTCAGGAAGATGTTTGGTGGAATAACTGGGAAGTTTTAATGGGTTCAGTGCAGTGAGCTCTTCATTTTTACCAAGGCTTTATATGTCGTGGAAGCTGTAATGCTCCACTTGAGAAAGTAAATCTGTTGACACTCAGAGTAACAAACAGGATCAGACAAGTTAAAAAAAGAAATGCTGAGAACGGCTGAACTGTGAGACGGGAGCAGAGCTGCCAATTATGTGGCAGAAGCTTTTACATCCCACCTGCAGTAAAAGTCTTATTGCTTCTTTTGTTTGTTTGTAGTTTTTCAGTCCTCCCACTTTCTAGTCTCACTTTACCAGGAAGGATCCTGGGGATGATGACGATGAAGGACTAGTGCCAAACACATTGTGGAAACTGAGGCGTTAAATGGACACAACTGGAGCGGATGGATGTGTAACTGGAGGAACGGGAACAGAAACCAAAGTAAGTAAAGATGGAGGCCGAGTTTTAGGAGCTGAGAGATGGGTTGGTTTGGCAGAGCGGAGCGCTCACCCCGCCCCGCCCAGCAGAACCATTAAAATATCCACCGTGGGAAACAAACTTCCAGTTCTTTTCATCCGGTTAGCAATGCGTAGCAATGCCGGCCTCAAAACCGCTTCTGGTGTTATTACCTGAGATTGGGAACGGTGGTGAAAAGGAAGCTTTTATTCATGTTGCATAAAGTCAATATAAAGGATGTGAATGTTAGCATACGAGGCTAACAGCCCTAGAAACATGGTCATGTTTATGATCGAACACGTTTGATGCTTCGAGTTCGATGTTTGTGCACGTTGAAGTCAGACGAGTCAAAGTGGCTCCAGGCGAAGCTGCTTGGCCTTCATGTCCCCCAAACTCTGCCATCGTCTCCTGCAGATTTCATCTAAACAAACACCTTTAGTTAACGTGTACTTAACATTTACTTAACGTTTACTTAACATGACTCAGCGTTTTTGGTGGACGGATTCGGATAGCTCAAACGCAGGGAAATATTTTCAAATAGTAAAAGTTACAACTTACTCAACATTCCAACTTCCTCACTGATCCTCTTCCAATCGAGGTTTTTCTGTTCCTGTCTGAAGTCATAACCTGATTGGTCGTAGATTATAGGATGAGAGAGACAATTAGTTTATCCTCCATAGTTTATTTTTTCAGCGATCATGTCGGAAAACGCACCACTGCATCCTGTCTGGAAGTTCAGATTTTCTAACTCCGACGTCGGACGTGTTGGACGTGTTGGACATGTGGGACGTGTTGGACGTGTTGGACATGTGGGACGTGTTGGATATGTTGGACATGTTGGACGTGTTGGATAAGTATCAAACGCTCAAAACGCTTCAAATCGCGCCCTGAAAACCTTGAAAACCTGCTTGGTGTGAATGCTCCGTTTCTCCTGTAATATTAATATACATATTATTATTATTATTATTATTATTATTATTATTATTATTATTATTATTATTATTATTATTATTATTAATATCAATACACATATTTCCTTCCTTCATTTTCCCAAATTCAGCATCAAACAAATCATCTGTCCAAGCTGGATCTCTGTATCCGGCTTGTTTTTACGGTCTGTCGCTGCATTGTTGATCCCTTGTGTGTATTTCTGAGTGAACATCGCCGTGACTACCAGGCTGCTACGCCTTTTACGCTCCACTAACTACCAGGGGAGCCAGCAGCTCCTCCTGTTTTAAGGTTAAAGGAATAAAAAGTATGTCAATGTGAATGTTGGACCTGTCTGGGGTCCTCTGAGAAAAGTTTCTAAATTTATTCCCTGATCCGTTTATCCTCCATAAACGGGATTCCTGGTGTTAAAAACCTACAGGGCAACATTTCCAGCTTTCACTGTTGAATCCTTTAACACTTGAGGGATGGAGGAAAACTTCTGACCCAAACAAGCTGCTCTCCCCTCTGAAGACGCTCCTCCACCCGGCTCACCGTTCCTAAAGAAATAAATACCATCTGCTGCCGACTGTCTGAGACCTTTCACCCGCCAAATAAGCGGGGGAACGGTGGCATGTCAAGTCTCCGCCGTGCCTCTGTGAACTCTGTGCAAACACATCCTCACAATAAACAGCCTCAGCTTGACATCCTCACACATTAGATAGCATCTCTGGGCTTTTATGTCTGTGGCATCTGTCTTTGTTCCTCTTGATGCTAAGACATACAGGAGATACCGTCGGTGTCTGACGCTGTTCGTCGCTGTTTGCAAGCCGGAGCGCTTTGATGAACTGATAGCAGCCGTTTTCTTTCTGCTGCGGATTAACCAGCGAACGCGTTTCAGGTCTGGGCGCCTCGGTGTTTGTTTAAAAGACACTAGAAATTCATCCAAGAGTCTCTGGCTGCAGTGGTTGAACCTACAGCCTGAGCAGAGTTTGCTTTGAACAAGGTGAGAAGTCCCAGGTTACCAAGACGTTTTACGTAAGATAAAGACACTGATGCTGCAAAATACGTTCCACAAATACGCAGCTTAATCCAAATGGATTTTACTGCTGAGCTCCAAAATCCTGTTTCTGTCCTGATCTTTAGTTTCAGACAGACAACGGCAGCTCGTTCAAATGAGTTAGATTGTTACTGACATTTTATGGAAATAAATTTAAAATATCATCACCTTCCTAAAATAATGTAACTTTTTACCAAAAGTTATTTTGGCAAAACAAACAAACAAAAAACAAAAGACAAGACAAGACAACTCCTCCTCCCCACATTTTCATTTCCAAAAGTTGTTTTAGGAAAAAGAAAAAAATTAAATTAAAATATAATAAAATAAAAATAAATCACCACCATTTTCTTTTCAAAAGGTGTTTTAGGGAAAAAAAAGAAAAAAAAAAGACTTAGGCCATTATTTTAGGAAGGTGACAAAATAAAATAAACTTGATTTAATATCCATCCATCCATCCATCCATCCATCCATCCATCCATCCATCCATCCATCCATCCATCCATCCATCCATCCATCCAAAAGCAATAAAAACTGGAGACTTTTTGGGTTTCTGCCTCTTAAAGTGACTCTCAGCTCCACATCATGATGTTCGCTGGTCGCTCTGGACTCTGAAGCGGATTCGTCCCGTTAAACCCAGACATTTGGTTCCATGTGATCCTGAAGGTAAAAACTCCGGTCACATCAAAAGAGGAGCGGAGCGTCCAGGAGTCCGACTGGGGATTCAAACCGTCAGAACCGTCCAGAACATTCAACATGAGCAGCTCAGGCAGAACAAGCAAGTTCATCTGGAAAGCCAAACATAGCAGAACCTCCCTCAGGTCCGACAGCGGCCCGGTGCAATCAGAAGGATTTTCACAGGTTTGATTACCTGAAAGATGTGAAATGAGGAAATCTACAAAATACAGACTGAGAAAAAGTAGAATCTATCGCTTATTAATAACAGTAATGTGTGTTAATGATGTGATCACCTGCGATTCTTGATAATAATAATGAAAAAGATATTTACATGTGCACCGAGTTTATTATTCACAAAGTGAAATATGAGCAGATTTCATGAAAACAGCAAACATAATCTGGATTATATGCCAGATTGACTCAGGTCCCAGCTCAGCTGATTGATCACGGTTCTGCCTGATGTCATTACAACAACATCAGAGCGACTCGGCCCAATCAGCTCTCATTGTCTCCTTAATTAAGCCTTTTTTCAAATACATGATTTCCAATCAGCTGCACAGAAGCTGGAGGTGAAAAACCTGCAGAGTCACAATGGAGGACATGATGTCAACATGACTTTCTGGAACTGAACTCCTAAAACTCTGAGGATGTTTCATTTACATGCATAAAAAGCATTTTATTAAAGTAAATCACTGTCTTACTACTATAAACACTAGAACAGCAAAAGAAGGATGAGATGGAAGAACAGAGTTGATTAAACCAAAACATTCGACTTAAAGTTGGTGTCAAATATTCTGGACAATGAATTTTAAAACATGCATGAAAACCTACTGCAGATTTTTAAGAGCTGTGCTTTTTTCCTTGTATTTAGTTTTTAAATAAAATAAATAAATAAAAGTTTTGCAAAAACAGAACGTTAATATTTGTGGACTACTATGTCAAAAAACTCCGTTTCCATCTTAACTACAATAAAATAGATATAAACTATTCCTGGTACTTTTAGTGTTATTTAGTTGTGGAAATGTAATGCAAATAGTTCTTTAAAGTACAAACAGACAAAACCTGCGTTTGTTATTAAATCTGTTGTCAAAAACATAAATTGCTTAATTAACCAGATCCCAGGTCTGTAAGCAGGTGAGACAAGATTAATAAATAAAACTATTCCACATCTAAGCGTCACTAACTGTCAAACATGGTGGTGGCAGAATCATGCTGAGGGTTTGTTTCACTGCCAGAGCTGAAGATATGTTGCATTTTTCAACTTCACCCCAAATCAGCTGCTAAACTGTTGGAACTTAACTGGATCCTCCAACAGGACAGTAGCTGAGCTTCCATTGACCACATGATGGATTAAATTGGAAAAATAAAAATTGATTTGCTTACTGCCGATCACATAGGCTGCATCAAAGTTAGTGTCCATCTCAAAAGTGCAATGGAAACACTTTCTTCTCATCACAAGAGTCACACGACCACCAACCGAACGTTTCTACTGGCAGAAACGACAAAGAAGGCAAACAGGAAGTGGTAGGAGGAGGATGGTTTTTAATGATTCACGGCATGAATAAACTTATTTATGTGTGATTTTCATTGAATTTCTTAATTAAATTGTTTTTTTGGACATTATCTTACTTTCTACAAAGTTTTGCAGACATTTCTAATGAAAACGCAGCGATCAGTCACACTTAGCCAAACTGGCTGTGGATAAAAGAGGCTAAAAAACTGAACCTTGTTCAAAATGTAATAATTATTTTCTTCCAATCAACTGAAATTAACGCTGCTATTTTTGATAAGAGCCACAAAAAGTTTGATGATGAATTTTAATGGGAAAGCTTCAAAAAGTCTCCCAGATCCAGTCAGTCAGGTTAATTTCTGATGAACTGCCCCTGCTTGGCTCTGCATGGCGCCGAATGAAGCTACTAGCATAAAACACTCTGCTAACTCAACCTGCTGCACGATGGCTCTGATGATAAAGCTGGAAATGCCTCTGGGTGCCAGGGCCTCTGGGCGTCAGATCATGCATAGTCATGGCTCAACATGCTGATTTACGCCGGCGGTGGAGTCAGTCAGGAAGCATCTGTACTACTGGGCTGCATTTCCCTGACTTGGCCTTGAAATCTAATCTATTGCAATCGTCCCTGGAGATGCAAACGAACACGAGTAAATTACAGAGAAAGAAAAAAGCTGCATAAATCCACCTAAACAAGGAGGCGGATGAGAGCAGGATGGAAACCAAAGACAAGTGTCTGTTCAGTTTTAGCGAAGCTCATTTATCACAATCACAGCTTCAGCCGAGCGCTTCGGGAACGTTCGCTGTGCATGTGTGTTTGTGAATATTCAGCCGAGTAAATCAGGAAAAGACGCAGCAATCCCTGAGAGAGCACAAGGTGTTTTATTCATTATTATTTCCATAGTTGTGCTCTGCGCCTCGCCGCCACAGAAACACTTGTTTCAGCGGCTCCTGCATGTGTATACATCCGTTTACATCCTGCGAGGCTTTCACCGAACTGCAGCATTACAGCTAATAAGCCTCTTACACTGAATTCTGTGGCCTTGTTCGGTGTTAAGAGCGGCTGCGTGTGTGAGCTCTCACAGCCGTCCTTGCTGCTGCTCAGTTGTACTGCAGCACTTCACAGGCAGATGATCTGACAGGAATACACAGCAGCCGGCCGTTAGCTGCTTTAATTCCCCGACTCGTTTCATCAGCAGGACCAGAGACCTCAGAGCTGCAGCCTGCGACTTGGAGCTGCTTCCTCCAGACCTTCAATTATTTACAAAGCCTTGGAGTATTTCTTCCTTTTGGAGGGAGATTTATGTAATCATTGTTAGAAGGAGGGCAGGGAAAACGGTTTCTCTCTCTGTGAATGTCTAGGTGTGTCCACCAATCCACCCGACGTCTTCCCTTCATGGAACAAGGAGAAACTCAGGTTTCCTGTCACCTTGCAGCCTTTCTGGCTGCTCTCAGCAGGTTTTCCAGGCCATAACATAAAACTAATGACCAGGACTGAAGTCTGGGTGCAGTGATGGAGTCTAGTTAACAACTTACTGCTGTAAGTTTATCTTTCACAAACTCATATTTAGCTTCAAAATCTAAAACTGGCAACATTTATTTGACTTGATAATAGACAAAGAAATGAGACTCAAATGTTTTACAGTGTTTTAAAGATATAAAACACTTTGAGCTGCTTTGTTGCTGAAATGTGATTGATTGATTGATGTGATTTTTATTGTTTCTTATTGAATGAAAAGACCAAATTTGTCTAATTGTGTTTTTTCAACATTATACTAAAGTTTTAGACTCATTTCTATTGGAAACTCAGCCAGTGTCTTTGTCCGCCTGTCCGTCCGTTTGTCCGTCTTCTGCTCCGTTCTGCTGTCACTTCTGAACACCCAGATACTCACACTGCAACCTGAGGCAGAGGCTGACCTTTGACCCAGGCGTTTCAGAACCTCAGACAGAGAGGAGATAAATGACCGGAAATAACTCTACAGCTTTAAAGGAAAATATTGAATAAATCTGCTGTTCAGCCGTCGCCTAATTTTAGCTCCATTTGGGAAACGGATTATCGTTCCAACTCATCTCCCTGTGATCAGGCGGCTTGATAAGGAAGGTCACTTTGTTCTATTAACTTTATTAAAAGTCGGCTCTAAAGACTCTTGTGCTAATCTGCTGGTTTCAGTGTCTTTGATGGTGAAATGGTTAAAACATGACGCGTTCCCACCAGCCGGCGGTTCACCGCTCCGACTCTCGGAAGCTGCATCCGACGCTCCCTATAAATCCCAGAATACAGTCGGATGCTGCGATAAACTTCCACGTGGGGACGTGATAAACGGGCGCTGCAGTCCGGCAGGGTTCTGCTTCTGAGTTCAGAGGGAACATCTGGAAGTGAAAATTACATCTTTCAGAGCCTGGAAGGGTTGAGTTACGTCTGCCAGGAAGCGAGCCGGTAAGAGCTACGGCCCGGTAGCAGCAGGTCAGAGCTACGGCCTGGTAACAGGTCAGAGCTACGGCCCGGTAACAACAGGTCAGAGCTACGGCCCGGTAGCAGCAGGTCAGAGCTACGGCCTGGTAACAGGTCAGAGCTACGGCCCGGTAACAACAGGTCAGAGCTACGGCCCGGTAACAACGGGTCAGAGCTACGGCCTGGTAGCAGCGGGTCAGAGCTACGGCCGGTAGCAGCAGGTCAGAGCTATGGTCCGGTAGCAGCAGGTCAGAGCTACGGCCTGGTAACAGGTCAGAGCTACGGCCCGGTAACAACAGGTCAGAGCTACGGCCCGGTAACAACA
>NW_006799986.1:2651406-2703241 GCF_000485575.1 Poecilia formosa | reverse complement strand
CCACATATAAAATGATAAAAACCTAAATCTAACAGTGACAGTGATTCCTCTGCACTGGCCTTTATTACCTCTCTTTGTTTTTGTCCAAGCTGTTGACTCCGAGTCATTTTTCCTTCTCCTGATGAATCCAAACCAACTGCAGGTAAAAACCCAGATTGTTGCAGAATGAGTAAGAGACAATAATATTTTTCAAAAACAAGCAGCTTTAATCATTACAAGGCAGGAAACGTCCCGAGTTCGTCATCGGCTCCCAGCCGGCGCTTTTCCTCTCCGCACAATGAAGAGGCGCTGCCATCACTGTTGCTCTCTCTAATTTAATCCATCTGTGTCATCATCCTCTTCCCCATGCAGGACATAATCTGGGCTAAATGCAACTATAATCCAATTAATCTGTCATAGCACAGTCCCATTGATGGTATTTTTGCTTTCTACTCACACTTCCCATTTCCCTCCTGGCTACATAATGAGGCAGGATAACTCGATTTGGATATCGGCGAGCGTTAATGAAAGACAAAGACGGGCGACGAATGAAGAAAAGTTCAGAGTGGAAGTCTCACAAACTACAAAATTAAGTTTTATTTGCTGCTCAGTAAAGCTAAAGAACCACATAATCATATTTAAAATAAGCAAATTCATATATTTTTAAAAAATTAAACCAACAAAATATCAGTTTTTACACAACGTAAAGCTTTTAAAAAGTTATTTTTTACACGTTTTAATAAGTTAAAGCCTTTCCAGTCATAATGGGCTGGACTGCAAGCTGTTTAATGTTTCTGTTTGCAAATGTGCAACATTTTCCCAAATCTCCCTCCAGACAATAAGGTTTATTTAACTCTTTTCTTTTTTACAATAGATTTTTAACTTTAATGGAAATTTCCTGTCAATAATGTAAGAACAGTAAAGTTTGTGGACAAACTCATCATAAATTGTGTATCTATGATTTTTTTCCTAATTATTCTGAAGTAAAAAATAACAGCACTTTAAAAGTACAGAGCAGTAAAACGGGTCCTAAAGTTACACAAACATTGTCATTTTTTCATCTTTATTCTTATCACATGCTTAGAAAAGTTTAGCAGCAGACTGAATAATAACGTGCAGCTTCATGAGTCAGGATGCAGGACGCCAACATGGCGGCCATGTTGGTTTATTTACTCACGTCTCTCCTCTTCAGAGAAATGTTGCTTTTAGATTCCAGACAGATTTTTATTCTGAGACAAGTTGTTGAATGAATGAAGGGAAGAAAAATAAGATACATATTGATTTAAAAGGCAAATTCGACAATCGACCTTAAACATCCTCCATGAATAACTGCAGAACATTTTTACAGAAAACATGTAAAGTTCTGATATAGCAGAATTATTTGACCGACATGAAACTTTCTAACAAAATACAACTATATTCAAATGTTTTTTAAAAGTATTTTATTATTATTCAGTATTAGCTGAACAATTTTTCTCAGCTGGAGAATGAGACGTTTGTCGAAGAACAAAAGTAACTAAATATGAGAACCTGAGAATATCTGAGTTTCTGGTTACACTGCAAAAACACAAAATGTTACCGAGTATTTTGGTCCAGTTTCAAATTTAAAATATCTTATTCCACTTGGATAAGACAAAACTGACAAGCAACTTTTCAGCAAGATATATGAGTTTGTTTAAAATTAAAAATGCCTTAAAATTGATTAGAAATTCTAGTTCCTCTGGCAGATTTGTTCACTTATAACATAGGAAAATGTTTTATTAAAGTGAAATAATCTGCCAGGACTTATTTTTATATATTCAAGAATTATTGACTTAAAACAAGCTAAACTACTAAACTACTTGGTAATATTTGCTGTTTTTGCAGTGTACACCCACAAAAGTAGCCATTGAGTTATGCACTGTAAAAACACACTCTTGCAAAGTATTTTGTTTAGTTTAGATCAATGCAAATGTTTTGAAATATGACAAAAGTAGCTTTTTCATCAATTCATAGCATCTTGTTTTTAGTCAATAATTCCTTAAAATTGATAAAAACTGGTTATAAATTAAATGATCAGTGGACCAAGAAATGTTATTTATAAGTTAAAACGTCAGGCTCCACTGGGACCAGTACAACTTTCATCAATACCAAGTAATTATTGATTTAAGTTAATTTTGTCTGATATAAAGTGTTTAAGACCAAACGAAACTAAACCAAATCTACTTGGTAATATTTCATCAAGAGGAGCTCTGAGTGGCGTTACTCCTCTTCAGCCAGGAAACGGTTTGGGCATCTGGACAGGATTTCTTTAGTCGCCTTTTTAAGAAACAAATATCCTCCTGGAAAACGGCCTTCAGGCAGACGCAGGACTCTGGGAATCTTATCTGGGATGTTTGGGTGGAGGAACCTCGTTATTCGCTGCTGGTTGGTAGGTGGGAAGGGAAACATCTGGGGAAAGTTAGAAGATGTGACAAAAAGTATCTTTGATTCATGATTAGTAAGTTTTTTAATGGTAAAAGGTCTGAAGAGAGTCCAGATGTTAGTTTATTGGATGAATCCAATAAGTAGCAGAGTTGGGGTTAAATTTAGCGTAGCATCATGTCGTAAAGCTTCAGACTCCTGTTGTCTGGGTTAGATATGGAGCGTCAGTCTCCTGAATTCAGTCTGTTTTAATGAGTACAATGTAATTAACACTCAGGACGGCGGCTCCTTTCGCTTCCTGCAGTCACTTTTTAAGCCTCTAACGCCGCAGCGAAGCTCAGCCAGAGACGGTTTCACGAGTGAATTCCTGATGCTGTTTTTAGTCCTCATTAAAGAGTAAAACAACAAATCCTCTGAGCTCACATCCCGCTGCGCTGCGACACACGGCTGGAGTAAAGATGCATTCAAAGGTCCGACGTGATCTTCATTGTTAAAACATGGCGTCGTCCTGCTGAGCCTCCCTCAGGCTGAAACGCAGCACATTGACCTTCTGCCTCAAAATCACACCAGATCAGGAGAATCCTTCAGCATAAAACTCACCATCACCATCATCATCATCATCATCATCATCATCGCAGAGAAATCGAAGCTTCTCCCCCTTCAAACACGCTTTTGCTTTTTGCTTTTCTTGGTGTTTCGACGCTTTACAGATCAAACGCTTCGTCAAAATGATCATCACAGAAGCCAGATTTTTAGTTTCAGCCTCACTGAAGGTAGTTTGTAGCAGCAATCATTAGAAAGTTTGACTGGAGAGAAAGTCTGTGTTTTCTTTAAAGAAATACATAAAACATGCAAACTTGCAGGGTGAACAAAAAATCACAAGTTGCTTCCACAAAACTCCCAAATATTTACCCAAAGTTGAAATTCTAACATTAAAGTTGAATTAAATTTTAATAGTTTCACCAAAATTAAATTTCACTGACCATGTTATGACATGAGGTGAGATGAAATGTGAAACTTTTGTGAATTTATGGATTATTTCTTAATTTACAGGTTAATATGAGGAGACAGGAAACTTTGACGCTTTGCTTCCCGGAACCGACGGATCAGAAAAAACAGGAAGTTTTCTCAGATTCATTTCAGGGATCCTGACTAATAAACTATCAGTATTATTCATATTCCACTCTGTAAAACATATTTTAATACCTTCTGTTGTAAATGAGAAATGCTCTGCAATGCATTACCTGCTAAATAACATCTATTTTAATATTTTCAAGAATTTAGTTAAGATTTAGCATCAAATAACACTTTAGTTGTAGATACTTTAAATTTATGTTGTTTTCAAAATCATAATTGTTTTTCTGTTTGTCTGAGGGAGAGTTAGCCTCGTGTTTTTATATTTAGCATCTCAGAAACTGTTTTATTTGAACTTTTTAATAGCAAGACCCACATGGAGACCAGTCTGTGTTCTAGTTAGCAGCTATAAGTCATATTTATAAAGTGAATGTTGCTTTTAAACCTTCACCAAACGCTGCCAATGATAAAACATCAGACTAAATACTGACTGCAGAGGCGAGGAAAGAGATTTTAGGGCCAGATGCACAAAAAAAAACATGGAGATTATTTACAGTTCCAGCTTGAACATCATTTCTAAATAAAGTCAGCAGCTATATTCTAACCTGGGTCCACAAAATACACTAAAAACGTAAATAAAAAATGTCATCAGGGCGTTTCTTTGTCCAGAGGAAAAACAGCAGCGTCTGTTTGAATGAGACGAAGAAAAACAACTAAATATTCCTCCATCAAAAAAAGGCATAAAGTAGCAGAAATATCAACAATCATGTTTATTACAATTCAACTTATAATTAGAAAGAAAGTCAGGATTTAATTTTGGATATTAGATTTAAAATAAGAGCTACATCTACTAAAAAAACAACAAATTCTATATTAATGGAAACTAAAGGAGAATCACTATTTACTGCCCAGTTTCAGCAGCCTGCATGTAAAATGTGCATGTTAGCTGAAACCACTTCACAATTATTGCCTATACTTAAAATGTGCTAATGATTTTCAGACCTTTCTGGCTAATTCATGCAGCAGCTGGAAAAGCAGCTGTGCTCCCGCTGAGGCGAGCCGTCACAACGCCGTATTTTCCTCTTTTCTCATTTTTCCATCTGGCTCTCTTCTTCACGTTTAAACATGCTGCCTCACTCCTTCCTGTCGCTCCTCGCCGTCCGCTGACGCCCGTCTCACCGTTTGGTCATCGCAGCAGGAACTAATTTAAGGTTCCATTTTTTTTCCTCGGCGTTTTAATGAGACGACATTGAGACTATTTCAACCTCGGGGTGAAATTCATTTGGATGTGAAGCTTTCTGGGATGCAGCCAGTCACCATCACAGGCAGCTGGTACCGTTTTGTTTTGTAGTATATTACAATTACTATCATAGCAATCGCTGAATATGATGCTACGCACCACATAATTATGTTGTTTCATTTTAACAGGACAAAAGAAATGTAAACAAGTGTCCATTACGCTGCAGAGGAGGATTACGGCCACTGGATGTAATCTCTGAAAATCAGAAATATTTCAATTGATTTTGAACCATCTAGTCTTAAAAGTCAAATCTACTGAATAAATCTGGGCAGGTTTTCAGTGTTGATAAAGTAAAGTTTTATAAAAGTACAAAGAAGGAAAAAACAGCTGTATGATTATTAATTTTTATATTCTAACAACATGACTGACATGTTTGGTCAGAAAGTCAGAAATCTGAGATTAAAGTCAAAATTTAGAGAATAAGGCCGGTATTCTGAGATTAAAGTCAGAATTTTTAAGAAAAAAATGTAAATTGTGAGATTAAAGTTCGAATTCTGGGAATAATGCTAGAAATTGGAGAATAAAGTCAGAATTCTGAAAAAAACATCCAGAAATTGAGAAAAAAGTTGGAATTCTGAAATTAAAATCAGAATTCTGAAGAAAAAAAGTCAAAATTCTGAGATTAAAGTGATACTTTTGAGATTGAGATTTTGAGATTGAAATTTGAATTCTGAGGAAAAAAGTTGGAATTTGGATTTTAAAATCAGAGCTCTGAGATGAAAAGTGAAAATTCTGAGAAAATGTCAGAATTCTGAGGTTAGAATCAGATTAAAATCCGGCCATAATCCTCCTCTGTACCACCCAGAGTTCCAGTAAGAGAGTAATCCATGTCTCCTTATTGCTCTACATTCCTTGAAGGGATTCATTGTGAGACCGCAGGAAGCCCAGAGTGTCACCGACTGCAGGTCCATGTCTAAGGTGTCGTCTGGACACGGTCCGAAGTGGAGGACTGGAACCTCGGCCCGGTCCAGTCCGGTCCTGTTTCTGCTGTCTGGATGTGCAGCTGAGGGTAATTTCCTTACAATCACCCGGAGTGGTTTCCTCGTTCCATCATTAATCCTAATGGTGAGTTGAGCTGCAGCCTGGGTTCGGCGCAGGTGGACGCAGTTACAGTACCAAACAGCACCGAGTAAATACTGCAGAAACCCAAATATACACTCTGCAGACCCAATCAACCCCTCAACCCAAACAGCTGATGGTTCCCCACAACGCTCTCATCAGCAAAGAAAAAACCCAAAACGTTCTGCCAGTTTCTCAGGACTAAAAACCCAGTAAATGTTGGTGGGCAGCAGATTCTCAGAGGGAGGTGAAGACTTCTGGGTGGAGAGCGAGCAATTACTGCATGCAGAGCTCTGGAAGCAATTATTCCTCCATCCAAAATGCCTCTGAAACTATTTCTCAGCTGCCATCAAACACTCACGAGTTGTTCCTGCCAGCATATTGTACTGAGTCACCACATCGCTGCTCCGAGAATCACATTAACCTCATTTGCTTTGCGTTTGCCCACACTAAGTAATTGAGCTGGAAAATAAACAGTTGGTTGACTCGGATAATAACTGGCAGCGCAGGACGGGTGGAGGCTGTGAGGGAGGAGCTGGACAGCGAATGGCAAACAAGGACATGATAATCGCTGACTAGCAGCACCGCGTCTTGTTGCCATTTGTTAACATGATAATTGCAGAACTGCGTGTTCTTTAGAACTACACATATTGATAAAAGTGAACTTCCCCCTCTGGTTTATAGCAGCTACAAACTGACGAGGATTTTTTTATTTAACACTCAGAACTGCACACATTCCACTTCCTGTTTTGATTAATTTGTCAATATTTTGTTATTACGTCCAAAAAATGTTTTATTGTGTTTTGTTTTTCCTTCTGTTGTTTTTTAACTCCATGCAGCATTCCCAGTCCAAACTGGGATCTCTCCCAGCAACAGAACCTCCCGGCTGAAGGAAACCGAGCGAGTTTCCAGATAGATGCCTCAAACAAGCAGCAACGAAGCTGGAAGAAATTTAGATGTTAGAGAAACAATGTTCACCTTTTAAAAAGAAGGAAATGCTCATTTACTGCAAATTTAAATGTGAGCATTTAGTTCAGTGGTGCAGGTATTGATAAGCTGTGCTGAAGGAAAACACCAGGATTTATGATTGGCTTTTTCTTCCAACTTCACATGTACTGAAACTTTGAGACATGCTTATGGTGCACAGCTAAAGAGAACTAATCTGTCCCGTCTGGTGTGAAGATTTAGGGCGAATTCACACCAACCCTGTTTAGTCCACTTTAATCCAAGTTCGGTTCGTTTGCTTACAAAGTCTGGTTTGTTCGGGGAAATGTGAAATCAAACTCTGGTCCGCCTAAAAATCTAGGTTCAAGTTAATGCCTATGTGAACATCAAGCGGACTGGAGACCACTTTCAGCGCATGGCATTCTGGGTAAATACAAGCAAAACAAACAAGCTAAAGGGAGAAATAGTTTCTGTTTTTTTTACCAAAGGCAAAAGATAAACTCTACAACCACTAAAATCTGACGCTACTCCATTTTGTTTGCATTCTGTGGAGAAGGAAGTTGAGCTCTCATGTCTTTTTCTGAGGTTTTTGTGTTTGTGGATCTTGGAGCAGCGCCCCCACAGGTGAGGAGGGGAACAGGTGTTTGAAAGCCTGGATCATTTGACTCGGTGCAGTGTGAAAGAGAACCAGCTGAAAATGTAACACATGTTGCAGCTTTTGGTCCCCAATCGAATCGAGTCCACCGGATAATCAAACATCCTAAATGATTCCATTATATTTTCTCTGGTCAGATTTTCATCTCATCTCAAAGTTTGGTTTAAATTATGAAGAAACTCTGGTTCCATGGGAGTAAAGCACAAGTGGGACGTCCAAATTAAAACTATGTACCTCGAGGATACCAGAGGAAATCCTCCAGGTTGTTCCATAAAGTTAAGATTAAAGTATTTTAACTCACTATAGTGGAATTGACTTAATTTGAACCATTTCCTTCTGTGTGCAGAAGGAAATTCAAACTGTTGTGGTGATGTTTGCTCTATTAATTACAAGTTTCAAAGCTTCCAGCTTCACATCAGGGGGTGGGAGGAGGCTGCTGATTGGTTAGAACAGTTTATTGTTAAAGGATGTTCTTTCTCAGACACGTCCAGCCTGCTGATTTAAATCATTGTTTTTTTTACTGGTTATCTTTGAGGTTAGCTGAAAACCTGAGCAGGTTATCTCATAACTTACTAAATGTTATGAAATGAACTTGTTTAAAGGCTAAATTGTGACTTTTCTTGTGTTGCTGTTTTTAGATACTCAGATTCATCTTTTTTCCACAAATAAACGAACCCACTGCTGCTGGAGTTAATTATACCATAATTTAGACATTTTATATTTTTTATGAATACATTCCAGCACGTCCAGGTTAGCCTCCTTTAAAAAATATACATCAGCTGTAATGAAACCAAATCTGGTGGTCTGAAAGCACTTAACCCTCAAAGGTTCGCCTTGAAGTCTGATTCTCAGCCCAAACGGCCGAGAAGGCAGGCGGTGGGCGAGCGGATTCAAACTCATGCACGCCTGCGTGTGTGTGTGTGTGTGTGTTTGGGCATGTGTGAGCGTGTGTGTGTGGTGAATCACGGGCAGACATCTACTGCTGCAAATGTGTGATTCATCCTTGGAGAGGCAGTATTTTTAAAATATCCAATTATCCTGAGAAGCTGCAGGTCCGACCGTCGCTGCGATGCCCCTCCTTCCTGATCCAATTCCCCTGAAAAGGAGGCGATGCTGACACTCTGCAGGATGTAAGTCCACAGCATCTCAAAGAGGGGAGTAAATCCAGTGCTTGGATGGGACATATGGAAGTGGTTTGAGGCGAGGAAGGTGTCAAGGCGGGTGCACATCACTGCTGGATGCCCGGGATGAACCTCGGTAACGGGGGCCACCTCTACGCCCACTCGGAGCCAAGTGGAGGTTTATAAGGTAGGAAGAGTGATCCGGGATCAGAATTACTTACTGTGTGTTTAATGAGATGTTACATAGGTCTGACACACACCATTACGTTCCCTTTACACCTCGCAGATGTAGAAGATGCAGGCATTAGCGACAGACTGCATGGATCTCTGTGAGTGAAGAAGAGAAGAGGCGGAAAAAGAAAGAAAGGAGGAAAAATCTGAGTGTTTTTTTATTAACGCGTCGTCTGCAGCTGTGTGGCACTCAGAGTTAAGATGAGGCCCAACACTTTCACAAGTGGAGCGTTACGGCTATGATGCTCTGCTTGAGATGAAACTTCATGGGAATTTATTTGGGTTCAAAGGTGAAGGCCCAGATGAGTTAGGATAAAAATATGGATTAGATTAACCAAAGACATTTTCTTTACAAAACGTGGAAACTTCTGAGTTTGAAAAGTCAAAAATGTTGACATTAATCTCAGACATTTTGTAGAAAAAAAAACAATATTTTTGAGCCTCAAGTTTAAAATTTTGCAGGAAAAAAATCTCATGTTAAAAAGTGGAAAAGTTTTGACTGTTGACACTCAAAGTGTTTTTCTAGAAAATTTCTGAGGTTAACCCCAAACTTTCTGAGTTTTATGGCAGAAATGTATCTTTCCTCCTGTTTTTCAATAATTGCCTGAATTTGCTGTTGTTCACAGGGACAAAAACAGAAGAAAACAAAGGCAAAATGTGGGAAAAAGGTTTAAAAAGAAAGAGCGAACACAAGTCTACACCAGAAATCTGCTTCTAAAACTGAGAGAAAATAAAACTAAAAACCCAGAACAACAAACATACATGCAAATATTATAAATAACGGTTTTAATTGGAAAGCACCCGGTCCATGAGGATGTGTCTGACAAACACCTGAGTGTGTGTGAGAGCGTTCTTGATCTAAACAGGTGAGACCTTTGACACAGAAATGACAGAGTTCTGCTTTCTCTCTGCAGTCAGAGCCGGCCAAACCGAGAAGGAAACGTCTTTCTGCCACAGCCTCCGTTCAGCCTGCCAGTTCACTTCCTGAACAGAGATTCTCATCCTCTCCGGATCATAACATCGCCCAAACAGGGTCACAGTTGAGCAGAGCTGTCTACAACAAAACCCCGAGGCTCACAATTTGTTTTGGAGTTTCAGCGCTCTCGGCTCGCAGGGCACCTGATTTGGCCGCCGACCGTCTCCACGCGCCCCGTAAATCTCTGCAGTGTCCAGTAAAACATGCCAGACGTACCTTTGAAGCCGGGCCCACTGTAAACAGCAAATCCTGCAGCACCAATATTTTTAAAATACGGCCAAGGATAAACACAGAGGGCTGAAGAAAGAAAGGAAAGAAGGCAAAGCAGCAGCAGAGGCAGCGTGTGCCCATGCAGGGTGGCAGCTGGACTGTGTTAGAGCGTCAGAGCGCGTTATCGCCGCGACACAACACAAAGCAGGCGCACCAAGCATTCTGCCTGCTAACCACTGCCTTTACTTTAAAGACAGGCTTTGGCGTCTTAGCCCTGAACTGTGGGCCCTTGGAGACCAAACACAGGCTGACAGAGTGTCTGCAGACGGAGCGAGAGCGCAGCGTCCTGCTGGCTCTCGCCGCTCGCCCGTCTGGGCTTCGTCAGAGCATGAGGCCACCAGATGGACTGGAGAAACCAATACCGCTGAATAGACAGAGGTACAAGCGCTAAGTGACTTCCTGGATGCTTTTAGGATAAAGGATGAGTAACATAAATGAGAGAATATGCATCATGGGCTTTAAATTATGATTAAAAGCAAAGATTGGAGAGAGGCACTAAAGCATAACAGGAGCAATCTGGACTTTACTGAGTTTG
This sequence comes from Poecilia formosa, assembly GCF_000485575.1. Lineage (NCBI taxonomy): Eukaryota > Metazoa > Chordata > Actinopteri > Cyprinodontiformes > Poeciliidae > Poecilia > Poecilia formosa. The sequence goes on along the minus strand of NW_006799986.1, from coordinate 2,692,693 downwards.
TTTCCAGTAAGAAACTTTCAGCAGCTGATCTGTCTCTTCTGCTAAATTACAACTGGGACGGACGTGAAGCCAGCAGGCCGGAAAACTTAGAGCAGATCGAAAACATGGGGGAAAACGACTAGAACCTGTTTATACCGAGTCCCAGAAGTTTCTTGATTTTTTACTTTGTGACTCCAAACCATCCATCCTGCTACTTCAAGGTCACAGGAGGAGTTTATAGTGAACCCTCTGTATTTACAAGGTTTGCAAATATTTGAAACCTCTAAGAACTGTAACTGTAAATGCAGATTTTTATAATTCAAACAGCAAAACATAACTTAAAATGTGTTAATAGACAGAGTGGAAATGTCAGACCAGATCTACTGGCTTCCTTTTGGGAGTTCAGCCAATCAGGACCAAGAAAAATAAACGCAGATCCTGGACTGGAGCCGCATCGGCCCGAGGTGTTTCAGCTTACCACGCTGCGTTTTCTCTCAACAGTTAAGATTTGGAGTCATGTTCCTAAAAAACAGTGAATCAGTGAAAGAGGCTCCAGAGTATCAGACCTTCCTGTCCTCATAAACCAGGACTTTAAACTGTTACTAACCCCAAGTCAACGTTGCTAATAAACATGTATAAATAAGTTGTTTAGGTTTCTATCTTTATTATTCTGTGCAGATTTTGAATCAAAAGTCTTCAGATTTGTTACTTGTTTTTTGACAGGCAGTAGTTCGACGTGTCTGGACTGTCGCTAAAGACAAAGTCTAGAAGTGAGTGAGTGTTTCTTTCTTCCTGACCACAAACACTGAGTATAATTTCTGGTTACTCTTCCTCCTCTGGGTTTAGCAGAAACTCCTTCCCAACCTGAAGGTGGAAATGACCCATTTAAAAACCTCGGCCTCCAACATGGAGACCCAACTGGCCGCCCTTTCTGAGCATATGATCCACATTTCACTCCTACCAACGCTCTGAAGTCACGGCTGCCTAATGGTCGGTGCAACATTCACAATCAGTGATCACATGACCCAGTGATGGTGCTTCACCCTGACTGCAGCTTTTCCTACGTGACACCAAATAACACGTTTCCTCACCTGTTTGGGGGCCGTTTACCTCCCCGGTCGGAACGGAGCGGACAATAGAGAGCAGCACAATGACTGCTGATTAAAAGCCTGCCTGATTATTCCTGAGGCACAGTGATTGTGAATCTGAAAGGAACTGCGCTCCCACTCGCAATCACGGGTGAATGTGCCGATTACAGGTTGCAGAGTCCAATGGATCGACTTGATCTGAGGTGAGACAATGAGCAGAGAGCTGCTGAAGATACCAGGAACATAAAATTAACCCCATTTATCTTTCCATATAAAGGGCATTTCTTACTTTAATTGCATGCATTCATCAAGACAGTGGGGCCAATTAAACTGTGCCTGAACGAAACATGAGGACAATGTAACCGAGCAGAAGTCAGTTTTTATAAGATTAAATATTCTGCAGGGTTTTTTTTTCAATCATATTAATGTGTAACTAACTGTAAAAATACTAATTCTACAACGTAAAAACGAAAAACTTAACAGAATATTTCTATTCTTGTAAAAAATAATCTGGTGCTGATCTCAGAAAACAGATCCTGGAGGGAAAAGCTTCAGTCCGAACCGTCATGCTGCTTTTTATCAGAGGTTTAAAAGTTGCTGCGTTTCCATAAATGTGAGTAAAACTTTGTCAATAACAAAAAAAAAAACAAAAACACAATTTGACAACTGTAGAGTTTCCATTAAGAAACTGAAATTAAAATCACACAAATAAGTTTGTTCATGTGAGAAGTCATTAAAAACATGATAACCTAACCACTTCCTGTCTTCTGCATGGTTTGCACCAGTGGCATCATCTGGTTGTTGGTCATGTGACTCATGATGCAAAAAAAGTTTCCACTGCAGTTTTACAAAATAAGCACAAAAACCACAACAATCCTTAACCTAGCAGTTCTTATCAAAAAAAAAAGCTTTTTCAAAATTAAGCAAATTTATATTCAAAATATCAAATTTGCACGAAAGTTTCATCAACAGAAAAGCAGCCACAGATGTGGGTCATAATTCTGCACCGGCAGAAACCAGACGCAGTAAATCTGGATGTAAAAATGGGTGAAAATTATAATTATGAAGTTGGTCACTGCAGCGCATCACAATCCTCTCAGTTCGACTCCACAGCCAAACAGATTCTCTGCAGACGTTACAGTAATTGCTCATTAGCTTCGTTAGCTTCCTTCATCTTGTCATGATTTTGTGGCAACACGGTTTGGTTTTATTGCTGATTAACTAAAATCGATCCATAAACGTCATCTTGTGTGTATGCATGTCACTTTGGGGACACAAACGTTTCATACAGAAGACTTCCAAAAGAAAGAAGAATAAAAACAGAACTGAGCCTCCAAACTGATGTCTGAACGTAAACTAGGATCAAATCTTCTCACAGAAAGAGGCTTTTCCAAACTTCCTGCAGTCCAGGCCCATCATAAATATTCTCCAGACTGTCTGACATCCTCCGTTTTGGTTTGCATTAATCTGAAGTCCATTGCTATGCAAATACAGAAATGAGTTTGACATAATCACCACTGCGGAGCATTTAAATGTGTTGTATAAGCATCTGCAGCTTACAGAAACGCAGCATATTCATGAATTCATTCATTGCTGTTAGCAGAGCGACGCTCACACTGAAATGAGTCAGTTTGTCAAAAGGCCATTCAGACTTAATGACGTCATTTAAACGCAGTTAGAAACATTCCTGTTTGTTTCCAGGAGGTGACTACGACCTCTTCATGTTTTCATCTCAATAAAGAGCGGTGACTTTTTGGTTTTATAATATTACTCCACCACAGGGCAAGGATGAGTACTGATAATAAACCATAATTACCTTTTCCAACTCCACAGTCAAAGTAAAGCTCTCAGTCATGTTAGCACCAGCTGGTTAATGTGCAGCCTAACCGCTAATGCGTTTACATATTGCTGCGGATAATTGCAGGCGTTGTTTAAGGTCTAAGATGAATTATTTTGACATTTCGTAACACCAACGTTTCCCTGGAAATGACTTCTTGACATTGTTCTGAGAAAACATCTGCAGATTTCAGAAACCTGCGTTTAAACAAGCCGGATCTCTCCGTCCTGTAATCCCTTCACCTCAGAGACAGTCGCCTGGTTGGTTCGCTAATGAAAAGCTGCACTTTTCTCTTTTTCCCCCACAGAAGAAGAAGAAGATAACATTAACAAAGTTTCTCCTGTAGTTGTCTGAGTGAGAGCTCTGCGGTGGATTATCTCTTCCTCGGTGCAGTATTTATCTTTAAAGCAAACCCATTGTGACACACTCATTCCCTCACACACTCAGCCACCTGTTTTTTCCAAGGTGAAACACACACACACACACACACACACCTGGCAGCAAACTTCTCCAACTTCAAAGCACACACTTGAGCGGCTGTTCTCAGCTCGGTCGGGGGCATTGTAGCCGCGACGCGGCCGCGTTAGGAGCCGGCCCAAGGGTTAATATCTGAGGCTGAATGAGGCAATCTGCAGCTTTTACATACTGCTGGGGAAAAGAGATTGACTTGGCATCATTTCATGGGTCACCACATCTGCAGAAATTAGATTGGGAGCAGCGAGGAATATCAAGGTGTGTGTGTGTGTGTGTGTGTGTAAGTGTTTTTAAATGTGAAAAGCCAGCGTGGCAAGGGACACAAAAAAACAAAAAACAGCAAGAAACTCAATCATCAGTTACAGCAGAAGGACTTCAATTTTCTTTGCTAAAAATCCATCAAATTCACTCCAGTCATCAAAAATAAATAAAAACATTTGGAAAAAAATACTTCATGCATTTGTGAAGCTCACAAAAACGCAAAAAACTAAGAGGAGAAACGTTTTTAAAAAAGCAGAGCAAAAACTAAGATTAATACGCTAACACATTATTTCATCAACACTTTTTTCCATTTTTCATTAACATGTCACCAGTTTTATAGTTAATCATTTTAAAAATCTGCCAGACTGTCTTGGCGAAGCCTTCAGGTAGGAGAACAGAGCCGGGCGCCGGATTCCTCTGCAGGCTTTAACCGGGAGTAAAACTTCTGCCAGGAGGTTCTGGTGAGTTACCGTCCATGAAGTCGTTTCTGACTCACTTATATATTTTCCAATGTTACATGAATTTCGTAACCTTTAATTCTCGCCACAGAAATGTTGGAGTTTGCTCAGTTTAACTCCTTCCTGACCGCAGTCTTCAGTAGAAATAGAAAAACACCCAGCAGCTGTCAGATGGTTGCACATGTTGGGGAAAATGTGAATAAACCGAAGCTGCACTGCAAAAACACAAAACCTGACCACATATCAAGTTTGAATTTAGACAAAATTAACTTACAGCGAGATATCAGAGCTCACAATCCCTTAATATTGATGAAAATGTACTAGTTGCACTGGCATATTAACTTATAATAATTATTTTTCCATCTTATAAGTAAAATCATCTGGCAGTGGAAGAAGACTTTTTTTAATGCCTTATTTCTGATTTATAACTCAAAAATGTAATACCATATTTAGACATTCAGGTCATACTTGAGACAGTAATATGGAGAATAAACACAAACCAATAAATGACAAAACAAAAACCAGTTCTGCTTTTAAGGTCATGTGAACAGACATCAGGAGTAAAAACAAACTTCGAGCTCAGTTTTTTCCCTTCGCCGCACTGAGCTTCACGCCGTCACGGTTGCTAGGCAACATGAGTTACGCTCTTCTGGCCGTCGATGGATGCCGACCCTGAAGTCGGACAGTATTCAAAGTATCAAAGAATCTGTAAAGGGTTTAAAATGCTTCTCTTTAGTGGTAAAACATTAAAATACCGTTAAATGAACCAAGTAATACATGTTATTGTGGTAAAAAGTGTAAAAATGGCATTTAGTTTGGTAAACTAAGCTTTATTTTTAGCTTCTCTTTAACCTGTCATGTTTTTGTTTTTTTCCCCAACACTGGCAGAAGCAGTTCACTAAAAATGAAAGAAAAAATAAACGCTTCAGAACTTTCACACTGCTACGCCTAATTATAAAAAGAAATAAAATCCTTTTAATGCAATTTGTGATCACAGGATTTTATTAAACTTTTAATAAAGTCTTTCATCCAAACAGGGTGTTGATTGCTTCATTATTTCTCCCCTTTAATCAGGAGATGGTTGGGTTTTGCCTGTGAGTTTAATGGAAGGAGGTGTTGGCTCCGCCGGCTGCTTTCTGAAGGCTAATTGGAGAGCGATGCAGCGCAGACAGGAAGTGAGACGTTAATGTTAACGCCACAGGGTGGGCGCATACAGGACGAGGAAATCTGCTGCATGCGTACCGCAATACGGGAGGCCATCAGTGCCAACAGATGGGCAGATGATGGATGGCGACTGGACGCTGAGAGGAGAGCGACAAGCAGAGAGCATTTTATTTACTGATCTTTTAATCTGTTTTAAACTCTGAGGAGGATTTTAATCGGTTTGTTCTAAGGTTTCATTTTTCATGAAACACCAGAATTAAACAAAAATACAAAATTTAAAAGTAAAAGTAACTTAGTATTTTTTTTAAATAAAAACAACCGTTGCTGTAACACACTGTAAAACCTACTTAATTCTCCTTACTTAAAAAATAAACACCTCAACATTTTTACTTTTCATTAAATTAACCGCTTAAGTAACATTAACTTCACAACTTAATAAATCTGAGTGTGCTGTACTGAAACAGAAGACAAAACTGAGTTTACTTATATAAATAAACCACAAACATTTCTGAAGACACTTTTTAAACTTGAAAATACTTTATATAAAAAGAAAATGACTCGTTTGAAACAGTTTTATTTGTTTTTCTGCTCAAACTCTGACAGAAACTACAGAAAGCAGAGATCATTTGCTCATATTTTTCAGTAAAACAAAAAGCATGAAAATGAACATCCAACTCAATTATGCTGCATTTTTATGTATGTAAATGTAAAAATGTGCCAAAAAATATCTAACGAAGCTCCAACTTAAAAACATTCATTTAATTAGTTACATGTAACTGAATTAAGTCAAACTTAATTAATTTATGTTTGTTTAATTCACTATACACCTAAAGTTCACTAGACTTAGTTTAACTGGGTGGTTAGTTATATTAACTAACAATTTACAGTGCATCTCACTGAATGATCTGAAAACTCATTGAGAAACTAAAAACTGGAGGATTCTTATCAAAGGTCACACCGACGTCACCGCAGTCACCGGACTGGACCGGACCGGACCGTGGGAGGTTCTGACCACAGTTCAGGCCTCATGTTGTGAAATAAAACGCCTGACTCATTTCTGTTTATGGGAATCATCATGAGATGTTCGCAGGGCTGCTTCCTCCTTCCAGCGCTCAGCTGGTCACTCAGGCAGCAGCTGCTCTGCGGCTGCATGTGGACGAACAGGCAGACTTAACCAAACGGGTCGCCCAGACGGGGATTTTTATTTTCTATTGCATAAAACATAAATATCAACCGTTTCTTAAAACGAGTCAGAAGGAATACATAACTTACTATATCTAGAAAACTATTGCAGAAGTTTGAACTGTTTCACTATGACTCAATATTTTCTGTATGGAAGACACTGTGTGTGAAAAATAAATAGAAAGTTTATTTAATTCCAGGATTTACTGCCAAAAAGTGATTCACTCTACAAGGTGAGGCATTTATTTCTAATAATTTTTTTTTTTTTTTTAGAAATGGCTTCCTACTGTAAGTTGTGGTCATTTATTGTAGAGCAAATACAAATATTCACAGAAAGGCGTATCCCAGGTGAAAAACTTAGTGGAAGGAAAAAACGGGGCAAGCATCTCATTTAAGGCAACCCACCTGAGCTTAGAAGAAAAACAACTGTTTCAACAGTTGTTTTTCTTTTAGCTGGAATTAAATTTTGGATTTTATCTGGACTGGAATCCAGGCGAGGAGCTGAAACATTCAGGGATGGTTTAGGCAGCCGTGTCGTCTAGCATTCGAACATTTAGCTGGAAAGTTTAGAGCTTCGTTCTTCACTGTGCGGAAAAGCTTTACGACGGGGAGGATCTCATTCTCCAGCAGGAAAATGAACGACAGAGGAAGCAGCAGTGCAGACAAGCTGAAGGCCAGAGCTGAAGCTGCTTCAGCTGATCCGTCACACTCCTGCAGTAATTCATGAGAAATCACTCAGACTGAATATTAAAGGCATTTACTGTTCAGTATATGAGCTTACGTTTCAGCAGGTGACATTTCTGTTTTTAAATCCTTTTTATTGCCGTTATGTAACAAGTTTTCACCCTCTGTGATCCTGATGGAAACCTATTATTGCATTAAATGTATCTATCAGGATATTCACTTTTTGTATAGAATTAAATAATTTCTAAATGATCATCTCCTGAGTTGCTTCTGACGACAATTTTCTCTCCGTTTGTAATTTCAGTAAATCTTAAACAGCTTAAAGCAGAGTATTATGTAAAATTAGATTATTATCTAAATTATTATTATGTAATAAGATTAGAACTTTTAAACCATGTTCTAATCTTATTCTCTCATCAGAAACACACCTGGAGTTTTGCTTTGCTTGTTTCAAGCTCTCCCAAAGCCCTGCATTTTTACCCAAAGCTGCTCCGGTGAGCGTCAGCCGAGCTTCTGCCCCACTCAGCTCCTACAGACTAGTGGCAGCAGCAGTTAGCAAACATCTGGTGGAACAACACATCTAAGCTCGTTATACAAACTACGTCTCAGTCCAACAGTCTTAAAAATGGTTGTAAATGAAGGAGCAGGAGCTTCTCAAAGAGACAGATGCCCAATTCCAAGGTGTCAAATTGCAAAATGTAATTTTTTTTAAGCTATGTTTCACATATGTAGCATATAAAATGTCGCAATGACTCTGGAAAGTAAGCAAACAGAAGATATAAAATTGAAGGAATCCCCACCTACCTCTCATATTTCTGTTTATTTTGAAATTTGTTTCACATTTCAAACTGCCTCTCTCTGCCTTGTATCTTTCTTTTAACCCAGATGTTCAGTTTTCTTCTACCACCATAAATGACAACAGAATAAGTTTTATTATATGCAAAACTGTCCTCCATTTGACATCCTATTTTTATGTATTCCCTTGAGATCAATTTAGCTGGAACTGATGTGACAAATTAGACTGCTCCAATTAGTAAACACACATATTTTATGTGACTGAGGGAGGAAACTGGAGCATCTGGAGAAAACCCACTCAGGCATGAGAAGACCAAGCAATCATTCTGTGACAATCGCTGCGTTTCCACCTTAAATGTGCTCAAATCTTTGTCCATGTTCTACTGATGACGAGAAAAACCCGATTACACGGTGGTGGTGGTGTTTCTGTCAAATAAGAAAAGAAATTAAAATCACACGTGAATAAGCTTGTTCCCACAATCAGTCATTAAAAATAACGGCAGCAATGGATGTAACCTTTACATGAGGTATATTCATAATTCAGTGCTCTCCATCTATCAGCCAATCAGAGGAGACGTCGCCGTCTTACTCGGGCGTTGGAGAAACAAACCTTTAATACTGGGAAGCAGCTGCATATGCAGCGTTTGGGGGATTGTAGTTGGAGTCAGTGCGATGGATTCAGCAGCTTTTTATGAACTGTGGGAGTTCAGCTGCACATTGTATGAAAAAAAGAAAAACAAACCATCATCCAGCCACTTCCTGTTGTCTCCTTTGTCATTTTTGCCAGTAGTAAATTTTTTTGTGATGCAAAAAAAAAAAGTCTTTCCTTTGCAGTTTTGCCAAATTAATTTCGATACAGCTGAAAACCCAAACCACCTGATCCTAGACCAACAACTTTCTGTTGAAAAATGTGCGTTTCTCTGGAGACGGTGTATTTAATGGAAACACAACAAGTGTTTTCATCAAACTGCAGATTAAAGCCAGGTCCTTTCCCAACCGATAACTAGCCATAGTTAGCTTCTGTTATCAGATGTGATGGCAAAGATGTAAAAGTCGTGATTCTCTGTTCCAGTGTTTAACTGGTGTTACTTTACGCATCTCTTAGACAATCCAGCTAATGAAGAAGCTGCTTCTGTGTGTCTGATCTCGAGGACATTTGATTATCCACTTGCAGCTACGCTGTAAACAATTCTCACACATCTTCTGATGCCGAAAATCAGAGGTTTGCAAACGATGGGAATGTTCAAAGAATCCCCTCAGGGCTCTGACATCTGAAAGTAAAAGTCTGATTTTTCTGAAACAGAAACACAGATGCCATAAGAGTGTGTGTGTGTGTGTGTGTGTGTGTGTGCAGAGACACACACACACTCACAACAAAAGCCTCCTTTAAGTGGCGAGTGGAAGTAGGCGGAGGCTCACTCTGTTTAGAGGAAACCTTTGATGTCCGAGGAGATAAGGGCTTCAAAGGGGAATATGTCTTGAATATTGCTGAGACAGAGAAAAGGCACAATCAGAGCGGGCCAAACATAAACTTCATCAGCATGCCAAGGCCCAGAGATCATCTGCTGCCTCCATGTCTTTATGGCTTTTCCATCAGCTGGAGTGCTTCCACACCCTCCAACTTTCATTTTAGCCGCGTTTCAATTACACCAAAATCCCTGCGTGGAGTTCGGCCCATAAAACTGGAGAAATATGACTGAACGTTCAGGGTTTAGTGTAAACCATGAAACTACATTAACACCACTCTTTAATGATTGCTTGGCTGATGCGGATCAGGGAAGGTCGGAGTTTCACCATCAGGCTACAGAAACTGCTATGGATGGACGAAACCAAGAACAGGAAGATGAAACGAACAAAGAGCAAGGAGAAGAAGACATGAGAAATATTGTAGAAAACTTCATTTGTAACGAACTAATTTATGACAACAAAGCCAAATTTTTAAAGTTTTATTGTGAAACATTATTTAAGTACAATTAAAGACTTGTTTCGTCTTCACCTGGTTCAGACGGGCAAGTGAAGAATTTCACTACTTGAAATTTCTTCTTCATCATCACCTTTATGTCACCATTAAAGTCCCATTGAGTTTAAAAATGTATTTCACATCCTGGCCAAGACTCAGAGCGGCTCGAAGTTACGAGACATCCACAGCAAAAACACAAACAGTTAAATTAATTTAAAAATTCCTCAGTGAAAACATTTACAGAAACACGATTCCTTCTCAAAAACAGTAAAAACACTTTTATTTGGTTTAACCTCAGCGAGACATTTAGGTTTAAATCAAAGATACTAAAACATTTAGCTTTAATTTTTAAACAGTCTGTTGCTCACCGGCTTGTTTATCAGAAAAACATCTGTCAGCCATTTCACCAGTAATTCAAGGCTGTAAATAGGCTGTTATTAAATCATTAATATGCACAGTGGAAATAGTTTTGACACAACATTAGAACCTGATAACTTTTCAACTACAGCCAATCAGTGCCAAGGAAATTTCATGGCTCGTCTTGATTGGCTGGTTGCTGATCGTGTCAAGTCGAAGCTGCATTTTGGTTTGAATATTTTAGATTCGAGCTACAAAACAATAAAAAACAAATTCAGGAATGGGAGAATTTTCTGTGAATAATTTGAAATTATGTCCCAGAAAAATCCACAAGTAGGTGAATTTGTAAATGTTGAACCACGAAGAGGCAGTAGAGACAGTGAGAATATGCATTTTTGTTGAAATAAAAAGATAAATTTATGTTGAATTTCCGAATAGATCTTTTTTTTATTTCTTCTCTTTGGAAGCCATTTTCCAGCCACATTTTATATTATTGCTGTTCTGCTCATTCAAAATGTGAAGAAACATTTTCTTCTGTATTGTGACAGATCTGACAGTTTTTGTCAAAAACATCCTGTTCACAGTGAGAACATATTTACCTCAGTAATCTGATAAGAGAACAAATAAACGACATATTTCACTCAAACAGCAGAATTTATCCCTCCAGGGTTTTTGCTGCTTACTGAATGTCTGTTGATTGGAGCCTCCAGTCCGGGGATGGAAACTCTTCCAGTATGAACCAGTTGGTTTAATTGGTCACAGCGTGCTTTTTATTCATTCAATTTGATTTTTTTTTTCTGAGGGGAGAAATCTGTGAAAATTCATGCTAAGAACAGCAAGTAGGTGTTAATTAAGCATCGACGGTTCTGCTTTAATTAAAATGTTGTTGCATCTGAGAGAACCGAAGTGACAGAAAGTCAGCGACAGATTTCCAACTGGTCCCCAGTTTGCTCTATTTTTCACTGAAGCGTGTCGGTTTAGAGTTAAAAACATGGAGGAGGTTCTGTAAAACGTTAAAGATAAAACTGTCGCTCAAGAGTCAAATGGTGAGAGGAACGGATTCAGACGTGCCATTTCCACTTCAAAGGTCAACGTGTACAGAACATTTTCTGAGCCGTTATCTGGGTTATTATTTCATTTTCATCTCCAGAGACACAGTCGGAGCCGTGTAACGTCCGAGCTTACTGCTTCTTCAGCTGTTTAGCAGTTTTACTGTTTTAATTTGAAAAAGAAAATGAAATTAACCAGTGAAGATGTCCTGGTGTTTCAAAAAAGCCTCTGGATAAATTATTTTTTTCATAAATTCAATTTTTAAGTGGAATTTAAAATTAAATTCCACTTAATTTAATTGGAAATTAAATTAATTGGAATTTAATTAAATTTAATTAAATTTAATTTAATTCCAATTAAATTAAATTTAATTGGAATTAAATTAATTAATTTAATTCCAATTAAATTAATTAATTTAATTAATTGGAATTAATTAAATTAATTCCAATTAATTTAACTGGAATTTAATTCTGTGTTTCCATTAACCATATATCTGTTACACCTCATCTGTAATGAACAGAAGATAATTAATGCACAGATGTACACATATAGATGCTGCGGCTCTTGGTTTTGTGTGAATGAGATGTTTATATTAAACCTGAGTTTTTGAAAAGTCTTCTTGTTCACATGTGGACACCTGTAACAATATCTGAACACCCTGAGACTCTGCACTGAATGAGCAAACAGAAAAAATGAAATTAAACTGTAAAATATGAGTCTGTCTGTTCATTCAGTTGGTTTCCTTTTTGTACAGCTTCAGCTTTAACATTATAAACTGCAGCAAGGTTAAAAACACCTTTAATTATGTTGTTAGAATCATTGAACATCACAGTTTGACTTTGAATTATAAATGATCTAAATAGCATATTTGATAGAAAAACTTAACAGAGTGTCTTTGAAAAGCATTGGCCCCCAAACTGATACCAACACATTTGGTCAAGAACGTTTTTAGAGAAATCTGTTCACATTTCACAACAATTCACAGTATTTACTCATATTAAGTTTAAAGTTTCATGCTGTTTTTTACTAAATATACAAGAAAAGTGTAAATGAAGAAGCTTCCTCATTAAAATGAAGCATATGGTGCATTATGATGGTACCAGAGGAAAATCCTCCCCGCTTCTCCCTCTCAGCCTCACTGAGTCTCCCTGGTTGTGCTTTGGCTCTGCGCTGATGGGCGACTAGCTGCCAGTACAGAGGAGAGGATCTGGCCTTGGCCAGCCAAGATGTGCTGCCTTCAAGTTTCCCTGAGGTTCATCAGCCCCTCCTCCATGCTGTCAATTAGGAGTCCTTCCTCTCGTTAGGCCATCTGCATTGGAGATAATTAAAGGGAGGCGAGCTCTAATGTAGGAGTGGGCTCTTGAATCGGCCCATTGATCTTATGTCCCGGATATTTCCAAAGGCAAAAATCCCCTACTGCATCAATACTCAGCTGCATGCATATAGTGGAATGACTTTATGTTGATTAGGACACTATTGGCATTTTTAATGATCTGTGTTAGAGGAAATCTCCAGAAACGGCTTGGGCCGAGCCTGACGGAGCAGCAGTTACTGACCTTTAGGGTGAGACGGTGGCTGTGGTTCCATTAACCATAAAACTGAACAACTTTACATTTCAGAAATGAATTAGCTCAATGGAAACAAGGCAGTTTAGAAAAAAACTCATCGATAAAAAGGATGAGGTGGAAATTGGTCACATGATCAACAACCGCATGTTGCTACTGGCGGAAACCACAGAGAAGAAAACGACAGGAAGTAGCTGGAGGATGTTTTTTAATGACTTATCACGTGAACAAACTCATTAACGTGTGATTTTAATTGTGCTTCTTTTTTAATAAAAACACCACAATAGTGAAATAGTGTTTTTTCGACATCAGCGACAAAGTTTTGTGGACATTTATAGTGGAAAAGCAGCCTCTCTCACAGGAAAAGCTTTGCAAGTGATGATGGACAATTATGTGAAGAACCAGACCTGACCTTTCCGTGTTGACAGGGATTTGGTGGCGACCGCTCCAGAAACCCGTGTTCAGAGTGCTTCCCATTGATCTGCAGTCAGACCGTGACACAATCTCAATGTCTGACTCTTAGCCACGTCAAACCGCTGTAAGGTTTGTAAGGCGGTGCAGGAGGGGCGGTCAATACCTCACAACCTCCTCCAACGCCTCAGCAGTCTGTTTACACGAGGGGCCTCTTCAGCTTAATCACTGGTATTTACAAACCGTTACCGTCGTTAAGTGAATTAACCGAGGGCCGGACGTAGAGGAGAGGCGTTTGATGGGGCGGAGGAGCCGACATTATCACCTGCAACCAGCTTCTTATGGGGTGACATCAGAGCTGATGGCAGAAGTCGCAGATGGCGGCGGACATTAGAGGCGGAAAAGATGGCGCGCTGTTGGCATGCGCGATTCCTGCAGAGCCTTGTTTCTGCTGTGATGAGGTGAAAACAGGGCAGATGGGATACAGGTGATGGAAATGGGCTGAATCCAAGCTCCAAAGCACAATGTGGCGCTGATGGGAGGCGGGGACCAGGCTGCGGTGGGAGGCGGCGGCTGAAACAAAGCTGAGGTCAACACATTGGGCGTCTCTGTGGAGGAAGAGCGAGTGACAGGTGCATTACGGCCTGCTGCTGCGGCTGTACGGACCAGACTCAGGGGAAAGGCTGCATGGCTGTAACGATTTTAGAGTCAGCGTGACAAAGTGTGGAGTGCGAACAAAATCTCCTGTGATGCTCAGACCTGCAGAAAGCTGATGCTTCTGCTCTGTAGTGAGGCTAAAAGCAGCACCAAGGAACTGGTGGCAGCTGGTGGAAAAGTTTCTCCTTCCAAAAGTTGACGAAGGAGACGCCCAGAACCATCAGATGCTGAAAACGCACGGATGCGGCACAAAAGAACTGATGAGAGAAGTTCACTAATTATGCTCTGGATCTTTGGGTTGCATAACATCCAGCTCTAAAGAACAGCCGACTTAATCGGCGACTTTCATTAACTGTGCGAAGGCTAATGATTTTCTCCCACGTTGACGTTGTGATTCTGTCTCTGAAACAGAGAAGGATCATTAACTTCCACGCTAATATTCCTTGTTCTTAGTGATGCAAACCCAGACACATAAACGATGCGCCGCTCAACAGGAACCCGATTATGGATCACAGGGGCCCGGTCGACCCAGCGTACGCAGCCATTCATTTGTCCTGGCGGGACCCAGATGACGGGGTAAAGGTGTGCACTGGGGCACCGCAGAACTTCAGCACTGGAAACTAATTACCCTCAGTAGTAATTATGAGAGCACAGCTCAGGTCTGACCTTGGCAAACTGATTTTGCGGCATGCAGGGGAGAAATTCATCACCTGATGTCACTAACAATATGAAGAGTGGAATCCTGTTGGCTCTGGATGCCACAGAGGAGAGCGACCATGCTGCAAAACGGTTTTATTTCACCTTACACATGATGCTGGGCTGCGGTGGGCGGCCAGCGCGTCTGAAAAGTATGCAAAGTGGCAACATGTGTGCAAAATAAATAAATAAATGCATAACTGGGGCATTTTCACAGCAGAAAAAGTGACATTTAGATTTTCAAGCATGAAGAGTTGCATCTAAACTGATGAAAAGAGTGTAGCTGTGCTCAGACAAAAGCTGTCTGCCTACAAGGTCACAGCACTTATGTTTGAGGCATTTGGTTACACAATGTTTGTTTTGTCTGTTGATGAAAGTTTTGACTGGATCAAAGATTCTCCTTTTCCAGTGACAGACTCATAAAGCTCAGGTTTTATGAAAAGAGATAAATATTTAACAGGAAGAACAGGCAGAGTTTGGGGAACGCGAGGAAGTGAACGTCTACAATCTGCAGCTTTTTCAAACCAATTAGCAGCAACACTCTGACCACTGACTGGGGAGGTAAACACTATAGCCTTTTTCATAAATCACTGTCAACCTGGGCCCAACGTGCCGTCGTTCTGTCACTGTGTGATTTATTTAACAACAGACCAAGTATGGGTGGGGGAGTCTGGTTGGTTGAAGTTCACTTTCCAGTTTTGTGTCACAAAGAAGGTTGATCACAGAACTGAAATCAACATGTCTCATGTTGGTCTAAATATGATTAAAAATAAAAAAAATAATCAGGATTCTGGTTAAAACAGCACTGATTCTATACTTCTAGCACCAGGGCGACAAACTCATTTTCATTTTGGGCCAAATCAAAAATCTGAATGTCCTTAAAGGGCCGGTTGTGCCAGAATATACTGATAAAACCCACCAAACTGTTAAAACATCAATAAATGTTTGTTTCAGCATCAATAAGTGTTTCTTAAAATTAAATAATTTTGAGCACCTTCAGGAAGTCTTTAACAAATCAAAAAATAAGGCGGTTCTGTCCAAACGGACCCAATAAAAGAGCTGCTGCAGCCCAACCAGCCTCTGCAGGTGCAGAAATAAAAATGACTGGAGAAACGGAGAAAGATGCTCCGATTTTATAGATTGTGTTTCCTTTTCCGTTCTGCAGACGGTCGAGTCGGTTCATCACAGTAAAAGCAGATGGTGATGATGTTTTGACTGATCATAGCAGTTACATTTCCCCTCCAGAAAACACATTTAAGCTGTCAGCCACAACCAGCTGCTGCTCTTCTCTCCCAGTTTCTTGAATGTTTTTTTCTCACTGTGTCACTGCTGGATTGCGTTTCTGTAATTTTCAGTTTTACTTCACCACAATTTCTGGGTTTCTTAAAATGAAAATTGAGATGTTAGATTTGTCTTTCAGTTCAAAGATCCAGTTTTAAATACTATTGACAAAAAACCAGCTCATGAGCCCAGCAGGTCAGGGGATTTTTCTGTTTCTGAATTTTTCAAATTGCTAAACTGCTTTCTAGTAACAGATTTATAGCGATTTGAAAAGTTTTTAACTAAATTAAGGATTCAGATCTGCAAAGACACGGTTTGCTTCTTGACAGAGAATCATTACACTGATTATAAGAACAAGGCAGGGATTGCTCTAAATGTATAGCATCAGTTTATTCTGCTTTATATTCTCGCCATGCTGTTGTAGTCTTGGCATAAGAGGTCACAGGTGGAGACAAGCTGTGACATCTGCCAGGCTGAATCCATTCATGTCTTCAGAGGAAAACAGAAAAGGCATCAGTCTTTTGAAGCTTTATGGGTTGGTTCAGTGGAATGACAACACAGGAAAAGGAAGCTCTGCATGATAAAAATTTACTGCAGCACCGAGAAGACCAAGGATGAGGACGAGTTTTTTCCTCTCATATGGATGTTAAGTGTTGGAGAACCTGGCAGTTTTAGCTACAACTCATAAATCAGTCTTTCCCATAAATATACTGCTTGACATTTTGCATGTATGTTTACAAATTAGCAATGTTAAAAATCACAATTAAAAAACAGAATAATTTTAGACTAGCGCTCAGCAGGGGTCTTCAAATACTTCAAGGTGAAACAGAAAAATAGCAAACAAGCCAATTAAACTATAACATGAATAAAAACAGCTTATATGTTCATTTCAGTCTCTATGTTAATGGGTGATGCTGCTGGGAGGATTAGAGCTACTGTTAGCTGCAACAGTATTAGCATAGACGGTTTAGCTAGCTAACAGCCAAGAAGAAGGGGGCGTATTCACACCCGTCTCTTTAAACGGAGCAGAGTTTGTTTTCCAATGCCTCTTCTGGTCTTCACAAGCCACCGTTACTCGGCATCATGGCACCAATTAGCCCCTTAGTGTCGCTATGATCCTATGCGTCTGCTTCGACTCACAAATTAAACTATCACATCGTCAAATCTGCGTTGAATGAGCTGATCTTAACTTTCACATTGGTGTTGCAGCCGTAATAACCGGACAAAATGTGCACAACTAAAATGCAGAATGCAGGACTTCCATGCTAGTCTTTTCGGAGCGGGTGGGCATAAGACTGAAATAAGACGAAAGAATCGTGTTATTTCATGAACATGAAGGAATCTTTATGAATGTTTATCACTGTTGTCATGAAGTGTCATCTGGTAAATAATGACACGTTTAATGCAAAGCTGGCAGTTTTAACAAATTTTCAATGCAAATTTTAATGCAACTTTGCATTAAAAATGTCCTTATTTAGTGAATCACACTTCATAACAAATGTTCATGAAGACTCCTTCAGGTTTATGACAATGTGATGTTTTTCACATCCCTTCAAATGAAGCGTTACCATAGTTTTCTGGCTCTGTGATCTGCCATCGTTTCTGACCAATAGGAGCAATGATCATCACCCATGTGGCTTTGCTTATAGGGTATAGTACACTTGCAAAAAGAACAATGTGAAAGCAAATCACAACAAATGAAAAGAATAAAGTCTGGACCAAACAAGCCAAACCAAAGGTCCTTCCTGGAGGGATTACAGGTCTATTCATTAAACGATAGCCAAAGCAATGTAACGTGATCCTCTGCAGCAAGTGATGGCAAAGCGGGGCATCATCACGACTTTACACAAGTGTGTCTTTACCTCCGCGGCAGAGGCTCCGCCGAACCCCTGAGACCGACTCACCGAACCCCTGGGGTTCGATCGAACCCAGGTTAAGAACCGCTGAGCTAAAGGGATGAAACTGTTCAGGAAAACCTCATGCTTGACCCAGGTATCTTTTAGTTCCAGTCTAGTCATTACGGTCTTTCATCTGATGAGTCGGCAGATGCACTGCAGAGCTTCACCATCTGTCCCAGGATGATCGCTCTGATAAAGATGCAGACGTGAGCAAACCAAAACATTTCCGTGTGTCATACAGCAAACACACAACATCAATGCAGGAGAAGCTAAACCAGGCAAAATATCCTATAACAGCTTTCTGAGCCAGAAAAAAGAAACACTGTAACCCTGTCAGACTAGCCAGCTAGCACACACAAACCCAGAGACACACAATCCCCTTTCAGTGATTTCTCTCTATTGTTTCTCACAGCCAGGCTGCTGTAAGATGGGTTAAGCATGAGGTGAATCACTTTCGCCTCATTTACATTCCAGGCACACGACTGAAGTCTACAGTTGGCATTCAGGATGTCTGAAGCTCAGAGCCTGCAGTCTGTGTTGAAAGGTACCGTAGCATCCTGACTTTAAAGCGCTGAATAACAGAGGGAAGGACCAGAAACCTCTCAGCCTGCACCGATTCTACTCACAGCTTTCTTTTATTCCTATTCACATCCTGGAGAGATATACGTCAAACTTTTCCTGTCACATAATGCCTAGTTGGAAAATTCAATGCTTTCCAGAGGTAAATATATTTCTTTAGTGAAAAACTGCTGATGTTTGTTTGGATTTTAATTCTGGGCTGTTCCATTTTTCTGAAGGTCAAACTCAGACATTTGGTGAATTCCCATGATTTGTACCGTCTTATGGCGTCGTTACACTTATTTATTCCCAAATAGCACAAATAATTTTGCACTATAAAAGTATTAGCAATATCGTAGACATTTCTCCCCCTGGAAGAGCCTGTTCTCAAACTGTGAAGATGCTGTGCAAACGTCCAACATCAAACAGCTGAGATTATTTGAAGCTAACAGAAAGCAGGATTGACTGATTTAAGATGTTTTCCTGTTTGTTTCTGCCTAGTTTTCTTAAAGTGGCCAATACTTATTCCCTGTACATTACATGTACTCTGTATTGTGAGATAATATGCGTTTGCATTTGTGGATAACTTGGGTTGTAAAACATCTGATGTGGATTTCATATCAATAGGCTATTAAGAAATGTTTCCTTAGAAAACCAGAGTGTTTAATAGTTGTCTGTTAAACAGAGAAAATACAAGATCTTCTGTTTATTAAAACAGGTGTTGGAGGTAAGAACTGTGTGTCAAAAATGTAAAAATGCCTGTTAGTGTGACGTTTTATGTAGAAGAAAATCCAAGGACTTCTTTGACATTCTCACATACGAAGACTCTAAAAAAGGAAATAAATGTGTTGTTTCAGTTCGGTCTTTACCATTCATGACAAATCACCATCCGTGACACATAAATACGGGAGGTTGACTCAATCTGACTCCCTGCTGTTTCAGAGCAAAAGAAATGAAACCACAAAACTTTTCCTGGCCTTCCAAACGTACTGCTAAAAATATTTCCTCCCTGGAGAAGCAGCAAATAATTTCCCACTGGGTTTAAATCCGGGCAAATGAAAAGAGTACACGCACAGATAAACAGAGATATACTCTGTAGAAAGAAAAATAACCTTTTCTGTCCAAACGGAGATAAGATTAGGGGCATCTGCCGAGATATCTTCTGTGTTTTGGGAGACAAAACTGATCTGAGAGTCATTATCACACAAATCTAGTTTTACAAGAGGCTGGGATGAAAGGCGGCGCCGGAAGAAATAAGTCGTTATAACAAAACAGCATAAAACAAAGTAGAGTCTGAAAAGGTTCTCAAGAAGAATTTTAAATTTTTTAAGACGGATAACATGATCTTATGAAAGAAAACTGGTCACGACTAGATTAAAAGGAAGAAGTCATGTTGCTGCATGAGGGACTGGTGCACTTCACAATAAATATGTAAAGTTTATCTACGTGCTTTTCACAGATAAAAACAGATGGAATCATGAGGAAAGAACATCGGGCTTCAGAAATATTAAGGTAACGTCTAAAAAACCCCCCAGGAAGTTAAAACTTTGGTGCAAAATCATCATTAATGGATAAAACACACCATCACATTAGTTACAGAGTCCATGTTTTAGGATGGCCAACACAAAGTTTCTATCTGAGCCCCATAGAAACATGATGGGAAAACACTAATCCATGCAGACTGCTGGAGAAAGTCACAACAACTCTGTCATTAATGTAAACCTAAGAAAAAATAAAGAAAGAAAATCCCAACTGACCCAAAACAAGAGAAGCTTGCTCTGGGTAAATTAAGGGAAACCTTTTTGATAGCTTGGCAGATTTTAAATAATGCGTCAAAAACTCAAAAACGTTTAACATCTTGAAAACGCCACATTAAAATGTATTCTCTTGTTAGAAACTGTTTTATTTTGGCTCGTTGTATGTAAAGTTTCTAGTTTTTATTTTTATCTTTAAAATGAAAGGTTATGAGTCAATACTGTCACATTTATTCTGGCAGCAGTTCAGTTGGTCACATTGACCCCAATCTGTGATTTTGTAAAAAATAAAATTAATAAAAAAAGACGTGGTAAAAGCTCCAGAAACAGCATTTGTGTAGTTCTTTTTGTTGAAAAGGTTATTTTGAAAGAGAAAGTGAAGTTTGTTCACGATGCCTTGTGTCCTTTTTCTAAACATTTTATCCTTGCTGTGACAAAATGAACAGACACAATAAAATAAATTAAAACTGAGCTCCGACTCAAGTCTGAGAAAATGTGGATCACTTCTACGACACACAGACTCACTAACAATATAAATGACTACCATAGAAAGTTCTGGAAGATGTACAGTATAAGTATAATTTTGCACCAATCAAATATTTAAACATGTCAGGTATTGTTGTTTTTGCTAAATTATCAGCTGCCAGAAACATCACAGAGGCTTTTTTCCATTTCATTAGTAACTGTGCTGCGGTTATTTTTGTTGTATTTTCTTTGCAGAAGCTGCTTCAACCTCAGCTTCTTTTATGATCATTCAGTTTTAAATAAAACAAACAGCCACTGTGCATCAAGGTGATTTTAGGGATTAAAACCTGACATGTTTAATCCCTAAAACATGTCATGTTTATTATATGCTTGCCATTTTGTTTTTCCATGTTTAAACTTCATGGAAAAACAAAAAAAACTGAACTGAATTTTTTAATGGTTTTGAAACTAGTTTGGGATCCAGAGAGCAGAAGGTGCGTGATTCTACCACAAAAACAGTTTTCATCTTTTTCTTTTTATTTCTTGGTACCGCCAACAACATGACAGGATGGATGAAAACTGATAAAGACGGAGGTATATTTCTGAAGTGTCAGCCTGAGACAGAGGGGGTCTGGAGCCAGAGCTTTGCAGCTTCTGCTGGTATTTAAAAGTCACTTCTGGCTGTGACAGCATCTGTCAGAACTCAACACACTGTAATCTGTTTTTTTCTTAAATCTGTAGCTCCATCACAGAATTATGAATCTACAAAACGGAAAATGTTTTCCAAAACATAAATAAGCATAAAGTTCAACAATATGAATCTATACAGCAGTACATATAATATAACTTCTAGCAGGAGTGAATATAAGTCAAGGCAGGATTGTTGCAGTTTGCAGGTACATTTACTGCAGCAGGTGATTTTACCCTATAAACAAGTTAATTCTTGAAAGTTAACCAGCTAAACTTTATTCATCCCAATGCAGGGGGAGAATATGAGGACTTTAAAACAATTTATAAAAGTGAATTTTTAATGTGTTTGTTTAATTAACATCCCTGGTTGCTTGTTCATAAAAAAAGCAATCGTATGCCTCATTTGTTTATTATATGCTTGCCATTTAAAAGTTTCTTTAAAAGAGAGAGAATGTGAGAACAGAAAATAAGACTTCAAAATAAAAGCATGAACATAAACATATAACAGCCTAAAAATTCAAACCTCGCAGACATAAAACTGCATTAAACTGAAAATTTACAAAACAGCCAAGTAAATGAGCATGTCCTGCTTTATACAGGAGGCTCAAACCGCGTTTGGGGTGAACGCCACACTGAAAGCTCTCAAAGTTAGCAAAAGCGCTAAAAACTAGCTTTGCTATAAGCAGATTGGCTAAAGTTTGCCCTCTTTCGTTTGTTTTTCAACAGGATTCAGGACGGGTGTTTGGGAAGGTCATTCAGGCAGATTCATTTTGATTAATTCTTTCCAAAACCAGTTTGAATCTGTTAGGATGATTGTCTTGTTGGAAAAGTTTTGTGCCATTACATCAAATCACACAATCAGCAGCCCATCATGCATCGTTAGTCATGTACTGCATATCATCAGCTTGTAGGTTGAAGGTTCATCAGCCCCTCTGCGCCCAGAATGATGCATCGTATCGGTGCGTGGGCGGACCGCAGTCCTCCGCCGATGCTTCCTCTACATTACAACACAGAGCACTGACAGTTCAGCTACACATACAGTCACATGATTCTGCGGACACAGAGGTCACGGTCAACTGTGGGCTCTCCTCTAATGGAGGTTAAGGTTACGCATATATACACGCGGTCACACGCCCACACATTTCCACACACAATTACACTGTGTTAGGTCATTGCAATTCATACGCGGACCTTTCTCTCAGGTCAGAAAAACATGCACACAAAGACCTTCCCAGTTGAGTCTGCAGCTCTCCCAATCAGGCCTCAGGTTTGCAGCAACAGCAAACTCCTCCACTGAGACCAAAGCCAATTTATTTCAGTCAGGCTGCCAGTGACAGAAGCGGAAGCTTTAACAGAGGTCAAGCTGACCAAAGTGTCCGCAGGGAAATATCAGCCAGCCCATATATTGCATTTATATGCTGGGGAACTGAGGCATTTCGCTCTGTTTTACCAGAGTACAGGTAGTTTTACAGTACGAAGTAATAAACCAGAATTAGGGCTTCACACAGCTGTTAGGCTTGAGCAGCCACTGAATGGTCAGCTCTTTTTACAACGGCGCAAACATATTTTTGATCAGCATATATCAACTGATTATGTTTAAAATAAGAGACTTTGGTACAATAGACGAAAAAAGAAACTCAGATTTTCAAACTGGCTGGACATCTGTTGACCCTCGGGATGTGATGTCACAGAAAGCAGCGCTCTCCGCCAAGATGGAGGCCAAAACAACATATACACACTTCAACTCCGTTAAAGCTTGTCAAAAACACAGACAGTTGGTAGTTTTTACTGGTCATAAGGTGTAAATTTTATCGTAAACCTTTCAATGAGGAAAGCAGACGGTGATGCGGCGCATAAGGACAAGAACACAAAACAACTCAATGTTGGGTATAAATCACCTTTTTTGTTCCCTGTATGTTTTTTTCTCTAGAAGAACATTAAAGTGTATTGGTTGAAATTATGTTATTGGAAATAAATGGCAATGCCAACAAAGTATTACAGAAAGCCAAACAGATTGAGAGAATGAACTAAAAGGAAAATTGGATTTTAGCAACACTATTTGTACACTGTCATCTAAGATATACACTTTTTAAAATAGGATCATAACTCTCAAACACGTAAATCGATTATGCATCCAACATTTATTACGGAAAAACTATAAAATTGTAAGATTAAGACTAAAAACTTTATAGCCTGCCTGGAAGTACATTCTATTAGTGGGACTTTAAGTACTGAACCTATAAATCCCAGAACCATGCAAACATGTTTATAGCAGCAGGAAATACTCAGTTTGTTACAAACATTCCTCACCTACAAGTTAATAGTTTGGTTTTCCAGCTTGCATTCAGATTGCAGGTACAGACGTCCTGGTGAGACCACAGCGTTCGGATCAAATCCCTGTTTGCAGACAGCTAACACAAACCGTAGCCGACTGCTAACATGCTGCGTTACACAAACTCTAATCTCTTTAGCAGAATTATTTTCCCTCAACTATTATTCAACAACCCCGACCAGACAGTTGAGCGTTTCTCAGGAAGCGGGGGCCTGCAGCATAAGCAAGGTCTCACACAAACCGAGTCTCTGCTGTGAAGCTGGTCCAGTTTAACGGCCCCTTGTAAGTTTGTCAAAGCGAAACCTCGGTAAGTTACAGTCGAGGAAATGTGAGTTAAGAGTCGACATAAATTACTGAATTCTTCACCTTATAGGAAAACAGCAAACGTGGACGGTGGTGAATATACAGACATCAGCTGATGGTACAGACATGTGCAGGACATATGCAGCTCTTGTTCAGCAAACTGTGCTCAAGAAAATGTTTGAATTTGCACATTTTGTGTTCATATGTGCAACTGAGTAGATAAAAATGCAGCTAAGGATTATTACTAAAAATAATCCTTATTTTGCAGTAAAGCTGCAAACTTGCTAAAGGTTTAAATCCCAGACGAGCCCCCAGATTGTCACAATCTGGTGCATAAAAAATCCAAAAATAAAAAATAAAACAAAATTAGTTTACTGTCATTAAATGCATGCTAATCTGAATATGTGAAATTAGTTTTTTTTATTTGAAAAACAAAGGACATTAAAGTTTACACTGAAAAACCTCAAAATCTAACCACATATTTTCATCTCGTTAAAATACTAATTACAAGAATCTATTCAGCACCATGTCTGAGCTTGTTTTACGCCAATAATTCCCTAATATTGATGAAAAAGTACCAGGTCCATCTGCAGATTATTTCACCTATAATAAGACATTTTTCCAATAAGTGAAATAATCTGCCTGTGGAACTAGCATCTTTTCCAATAATATTAAATTATTGACTTAAAAAGCTCCTATATCTTGCTTAATAGTTACTTGCGAGTTAGTTTTGTCTTATTTCAAGAGCACAAAGATATTTATCTGGTTTGGGTTCTTAAACATGCTTGGTTTGCCGTTCGTGTTAAAAGCCTGGATGAATCTTCAGTCCATCCAGGCTGCAGAGACTCTTTGGGATAATAATCGAAGCCAGACCTCTTCATCACCTCTTACCCTGCTCTTGGGGTACATAAGTAGATGGAACGTTATGGAGAAGATTGTAAAAGACAAGATCAAAGAGTCTGCTAATGAAGCGTGTTAAAATCATGCCGCAAGGCTGCTGCTTTTATAAGAGAAGATGGGCGTGATCAGAATCACTAAATCAGCTCTCTGAAGATACAGTCCTTACATTATCGACTATTGATGGGAAGAGAAGATGAAAACATATTTATGAGCATGCCGACATTTTTTCTTTACACTTCAGCTCTACAAGAAAAGCAAACACTGACGCACAGTACTGAGATATTTTGTGAAAATCTAAAATCTTTATGTCAGTCGTGTTTTATCTTTAATGACTCAGATGTCTGACTAATTGGAAAGTTTGGATGTTCACAAGATAAAATGAAAGATTGTTGAACAGCAGTGAAACTCTGTTCATGGTTTGATGATTTTTTGTGTAAATCATATCTAAACTATTGGAAAGAAGGTGCAGCTTGGGAAGCCGGAATATCTGCAGGAATGCATCTTATTGGCACCATTAATGTTCCTTAGCACAGATATGTTGGACCCCTACATAGAAGATAAGAAACTCTGTAGATATTAGCATATCTGGCCTTGCTAGGACGAGTTTCACTGTGCATATTAATTCAAACTTAGTTAAAACTTACTGTTTGAACTATTAAAACAAGCAGCTATAGGAAAAGAAATGGCCTCTCAGAGTTTAAACACTTTGGAGTAGCTCTGTTCACTGTTTTCTTTTTCAAACTTTCATTCCTTTTTGGGGATAATAACTTTATTTGCACAATCATTCCTCTTTGTTTTGGATACTGTGCAGTTGGACTGATTTTTGGCTATTTTTTATACTTGACCATTTTCTTATGATGTGTATGCAAATAGGGATTCTTCATAAAATCCAGAAAATGCTGGTCAACCTTCGCCATCCTCCTCATGAGACTGTCTTGTCGATTCGCTGTAATGCAGATCGCTACAAGAGATCATTCCTGCCAACTGCCATCACCATCTAAAAAAACTGAATTGTTACATTTAATTTTCTTTTGGGATCAAAAATGTATTTTTGAATTGAATTTGAAACTCCACAAACAGGCAGGGTCAACCGTAGTTCATCCTGTCACCTTTTTCTAAAAGAGCCCTGCCCTCATGTGTTTTAGTCTCTTGTTTTATTTTCTTTTGTTCAGTGTTTAAAGGTGCTGTGTATTTATCTTCTTCAGAGCCTATTGCAAATATTTGCCGCCACCTTCTACCGGCTCCTAATGCATGTTCACGTTCTGCTCTTTGTTTGTTAGGAGAAACACCAACTGTGTGTTTTCTGACTTCAGCAGCATCTGGTCGCGTGTTACTGCATCTCAGAGGAATAAAAATGTTTTGATCCTCACCAGAGAGAGGGAAGATGTTCGATCCTCCCCACAAGTACTGGTGAAAATCACTTGTTTCCTGGGAAAACTTTACATTTTCTAATAAACTGATGAAAAATACAGTCCATCTGCTGTTTCAGTGGATAAACAACAAACTGAACCGACTTCAGAATAAATGTAGTTGGAGTTTATTTTATTTAAAAGTACCAGAGTAAAGGGGGGAAATTCTCAAATTTTCCTGCAATATAAGGTGGAAACTGCAGTACGTATCCTTCTTTTTCTTCCACTTTGCTTTTTGCTCATCCATCGTTTCCAAATTAAACTAAAGGTTTTCTGCACTTTAAATCACATTAGTATTTAACATCACTGTGTTCCATGTAAGGCAACATTTCAGCATGTAAAACTTCTGACTTTGTGTAAAACTAAATTCCTTCAAACTGACTCAACTCCTTTGGGTGCTGGGCTCATTGCAACATTTTAATGAGGTATATTAGTTGTTGAGGTTTAATGTTAGCAGAAAGAGAGGAAAAAAAACTCCAGTCAGCAAAACTCTGCCACACAAACTCACATTTCTCACTTTTACACGACAGGAGGTCGGTGTGTAGGCGTGCAGTAAATTTCTATAACATTAGATTAATTGACTTAGCGAGTCACCTTTGCTGTCACACATGAAAGTTCTCAGGAACATGATTAATGACCCAGGTGTGAGAGTCAAGACCAATGAGCTGCGAGCAACGGACCTCCTCTAACACTGTGGAAATAATACAATGTAGAAAACGAGACACAATTAGCTCCATTCATAAGATTCAAATCTACTTCTGTTTTCTTTAAAAAGCTGGAAAACTAACAGAAATCAAAATGTGCTTCTTAATATGGCCACAGTATCCAGTGGTTGAAATGACTGTGAAAATGTTTAAATAAATGAAACACGAGTCGACACGGCATTTCAAATGAAAGTTTTCACAGCAGCTCGGCTCGTTAATACGGCCCCAGCAGTGGATCTTAGAAATGAATTCATATTAATCAGATTAATCCAGCCATGCATACAAACCTGCTTTATCACGTAATGCATTAATTTATTCATCTCAAATATGAATGTATAATTTAAGCTTTATCAAATTTTACTCAAGCATCATGAGGATCACAGAGGTCTCATCAAGGAAGAAGGCAGCATATTTTATAACTCCTTCACAGCTATTAAAACTGACTGCATGCTTCATTTTATATTAACAATTAAAAATAGATATTATTGACAGCAAGTAGGGCAAAAAAGTAGCTATTTCTGAGAAAAAAATGTTATTTTTAGTGTTGTTTTAAAATGCCTTGCTTTCGAAAGTATGAGTAGGTTCCTCATCACAATAAATTGACTCATTTTTTATATTGTAAAAAGGTAGAGTGTTTTAAAGAAAGTTGTTTTTTTGTCATTTGACTGGATATGAAAACATGGTTAAGTTTAAGAATGAAGAATCCATCCATTATCTACACTTAAAATGTTTCTGATCAAATACTGTCAGACAAAGAGAACCAGAGGAAAATAAAAAGTTATGATTAAGGAAAAACAACCATTAACCCTACACAAAAACGTAATCACCCACTAATTATGATAATTGGGCCAGTATTTCTTTGTTATTGTTAAATAATAAACATCAACAGAAGCTGAGGTAAAATCAGCCTCTGAAAGTCATTTTGTGAAGCTGAAGCTCAGTTCAACGCTGCTCCATGTTTTCAGTTTTATTTTTCTTTGGTTTGGAAAGATTGTTTCCTCCAACAGTCTAATAATCAGATGAAAACTGATTATTTATTCCAGTTATCTTTGTTTGATGTTAGGAAACATTAAGTTTTAAAAATGTTAAAAAAGAAATCTGTACTTAGAGGGTTTTATTGTCATTTCCTTTTTTCACTCCAGCAAATCTAGAAATTAGTCTGTACTGAATAGAATAATTAATGATATTTTTTGCCCATGCTCTGATGAAAGTTGGTATGTTAGCAGGATAATCTAGATTCCCTTGTTACCCGTCAGTCTTCTCATGACCTTTAGTGTCACTCACATGACCTTTAGGCGCTGCTCTAATATTAACTGTTTTGTCTGCAGAATTTAATTTCGGCACCAAATCCGTCAGTCCAAACGTGGCGTTTGTTTTGCGTGTGAGCAGGAAGTGAGTAGGCGTAGCTCTATCCTTCACATGCATCAGGAAGGATGATGAATCATTTTTATCACCCCTGCAGAAAAACCCACACTAACATTCGTCTTCTTGTAGCCGTGCCAAACAAATCATACGTCTCTCATCGCTTTCAGGACACTCCTTTCACCGCTTCCCAGCTGAGCTTATAGTCTGCTTGTTCTTCCACTGCCTACGTCCGCGTCCTCCATGGATTCCT
The DNA here is from genome assembly GCF_000485575.1 of Poecilia formosa. Lineage (NCBI taxonomy): Eukaryota > Metazoa > Chordata > Actinopteri > Cyprinodontiformes > Poeciliidae > Poecilia > Poecilia formosa. Next base: position 2,664,166 of record NW_006799986.1, on the reverse strand, counting down.
GCTGCTTGACAGCGCAGAACAGGAGGTCGGAGGGAGGGATAAACAGAGTTTCACTTACTTCTCTCGCTCTACGCGTCCCCCTGGTTTCCAGCTAATCCTCCTCCATTTAATGGCCACGGTCTGTTTAATCACAGCTAGGCTGGATAAACTCCGACTCCGGTCTGTACAAACATGGTTTGTTGAATATTACCATCTTTTTACTCGTTTATTTCGTCACATTATGAAAAAATGTGCATTTTCCCAGAGGGCTACTTATATAACTCCAGTTATATAATTTAAAAGCTATTGTGGGATATATAGTGCCTTGTGGAAATATTGACATCAGTTTAACATTTTTGCATTATTTCACCTTAAACTCACCAACTTCACTGTAGATTATTTGGATTAATATCACAAATTATCCGGGTCTCTATAAAGACAAATGCCTCCGCCACATTGTTTTAAAAACTAGTCGTACACACAGGACTGATTTCAGAAAAGTTTTCATTCAAACTAACCGTCACTGAGCGTTGTCTTAAACATGTCAAGTCCATAGGGGGCAGTGTAGCACTAAACTTAAACCTCTCGGCCAATGAGATCGCTTCAAAACAACCACAACTTCCTGTTAGAAATTAAACACGGCGCAGAAAGTTTGTTTGTTTGGACAGACATGTAGGTTGAACTACTTTTAAATAGCGCATTAGAGTATAAAGTTAATAAAACAAGCTGACGCCAGCTCCATCACTGCATTATTGGTCATAGATTGTAATGTCTGGGCTCCATTTTTTCTATGTACACACATAAACACAAATACAAAGTTTTCCTAAATCTCCACTTTATCTGTTTTCATAGATACATTGTTTTTAGTGGAACAGCTCAGACTTATTGTGTGGATAAAAGGACAAAATGCATTTCCTTTCCTAGATATCCAGCTATGTGTGGATTTGGCCTTATGCTGTATGAAAATGATAGATGGATCTCAAATTTTCCAATGAATGAAGACATAAGAATTGTGACATGGACATGAGTGCAGCCCACCTGAGCCAAAACTCTGCTGAACCAATTTGGTTACAGCTTTTGGGTCTCTCCCAGCTGTAGAAAAGGCTTTTTTAAGTCTTTTCTATAAAATAGAAAATATTTTACAGATGTTTTGAACGGAAAACATCTGTAAATCTGAAGTTTTGCAGCAAACTATTATCTGGATTTAGATCAGACTGGGCCATGCCAACACAAATAGGAACACTTTGATCTAAACTGTGCCATTGTCTTTAAATAATAAATTACAAAAACATTTAATTTCCTCTTTGGCTCAATAAAGTATTTTTGAATTGAATAGTTTCTTTTGTTCCTTCGTGTCCTCCAACAGATTTTCCTGCAGGATTATCTTGCATCCAGATCCATCAATCTTCCTATGACCTCTGACCTTCCGTTAAGCCCCAGACTATGAAGCTACTGTTGCCTTGTTTTGCTGTGGTATCTTGTCTTCAGGGTGACATGCAGTGGTAGTTTTTACTGCGTCCTGTGTTTTACATGGAGGCCGTGCCGTTTATCATTGGTCTTATCTGACCTGAAGCCAAGTAAGGGAACGTTCGCCGTTCCCTTACTTGGCTTGTTACAAACTTCTGCTTTTTGTTCAGCAACGGCTTCCTTCCTGTCAACAGGTTTTACCACCGGAGCTGTAAATCTGCAATTTCCTCTCATTAGTGTAACGTCTGCCCAGAATTAAGGCCCATCATGAACTACCAACGAAGTACGATGGAGTTTGTGCCGATAAGAAATTGGTCAGAATAGTTTGTCAAACATTCTCTCAAACAACTTTCTTTTCAGATGATTTCCTGAACTGGTGGCACCCTTTCAGATATTTCCCATACTCTCCCATTGCTTTAACAACCGTTCTTTGTGTGACTAAAAGCTCTCAGCAGGTATCTTCTTTTTAAAAGAAAAAGCAAAGTGATCAAAAGCACAGTGGGTTGTAACTCCAGCTCCTTGATGCACTCAGAAAGCAGTCGTATACCACCGTGCGGGCGAACACATCAAGCGGCGGCCGTAACTCTCTCCGGCCCCATCATCGCCCTCCTTCTTCACACCTGGACTGCGCCATCAAACCACGGCCTGAGGCCAGCACTCGCACTGCATCAAAGTGTGACCTCTGACCTCTCCAACCGGTCTGTCTGGAGTGACCTCTCCCGACCTCGACCCCTGATCCAACACATTCGCTGTGAAACTCAGGCTGGCCGACCAGGAGGCGTCCACTGTCACTACTCCTCTTCCTCCGCAGGGAACAGCAACACGGAGGAGACTCTCAGAAGGCTAAGTGCTTCCCTGTTCTCCCCATATGACCAGACATGCAGCAGCAGCAGCAGCAGCATTTCAGAGGAGCTCACAGGAGCTAATGCTGCTTCACAGCAGATTTAAACAGGAACTGATCCGGGTTCTGCATGGTACACACAAACACTGCTGCTGAGAAAGATTTAAGTTTGAATCCTCAATAAATAAAAACCCAACAATACCAGCATATTTAACCTCCTACTACATTTGTTATGTTTCTTTTCTTGTGTCTCACACCTACATGTTTCAGATTAAAGAAATTCTACTATCAGATAAACCTAGCTAAATTAAACAAATGTTTTTAAATCAATTAAAAGGGGCAGTATTATGTAAAATTGACTTTTTTGAGCTTCACATCATGTTATGTTATTCTCTCATTAAAACAGCCCTGATTATTTCATGCATGTTTGAGAAAATACAGAACACAGCCTCTTTAATTTGTTCAACAGAAAAGAAAATCCAAACCAAGGATGTAGTAGGCTAAAAGCCGTTATGCCCTGATGTAAAGAAGGCAAAGTTATATCATCCTGGAAAGTGTTAGAGAGTCATCAATAATGTTTTATTCTGTTTGTTGAAACTCACTTGGGTTTTTCAGCAAGACAAAGATCCAAGCACACCAACAAGCTGAGTGGGCCAAAAACACAAACACACTAAAAATCCTGATTAGTCAATGCCAATTAATGCACAAATCATTTTAAATTAAAAAGAAATCTGAGGGAAAGTTGTGAATGTTGGCACAAGCAGCTTTTGGCTTAGAGTTATTACTGTTTCGCACAGGGACAGGTCTGTCTGCGTAGATTTCTTTTTCTTGTACTTTATTTGAAAAACACAACTATAATTACTGAGGTGTTTTTCCTCTGATATTGACCCTTCCTGACCGAACGTATCGACGACGATCCAGCCAGTACCGTAACTCCGCCACACTTTCTGCTAACTGAAAAATGGTTTCTGAAAGGGAAGACGTTGCACTTTCCAGCCAATACCTGGTTATTACGGTAATTTCACCGTTGTAACAGGGAGTGAAGTTAATCTGAGGGGCGCTCTTTTAATAGACGGTAAATTACAAAGATAAAATAAAAGATATTGAAAGTTCCAGTTGATATGTACATCCAAATATATGTACATACATGACATTTAAAGAACTGCGTACAATTAAAATAAGCAAAAATATCCAGGTGGAGATTTGAAACTTGGCTCTAAAAGGGTTAACATTTCCTTGAGATAAGAGATTCACCCAGTATTTAAAATCACATCACACTGCAAAAAACCCAAGACATTTTCAGGGGTTTTTTCTTTTCCCAAAGAAAGATAAATGCCCTGATATGTACAGCAACATAGAAGAAAGACGACAAACATGCAGCTTCCACTGGGCTTCAGTTTGTATCAGCCACAGATGATTTTCAGAGTTTATGTGCATGAGAGGCGGGGGGGCAGCGGGGCGGTGTGGGATGTGAAGCCGCGGTGAGTACAAAGAACGGATCCCAGAGATAAGATGACAAAGATAAAAAAGGAAAGGAACAAGAGGAGTGGGAATGAAGGTCCGCTCTGCCTGATAAAAATCCAGCACTTTAGCTTGTTTGGGCTGCTGTGATTTACACAAACCTCTCCAGGGGTCACACTTTATTTGTTTGCGTTTCTCAGTATGCTGCAGCTCCGTGCACGCTGTACTAGAATGGTAATGGGTTCCCTTTGAAAATATTGCAGATGTGGAAGTGTTTACATAGCCAGCGCCGAGTGTGGAGGGTAAATGCGCGGAAGAGGGGAAAACTGTACACAGATAAGCAGCCTTTAACACACGTCTGTCCTGCTTCAGGGCATCATCAACACAAGGGAGGGGAAATAACTTCCCAAGCTGTTGCACCTTGGTGAATCACAAACTATCTTATGTGAAAAGTTAATACATGAGGCACAGTTTGTGAAATATATAGCAGTGCACCTAGACAGAGTGGAAGTAATTCAAGAGTTGGCTACAGTAAAATATCTGTCACATATTTGCCTCGTATTAAAGCTCAGCCAGGTTTCCAGTTAGTGAACATGTCCACAAATTCAATCCAGTTCAATAATATAGCGCCAATTCACAACAAATGTCTCTAAAATTAAATTTAATCATATATTTAAATTAATCCTAGTTGTCAAACAGTTCATTAAGCTCAATTAATTAAAACTTTATATCTCAGGAAACCAAGCAGATTACGAGTCATTAACTTTACAGCCTTACTTTTAGCATGCAGCACAATGCCACCCAAAAAAATGACCCAATAATGTTATTACACTGAAAAACCAAATCCTACCACGTATCTTGGTCTAGTTTCTAGTATCTTGGTACACTTGTTAGACAAAACTAACTTACTTTAACTGAATAATTCCTCAACATTGCTGAAAACGTTCTAGTTCCAATGGCAGACTGTTTGTCTGACGACCGGGGAAAAATGTCTTGTTATAAGTTGTAATCTGCAAGTAATTTTTTTAAAATAATTTTTTAAGAAATCTTCACCTAGAACTAGCTGAAAGGTTACTTGTAAGATAGTTTTGTTTTATTTAAAGTGTACTAAGATATTAGCACTAGAAACTAGACGAAAATACTCGGTAAGACACGAAGACCCTTCAGTTTATTCACAAATGCAACATTCCTTCCTGCATCAGAGTATTGCTAAAGTTTATGCCACCGATGCAATCTGGTGACTTTCCTAATCCTATGCGGTCTCAACCCACAGTGGAAGTGGAAGCAGACATTTATGAGATAAAAACCTCTTCTGTCAAAATCTACAGCTAAGTCTATGAGACGTTACCAACATATCTGATCATTACATTTCTTCCCCTTAAACAGAGCATTTTACTCCAAGCGTCAACCACATGTTTCCACAACCTGTTATAAAAGGAAAAAACTCACTCTCAAATAATTTGAAGACAGGGAGTTAATGTGGCTCCAGGTGTTTTCCCCTGAGGCATGACAGAGATTTTTTGACATATCATGACTGATATCAATGAGGCAAAACATAACACCCACCCCAGAGAGAAAATTATAATTATCTCTCAGCAATGATTATTATTGATGCAGAATTATGGAATTCTGAATAAGAGATCCCTCCCATCAGTATCTGGATGCAGGAAGAGAAAGCTGCTGTAAAGAGATTTAATAATATTAAACTGTGAGTCGATCATAATTCATCAGGAATTGATGCTTTTCCTAAATACTTCATCTTTAAAAGCTGTGAACAATTTTCTCCACAGTCTCTTCAACAAGTGAATAAAAATCCACATTTTTTTTTAATTAAAGTTCTGATTTAAGAGACTCCCCTTTATGTGAACTCACTGATGTTGTGAAATATGTTTCCACTGAAACCTCTCAGTTATTAGGCATTAAATCAACACCAATTAGTTAAGAATTTCTCCTTGAAAGTGATCAAATTATCTGTGACACTCTGAGGAGTATTTAACGGGTTTTCTGCAGTTATTTATTGGGTGATGTTATCTTAACTCAAATTATTAATAAAATTACCTCCAAGGGAAAATCCCTCTAGCAGTAACTATTTCTCACAGGTTTTTGTTTAACGCTGAGTGAATCTTTATGTTTTTGCTGTAATGTTCTCTTCCTTTCTGTTAAGATGATATGATCACACTAAGAAAGAAAGTACACTCTTAGAATAGAAAGTCTTTATCAGATTCCTGAATTATTTAAATATAAACCCGAAGCCTACAAAGTCACAGCAGCTTCTACAGCTCCACTTATTAAACCAAAGTGAATCCAAAAATAGAAAAGCTTCCCTTACTGTTTCCATAGGATTAAAGAGGGAGAGTAGAAGCAAGGTGGTCAAAGTCGAAAGCCCTCGAGTTTGTCATCATCCATTGAATCCTCCCTGAATCCAGCTCTCAGTTCCCTCAGGACCAGATGCTGTTCCCGTACAACATCCAGAAGAAGTTTCCATGGTATCTCGTTGTTCCCACATTAGCTTTTATCCTTCATTTCAAAGAGCATTCATCGTTTCTGGTAGTGTGATTGTAGTGTTTAAATGCGAGTTTGAAAATTATACAGAAAACAAACAATCTGAAACCTCTGGTGGTTTCCAATTTAAGCCCAACCTTCCAGTCTCGTTTCTTTAAATACTTTCCAGGTTTAAACCTGCTGTAATCTGATTGATGACGAGATTTTATCAACGGTTTTCCACCCCATTAGCAGCCATCAGCCATCTGGATTCGTCTTCTTGACTCCTCGGCCTGTTGCATGTCATTTGGAACCACATAAAGTTCAAAGCAGTTCTTCCAGCTGGTTGGCTTGGTGCACGTTGGTGTTGGCCGGTCAGTCCTGGTCAGAAAGCAACCCAGAGACTCTGTGTGTGGGAGCCAGTGATTTATGGCCTCCTTGTTTGTCTATAGAATTAGCGTTTGATTGCTTCTTTCCTTCCAGAGCCCCATGAATCTATGCTAATGAATAAAGTGGTTATCTATCAAAGCATTAGGGAGTGAAATCCAATTGAGCTTGTTAAAAAAGGGGAAAGGAGGCAAAAAGGAAAGGTAGAAATACGGTTTCAGCAAGTTTCCAAGACTTGAACGTTGTTGTTGGACCAAGATTATTTTGTGTTTTCGATGATTCCCTGAGTCATCAGAACATTTGGATTTATTATCGTTTTATTTACTGAAGGTGTTCTAGGCTCAGACGAAGATTTTCTTTGGCAAAGATCCAGTATGAGAAGAAAGAATCTGACTGATTAGGCACTGAACAAACAGAATCTTGTGTCTCCTGTTTGAAGAGTCTTAGCCTTATCTGATCAGCATCTAACTGGAGAAACAATGGTGATATCTAAGCCAGCTACTCGGAGAAGTTTGTTTAAACTCATCATGTTCTAACTTCTCTGCTGCTTCACATTCCTCTTTGAAAATTAGAGCAATGATGTTTTGCTAATTGGAGAGATTTCAAACAGTTCACCAATCTATTGCAACACCTTCAACTCTGCAAAAACAACACTGCATGTTATTTATTTAATCTTTGCTTTCATATTTTTGCGGTCCCGCAGACCCAACGAATCACACTTCAAAGGGCAACAATCCCACCAACACATTGGGAGCCAAGGCATTAATCTTTTTTAATAAGGGATAACTAGCTGTAATCACTTTCACTTGTTTGAGGCACGTCTTCAGAGGAACCGTGCCAAGAATAACTCCGCCAGCCCTGCCTGCTGCTGTGCAGCGACTGTCAGGGCTTCGCCTGGCTAAATTCAAGAAGTCAAGGTGTCAAAAGTCAAAGTTTAAAGAAGGACTCTGTTTCACTGAAAGCTATCAGACATTCATTTACCTCAATATACTATTGGTGAGCATTAGCCGCTGTTTTGCTGATGGAATACGTGACATTTTGCCCAGAGTTACGCCAGCAGCCCTCTGTGCTACACTTTCACACCATTCATACATCCACAGTCCACTTTTTCTCCAACATCCACCTCTTCCAGCTCCTCTGAGAGATCCAAGAAGTCCTCAGAGGAAATACAAAGTCCTCCCAGTGAGTGCTGAGTCTCCCTGAGGTTTCCTCCCAGCTGGAGCTGCACAGGAAGCCTCTTCAGGTTAGGCGTACCAGAGAACAGATGCCCGAACCACCTCAACTGACTCCTCACAATGTGAAGGAGCAATGAAAACATACTAAAAAACCTCCATACAAACGGGATCAGAGACAAGCTGGAGTCACATAAAAAATGTAGCCAACTTTGTACAACAAAGGTTCTTAGTGATGCAGAGACCAAAAATCCCCCTAGCAGAAATATTCCCAAAGCTCACGTCTGTCTTGAAATAGACTGAAATATTTAGTTTTTTTCAAACATGATTGGAAAATAAGAGTCTAAAAGAAACAGAAATAATTTAAATAGCTATAAGCAATAGAGATTTAAATCTAGTAACAGCATAACAACTTAGTTTCATGTTCATATCGAGATATAAATAAGTATAAACTTATTTAATTTTATAAACTTATTAAATCCCCGAGTGGTCGGTACACACCTGCTAATCTGCTAATAGTGGAGCTAATTTGTTGCTTAGCTCCTTTGCCAACTGTGAAAACATTTAGTGCCCTTAGTGCCCGATAAATTAATTTTTGTAGTTAAATTGTAAAGTGCCAATTTACTTGGCTGTTTTGTAAACTTTCAATTGAAAAAAGTTTAATATTTGTGTTGAAGTTTTGGTTATGGATTGTGTAGAGTTCTTCACGCAGCTAGCCGTTTATATCCAGGCTCTTACTTTGAAGTTCAACACCGCAGCATTTCCTCTCCTCACGTTCTCGCTCGTTTTTCTGCTTGATCAACATGAACTGCTGAATTTTGTTCATTTGATTTTGCTCAAAAATGATTTTGAACAAAAACCTATATGCATGTTAACTGAGTGTATGTGTGCATGTTTAATGTTGCATGGCTTTCTGTTCTGCTCTGCCTAGAGATATGCACCCGCCTCTCTGCAAGGATAAGCAGGTAAAGACATTATTTGGTTTAAAAATCTGTTCTTCTCTATTAAGTGTAAAAATAGACTTGCAATAAGTGAGTCCGTTCTGAAGCAGTGCATATAAAGGCCGTGTTTTCAGGGTTACACAGATACTGAGAGGATTTCAACATTTTTATATCACCATAAATCACCCATAAATCCCCTTTTAAGAGGCCGTTCTTCTTTCCTTTGTTTTCCTGTGTAGCTCCCTGTGTAACCCACATTTTCAGGCAGAGTTCACTAATTCAATCCCTGCCAGATTTAAGATGAGCTTTCAGGCCTATCCAAACAAAGCAGAACAGCTTTTAAATTATGCTTCCAGTGTTATTAGTGTATATATTCTGATTTCATCTTAATAAAGGAAACATGTATGCGCCTCAAAAAGAGAAATAATTTATATCCTGAAGCTTCACATTTGTTGCACTGGTCATGAATAAAAGGAGGATGTGGTTCCATACATTTTAAATATTTTACATATGTGTTGTAATATTGTTGCCAATTGACAGAAAAAGATGTTTTCGTACATGTTCAGATAAAGGATTATCTTCCAAAACAGGTTTAAGCATTTACAGTTTATTTGGAAGAGTAAAGACATTGTGGATTTGCACTATTATAAGCCTGCATCAGTATTTTTGTCAACTGTGAGGAAAGAAGAAAAAGTGAATTACATTAGTGTCATTAGAGGGGCACAGATGTGTGTGGCACTGGGCTTAACACACAAAATATACCTAAAAACATGATAGGAGAACATAGTTGAAGTCTCAGTCATAAAGTCTGAGTTTTGCTTTTGCGTGACAGACTGAAAAAAATAAAGAAAAACGATTAACCTGGTCTCTATGCTTTAATCAGCGTGGCTAACTGCAGTGATTAGACTTCAATGTTTGATCACTGATGCAAGGAAATGAGGCGCGTTTTAGCCGAGCCGTTAGCACGCATAGGTGAGGGGGGAGAACCGGTTGTTGTGTTTTTCCTGCAAAGGTTCTAATCTCGGCTCTCCAAAGTGGGATTTTCAACTAAACTAGTAACCTGTCTTGCAAATTGGGATCCCAGCAGAAAGCTGGCGTTCCATATGGTTGCATAAAATCAGGTTTGGAGCCAGACAGCTGAGGCAGATGTTTCCATCTATGGCTGAGCAGCTCAGATAAATCACTCTGACACCGCGTTGGGCCAAGGTTTGTCAATGATCTTCCGCTCTGTGCTGAGAGGAATTTTATCGTTTTAGGATTCGTTGTAGTTGGATGGCTGTACCGGAGGTGAAACAACACACGAACCACCGACATCTAAGATTAGTTAATTAAATTCAGCTGTAAGGTATAATCTCAAAGGTCATATTGGATATCAGCTCTTTTTCAGCTGCTCTAGCGACTGTGCTCTATCAAGGATGATGTTACCTCATGTTTCCACCGGGACATTTCTTAATTATTTAACAAATAACTCAAATTCAGGATGATCTGTCTGGTGCCATTTGATGAACTTCTACCTTCTGTCACTCTCTTTTTTTGTATTACATCACATGTGTTAATGTGAAAATGAATGTTGTGTTTCTATCCACTTATTTTCATATGTATTCATTTTGTAAGTTCTGTAAGCTCAGACCATCATCATGCAGAGGTGAATGACTCTTCATAAGTGCAGACAAAGTGTCAGCATTGAACATCATGAGATGAAGTAATGGCTCTAGATTTAGTTTTGTTTCACACTAGTGCATACAAGTATGACGCTCCACAGTTGCAAATCTTATGTAACACATTTTTTTGCCCTATCTATCACTTTTACTGCAGTCATGCTTAATTGGAGATGACATTGTGTTTGCTAAAGTATTACATAGAATGTGGTAGTGGAGTTTTGTTTTCCTTATTTTGATTTAGTAGGCATGAAACGCAGACGGGATGGGATGTCTAGCAGGTGTAAATGAGATGGAACGGGAAACAGAGAGATGTCCTGAGGCGGACCAACATTCCTCAGTACTAAAGGCCCGATCAGAGGGTTGAGTGGAGGAAAACATGGGATCAACGCTGAACTTATTCACTTTGACTGCATTTTTCTGCTTCTTGTTGTGTTATGTTTCCATAAAAATGCTGTGACTTTCTCACCAATGTCCTGGAAATTTTTGGAAATCTAATTTAAGAGTAATGAGATTTGTAGTGCAAGTGTAGAAACGTCACATAAGCTGCATTTCTGCTGACCATACAATAGCACAATTTAACATTTGGAAAATGAATTAAAATGGAATAACGGCAATTTCAAAAAGAGCAATTATTCGGTACGTTTTGGTAGTTGGACGACGTGGTTTTTGGCCAGATTGGTTTATTTTGAAAAACTGTGAGTGATGTGGTGGTGCAGGGTAAACCACAACCAACGGATGGAGGCCTTAGACTTCGACACAGGTTTGAGCCCCGGCCTGATGACCTTTTGACCTTTGCCTTCCCCCTCTCTCATAACCTACTTTCCTGTCTCACCACTATCAAATAAAGGCTAATAAAACAAAAAAAGAAAAACAACGAAGCATAAAATTTGTGCAAAACTGCAATGGAAGCTTTTTTTCCACAAAACACAACTCACATAATCAACAACCGGATGTTTCCACTGGCACAAACCACGAAGAAGAAGATAACAGGAAGTGGTTGGAGGGTTAATGGCACAGCATGTCAAACTTATTCACTTGTGATTTTAATTGCGTTTCCTATATAATGGAAACAATGCAGTTGCAAAATTATGTTTTTTCTACAAAGTTTGTCCACATTTAATCTGCTCCAATCTGTCTGTGCTGAGTTACAACAATGGATCTAATCACATATAAACCAGTGAAATAGTTACTGACAGCTAATGCAGAACATGACAGATCATGTTTGAAATCTTGTTCGTCTTTTAATCCCACCTGAGACTGAGAGCTGCAGAGAATCGTGGTCCATGAGCGGTTTGACATTTAAATTCCTTTGCAGCTGAAGCATTTTTGTAACAATTCAATCCATCTCATCATCCAGACTCCCTGGTGGATCACCTCTAGTGTAATCATTGCCCAGAGAATGCATTTGCCTATTTATCAGCAGTAATGATGAACCAAAGTGCAAAAATGGTGATACAAAGTGAACATAAAAAAACGAAAAGATGTGATTGATGTCGGATACTTGGCAAGCCGACACGTTGGGGAGCGGAATAAAAGATTCCCCTTTGGGCAAGAAACTCAGAGGGAAGAAATTTAAAGCACTTTAATGTCTGTGTCTCTAGTTTTGACGAACATCTACATACATAGACACACTCTCTCTCTCTCTCTGTCTCTCTTTCACACACAGTTTTATGTCCCCGACCCAAACTCTCTTGCTCCCTCTCCTGCTCCCTGCAAAGACTTTAATGTCTGTGTTCGTCAGTTGATTTCCATTTCACTTCTCTCCCTTGCAAAGTCCTGCAGGGTTAACCCTCCCTCCCCCAAGAATCATGAGCTCGCACACAGACCCAGCTCCAGTAACGCTGTTGGCAGACATCTGGAAATGTTTTGGCCCTGCGCTGGCGGTCACTGTCTGGACCAATAGAGACCATAGCTCAACCTTCACATTGTGACAAGACTTCATATATCTCTCTGTGACCTTGTGTACAGTATAGGACCCCCCGTTTCCCTCAGGGGCGCACCCCGTACCCCTCTGCTCCCTCCGCCACATGCACCCTTCTCTTTCGTTTTCCACCTGGTTCTTCGTGCCACACAGGGAGGAGCGTTTAGCTTAGTCTGCGAAATTAAAATGCAGGTGAAAGATACTAGGACAAAAATAAATTAAAAAAATAAACACAGACGCATTGGGGTTACATAAAAACTCCATCCAAATAGTACAGAAAAAAATTATATAATCCAAGAATATAATAAAATACAAACATATAGAGAACAGAAACATAAAAACCGATCTAAGTGTTAAATTGGCAGTATTGAATGTTTTCCAGGCACACGGTGCCATTTAGTAGCACAATCAGGTAACCGTTATTTTGAAATGTTATAAAAATTATATAT
>NW_006799986.1:2644275-2650216 GCF_000485575.1 Poecilia formosa | reverse complement strand
CAGACGATAATAAAGTGTAAAGATACATTCTGCAGTGATGGATTTATGTATTTTTCACAAATTTGAGCTCTACTTTGATAATGTCCAATCAAACTGAGACAGGGATCAATGGAAGTCGAGATCATCCCGATCATTCCTTCCTGAATGAGGGACGAGGAACTTCCTGCCGCTCCGCCGTTGCCTTGCAACACAGATCCAGTGATATTGGATCAGCTTTCATGTGGTGATCCGGTATGTTCTTATTGTGTGTTTTTCTGCTGTGGTTTTGTTGGTAATCACATCTTTCTGAGACTAACAAAATTTAATATAGAGCACATTAATCATCCCTGTTATTAACTGGTGACTGCTTGTCCACTGTGAGCTGTGGTAAGGCCGAACCTCTAATACTGCAGGACTGTTTTATATTTTATCATTGTCTAGAAAATAACTGCTATTTGATTTGACCCTGATAAGAACTATTTCTGTGGCTTTGAGAGCTTCTATTTCCTGTTGATCAAATATCCCCAAGTATATACTTTCATTTTTCATTCTGCAGACAGCTGGCCACCACTGTTGGCAGCTTACAGTACAGTAATCATTTGTATATTTGTACTACTGATGCAGGTTTAATATTTCTGGCACTATTTCATTCTGTTCAAAACGTATGCACAACCCTGTTAAACTGCCAGCTTTTGTTGGGATGTAAAACCTTTGGCTAGTTTGGCTTAATTAATCTGATTAAACAGAATAAAGTTGTAATTTCCTAACAAAATTACTCATTTCCATCCTGTTGCTAAATAATTGTTTGCAGAGAGGATATTATAAGAGATCAAAAGAACATTATTTATCAAAGGTATCAGTCAGGAGAAGAGTACAAGAAGGGTTATTTATACACCAGGCAGGGAGTCAAGTCGGGATCTTCCAAGATAAAGACTGAGACCGAATGTTAAGTTTGACTAACATTTCAGGACTTTGAGGTATTTTTGCACACTACAAAATGCAAAAATAATGGTAAAAAGGTCATTACTCAAAACAAGTCACTTCTTGGTATTTAGCTAAGAATTATCACAATAAAGTAATTTTAAATTTATTAAATGCAACCAGCAGAATTGAATTCATCAGCTTACATTCAACAATAGTTGTAATAAACTTAAAAACACAATAGAGGTTTAATAATTTGTCATAGCAGGTATGGAGTTAAGAGTGGCTTTTCCAGGGTCAACACAAAACCCAAGACCAGGAAGAACATGGTGAAGCACGGGAGTGGCATCATCATGACAAGAAGCTGTTCTCTCGTTTTTTTTCTTTTAAAGGTCGATAAAAGCGTAAACAGATCAAATTACCTGACAATCTTTACATATTTTTTTTAACATCACAGTGAGTCCAGACAAATTAATAAAAATATTATTTCATAAGAGGAAAATGAACGTTTTTGACAGTCTGAGTCACAGTGACGACGTTTGTGCACAAGAAATGTTCTCACCGTCTGATCGATTGGGTAATCGCTTGCAAGGCAAAATAAGCAAATATTGTCAAGTCCAGATGTGAGAAGAAATATCTTCCCAAGTTGTTTCCTATTTGCCAAGGTTAGAGGTTCCTACTGCAGTTAATCTTGTCATGATCAAAGCGCCACCTGAGAAAATATGTTTTCATTTCTCTGACTCATGTAACGCCAAAAGGATTATTTAGATTGTTACCTCAGAACAACTGAAAGCCAAAGTAAAAAAAAAAGTGTAAATTTGTGTTTGAATACCATCAGTGGTATTTGCTCCAGGAACAACAGATGAAGCAGATGCTGAATGTTAATGACAGGAAAAATGTAAACAGATTTCAATATTCAATGTGACAGATGATACTGAGGCTGATTCATGTTTTATCACACCTGCAGCTAAAGGATATTCTATTCCTCCCTTTTCTTTGAGTTTACAGTGACAGAGGAAAAGAAAATAGTTAATATTAATGAAAGCAAGCTTAGATTCCTAGAAGGTCAATTTTTAGAGGAGACAGGCCACTAAGAGTCATTCTGACCTTCAGTTGGAGCTGGATGGAGTTCTGAACAAAGTCCTCAAAATAAGCCGGTGGGAAATAGTCTGTAAAAGTCTGCACTGCTAAGCAGTTAATTTTTTCTGTAGTAAGAGAGAATTTTATTAATTTTTTTAATGAATGCAATAAATCCTTTTTTCTTATGCATTCCACCCCTTGTTTGAGCAATCTCTCCATCTTTACGGCTTTCTGTACCCCGTTAAGATTTCACTTTGTCCTTGACGCTTCCTGGTTTGGGTCTGTCCCAGGATCTACCATCACCTCCAATTCCCCTCCTTCATCCTTCCAGTTTACTCCACTTCAGTCGGAGCAAAGTCATATTTTAAGAGGTCTTTTATGTTAAGCTATTTATCTACGGAGACATGAAGGAGCGAGGCGGGGAGGGATCGGAGATTAGCCGGCAGAGACAGACGCATTTATTTGGCTGTAACGGCGCGTGGAAGGCACGAATGTTAGCGGATCCACAGTTTGTCAAAAAAACAGTGACCTTTACTGGAAACGGACCGCGTTCTCTGTGTCATGTATCAAATATTACATGACCTCAGTGCCAGCGAAACGCATGTGTGTTTGTGTGGTTTGGACTATAAGATGGGTGTGTGTTATTTTTTTTCTTTTCTTTTCATACACGGGGAGTGATGTACGTTCCACGCAGAGAGAAAGACAGAGTGAGCAATCGAAAGGATGTGTGAAACCTCCAAACTATTTCCCTGGGCTGCTGGTGGAGCAGACGTATTTTTCAGGATGTAGCAGCATGTGGGCCCGGGCGCTGTTTATCCAGGATGACACCCTTCACATCCATTCATCAACGTCCCGTCAGACCTCCACTGACCTTGGGCCTCCGCCTGCGAGTCCGGAGAAAAAAACATAAGGAAAAGACGAGTTTGAAAGGAGTGGTGGAATGTGGTCAGTTTTTCCTTCTTGGTGCTATTTTAATTTGTGTCTCAGCGGGACAGTGATGTCCCCGCTAGCTGCCCGAATAAAAATACAAAATATCCAGCAAATTCGGGTAAAAAACCCACAATAATCAAAGGTAACAAGAAGAAAATTGACTCTGAAGTAATGTGTCTTTTCAGTTGTGACAGGAATATTTATCACAGTGAGAAGTGTGAATCTGTGTGAGACTGACTGAAGCATAACTGGACGTTTGTTGTTGCAATGTCTTAATTTTATTCAGCACAAGGCTCGGAGCCCTGCAGGTGCCCAGGTGACAGATGGTCGAGCCGGACGGGGGTCCTTCCTTCTGTAAGTTATAGATGGACATCTTGTCCAAAACACACATGATCACAAGGAGAAAAAGGCAATTAGGGCTGAGATGGGAGTGCATGGGGAAGCTTGATAATGATAGTTTTACATCCCACACCTTCAATCCTGACATGTTTCTGCAAAAAGGGACAAACGGTGGTTTCTTCAAGGGCAAAAGCATAAAAAGATGAATTTAGTGATTAATATGCATCTCTCTAGTTCTTTGATTTTGATCAATAGATGGATTATAAGATGACAGTTCAAGTTCAATCAAAAAACTATAATAAATGTAGCTTTAAAGAAGTTGGAAAAAGTTAGTTTTGAAAAAATAATTGTGCCTAATCCTAGGAAAATATGTAAAAAAATAAAAAATAAAAGACACTGTGACTTTATATTTTAAAGTATTTCCGCAGTTTTGATGCTCAACTTCCTCAACTGGCCAGTGGTGGCGCTGCACCAAGAATCATTGAAGGAAACAACATGGAAGCCTTTGAAGACGACATTGAGCATAACTTCTTTTTTCTCAAAACAAAAACCAAAAATGGAGTAGCATCAGATTTTAGCGATTTCTCTTTTGTCTTTGGTAAAAAACTACTAGCCATTTCTCCTGCTAGGACTAGATTAGCACGTTTGTTTGTATTTACCCAGAATGCCCTGCGGTATTTTCCACTTCCTGCTTTTAGAGCGGTCACTGGTCCATTTGAAATCCAATATGCATTTGAACCACACCAGAGATCACTCCAACCAGCTGATCAGTTTGTTTTTTTTGGGTCCGCATCAGAGTTTGGTTGTGCATTCACACTTCTCCAACCAAACTGGACTTTCTAAACAAACGTGTTTGACTCAAATGGACTAAACAGAAGTGATGTGAATGCTCTCTTAATCAGTTTCCAAGTGGCAAAATTTTAAGCCAATTAAATTCCACCAGTTGTGAGGTGAGAATTGTCTGACATAAGGGGGAAGACAGAGAGCACATTTAAATTAAATGTGCAAAATATATTCCAGCGAAAAGTCATCTATCTAATGCCTCCCACTCATACATAATTGGGTCATAGAGGTAAAATGTCCAAGAGGGAAAACCCAGGCATCCCTCAAGCTTCCCAGCTCCTCCTAAGAGATCCCAAGGCACATACAGATTACTCCGGGGAGCTCTAGATCTGCCCCAGGTCTTTTACCACTGGAATGTGTGTGACATCCAGGAGATAAACGTTCAAACCACCTCGGCTGACTTCTCATAATGTAGAGGAGCAGCAACTCTGGTGAGAGCCGTTTGAGGCGAGGAGATGAGGCTCCTCACCTCATCTTTTAGCCAGAGCCCTGCCACCACACAGCGGAAATAATTGTAGGTGCTGGTTTATGTATGGCTGATATACACTCACCAACCACATTATGAAGTACACCTTACTAGAAGTGAACACTTTCATTCATCATGGCATAAATTCAACAAGAGTTGTACTTCCATTATAAATGTGCACAAAACTTTGTCCTATTCGGCTAATGTCGAAAAAACGCAATTATGCAATTGCAATTTAATTACAATTGCGTAACTGTCACACAGTTTTAATATGAAACAATTAAAACGTCATGCTCACAAGATCCCGCCTCCATCTCCATGCTGGAGGGCAAAAAGCTGTTTGCCAATGATGACTACCTTTGGTTTAAGCTGAAAAAGTCAGGAAAAAGTTTTAATTAAAAAAAAAAAAACGAGGGAGAGGAAAGTAGGTTAGTTATTCTTGCTGGACTTTGAAAACCTTAACATGGAAATGCGATGTGGAATTTGGTGTGTTTCAGTTCAGTTAAAAAATAAAAAGGTGACACCAACTCTGACAGATCATCAGTAGAAAAGATGTTTAAATTAGTTAACCTATATTAGCCAATAGCAACGGTAGCTAAAATACAACAGAGAACACTTGTTAATATTTGTGAAATAAACATCAAGCCTAAAAGCATAACACTGAAACGGTCTGAATGTCCTGCTCTTTGTGTGGGTAATGTGGCGTTGTTATCAGTTGCTATGGCAACAACTCTGCGTAGTAACCCACACAGAGAGCAGAAAAAAAGTCCTCATAGGTTGTTCTCTAGCGGTATTTTTCCTTTTTCTGTGGCGGACTGCACTAAATTAATAGTACCTACATCTTCAGGTTTCATTTAGTAAAATTGTTCTACCGCATTAGCGCAGCTATAGATGTAAAAGAAGAGTCCTCCTCTCCTCAGCCTTGTGCGCATGCGCGAAATTTAACACAAAGGAGTCTATAATATGCTGAGTGACACAAAAGCAAAGTGTAAAATACTCCTCACACCAAATTAACAGACTGTATATGTCTCAAACATGCTTATGGAACTGATAAAGGCTCTTAACAGCAACAGAAAAACACCCAATGTGTATAAATGTAAACACACAAACCAGAGTATTAGCTTAGCTTAGCTTAGCTAAGCTGTGCAGGCTATAAGCGAAGGCCAACAACAGCTTAACTGCCGATTTATCTACAATGTAGCGCACATTTCATTCACCAATGTCACATAACTTACTTCGGTCACGAACGCACCCCAATGTGAACGAAGCAGCTGTCCGTCAGCAGGTAAAAAACAAAACAATGTCTCGAAATTAACCAACGTCGATACGGCCAAAACCCCACCTCATCCTAGCTCCAACACGTTTTATCGTAAAACGAGATTA
>NW_006799986.1:2555344-2644265 GCF_000485575.1 Poecilia formosa | reverse complement strand
GAGAGAGAGAGAGAGAGAGAGAGAGAGAGACCCACCCGCGGAGGGGGAGAAGGGATTTTTTATATATACATATATGACTTAAAAGAATTTGACTTCAATATTTAATACCTTGACATTGGGCCTCTGTCTCAGTCTGATAATCTGACTGAGTTGTAAATCCTAACAAAGCATTTTTTTGAAGACCCAGCGATTTATGCAAAGTTGTGGAAAAAATATTTCTCCATTTATATTGCAGTAGGATAGATATGGGTATATCAGACGATAATAAAGTGTAAAGATACATTCTGCAGTGATGGATTTATGTATTTTTCACAAATTTGAGCTCTACTTTGATAATGTCCAATCAAACTGAGACAGGGATCAATGGAAGTCGAGATCATCCCGATCATTCATTCCTGAATGAGGGACGAGGAACTTCCTGCCGCTCCGCCGTTGCCTTGCAACACAGATCCACTGATATTGGATCAGCTTTCATGTGGTGATCCGGTATGTTCTTATTGTGTGTTTTTCTGCTGTGGTTTTGTTGGTAATCACATCTTTCTGAGACTAACAAAATTTAATATAGAGCACATTAATCATCCCTGTTATTAACTGGTGACTGCTTGTCCACTGTGAGCTGTGGTAAGGCCGAACCTCTAATACTGCAGGACTGTTTTATATTTTATCATTGTCTAGAAAATAACTGCTATTTGATTTGACCCTGATAAGAACTATTTCTGTGGCTTTGAGAGCTTCTATTTCCTGTTGATCAAATATCCCCAAGTATATACTTTCATTTTTCATTCTGCAGACAGCTGGCCACCACTGTTGGCAGCTTACAGTACAGTAATCATTTGTATATTTGTTTTACTGATGCAGGTTTAATATTTCTGGCACTATTTCATTCTGTTCAAAACGTATGCACAACCCTGTTAAACTGCCAGCTTTTGTTGGGATGTAAAACCTTTGGCTAGTTTGGCTTAATTAATCTGATTAAACAGAATAAAGTTGTAATTTCCTAACAAAATTACTCATTTCCATCCTGTTGCTAAATAATTGTTTGCAGAGAGGATATTATAAGAGATCAAAAGAACATTATTTATCAAAGGTATCAGTCAGGAGAAGAGTACAAGAAGGGTTATTTATACACCAGGCAGGGAGTCAAGTCGGGATCTTCCAAGATAAAGACTGAGACCGAATGTTAAGTTTGACTAACATTTCAGGACTTTGAGGTATTTTTGCACACTACAAAATGCAAAAATAATGGTAAAAAGGTCATTACTCAAAACAAGTCACTTCTTGGTATTTAGCTAAGAATTATCACAATAAAGTAATTTTAAATTTATTAAATGCAACCAGCAGAATTGAATTCATCAGCTTACATTCAACAATAGTTGTAATAAACTTAAAAACACAATAGAGGTTTAATAATTTGTCATAGCAGGTATGGAGTTAAGAGTGGCTTTTCCAGGGTCAACACAAAACCCAAGACCAGGAAGAACATGGTGAAGCACGGGAGTGGCATCATCATGACAAGAAGCTGTTCTCTCGTTTTTTTTCTTTTAAAGGTCGATAAAAGCGTAAACAGATCAAATTACCTGACAATCTTTACATATTTTTTTTAACATCACAGTGAGTCCAGACAAATTAATAAAAATATTATTTCATAAGAGGAAAATGAACGTTTTTGACAGTCTGAGTCACAGTGACGACGTTTGTGCACAAGAAATGTTCTCACCGTCTGATCGATTGGGTAATCGCTTGCAAGGCAAAATAAGCAAATATTGTCAAGTCCAGATGTGAGAAGAAATATCTTCCCAAGTTGTTTCCTATTTGCCAAGGTTAGAGGTTCCTACTGCAGTTAATCTTGTCATGATCAAAGCGCCACCTGAGAAAATATGTTTTCATTTCTCTGACTCATGTAACGCCAAAAGGATTATTTAGATTGTTACCTCAGAACAACTGAAAGCCAAAGTAAAAAAAAAAGTGTAAATTTGTGTTTGAATACCATCAGTGGTATTTGCTCCAGGAACAACAGATGAAGCAGATGCTGAATGTTAATGACAGGAAAAATGTAAACAGATTTCAATATTCAATGTGACAGATGATACTGAGGCTGATTCATGTTTTATCACACCTGCAGCTAAAGGATATTCTATTCCTCCCTTTTCTTTGAGTTTACAGTGACAGAGGAAAAGAAAATAGTTAATATTAATGAAAGCAAGCTTAGATTCCTAGAAGGTCAATTTTTAGAGGAGACAGGCCACTAAGAGTCATTCTGACCTTCAGTTGGAGCTGGATGGAGTTCTGAACAAAGTCCTCAAAATAAGCCGGTGGGAAATAGTCTGTAAAAGTCTGCACTGCTAAGCAGTTAATTTTTTCTGTAGTAAGAGAGAATTTTATTAATTTTTTTAATGAATGCAATAAATCCTTTTTTCTTATGCATTCCACCCCTTGTTTGAGCAATCTCTCCATCTTTACGGCTTTCTGTACCCCGTTAAGATTTCACTTTGTCCTTGACGCTTCCTGGTTTGGGTCTGTCCCAGGATCTACCATCACCTCCAATTCCCCTCCTTCATCCTTCCAGTTTACTCCACTTCAGTCGGAGCAAAGTCATATTTTAAGAGGTCTTTTATGTTAAGCTATTTATCTACGGAGACATGAAGGAGCGAGGCGGGGAGGGATCGGAGATTAGCCGGCAGAGACAGACGCATTTATTTGGCTGTAACGGCGCGTGGAAGGCACGAATGTTAGCGGATCCACAGTTTGTCAAAAAAACAGTGACCTTTACTGGAAACGGACCGCGTTCTCTGTGTCATGTATCAAATATTACATGACCTCAGTGCCAGCGAAACGCATGTGTGTTTGTGTGGTTTGGACTATAAGATGGGTGTGTGTTATTTTTTTTCTTTTCTTTTCATACACGGGGAGTGATGTACGTTCCACGCAGAGAGAAAGACAGAGTGAGCAATCGAAAGGATGTGTGAAACCTCCAAACTATTTCCCTGGGCTGCTGGTGGAGCAGACGTATTTTTCAGGATGTAGCAGCATGTGGGCCCGGGCGCTGTTTATCCAGGATGACACCCTTCACATCCATTCATCAACGTCCCGTCAGACCTCCACTGACCTTGGGCCTCCGCCTGCGAGTCCGGAGAAAAAAACATAAGGAAAAGACGAGTTTGAAAGGAGTGGTGGAATGTGGTCAGTTTTTCCTTCTTGGTGCTATTTTAATTTGTGTCTCAGTGGGACAGTGATGTCCCTGCTAGCTGCCCGAATAAAAATACAAAATATCCAGCAAATTCGGGTAAAAAACCCACAATAATCAAAGGTAACAAGAAGAAAATTGACTCTGAAGTAATGTGTCTTTTCAGTTGTGACAGGAATATTTATCACAGTGAGAAGTGTGAATCTGTGTGAGACTGACTGAAGCATAACTGGACGTTTGTTGTTGCAATGTCTTAATTTTATTCAGCACAAGGCTCGGAGCCCTGCAGGTGCCCAGGTGACAGATGGTCGAGCCGGACGGGGGTCCTTCCTTCTGTAAGTTATAGATGGACATCTTGTCCAAAACACACATGATCACAAGGAGAAAAAGGCAATTAGGGCTGAGATGGGAGTGCATGGGGAAGCTTGATAATGATAGTTTTACATCCCACACCTTCAATCCTGACATGTTTCTGCAAAAAGGGACAAACGGTGGTTTCTTCAAGGGCAAAAGCATAAAAAGATGAATTTAGTGATTAATATGCATCTCTCTAGTTCTTTGATTTTGATCAATAGATGGATTATAAGATGACAGTTCAAGTTCAATCAAAAAACTATAATAAATGTAGCTTTAAAGAAGTTGGAAAAAGTTAGTTTTGAAAAAATAATTGTGCCTAATCTTAGAAAAATATGTAAAAAAAAAAAAAAAAAAAAAGACACTGTGACTTTATATTTTAAAGTATTTCCGCAGTTTTGATGCTCAACTTCCTCAACTGGCCAGTGGTGGCGCTGCACCAAGAATCATTGAAGGAAACAACATGACAGCCTTTGAAGAAGACATTGAGCATAACTTCTTTTTTCTCAAAACAAAAACCAAAAATGGAGTAGCATCAGATTTTAGCGATTTCTCTTTTGTCTTTGGTAAAAAACTACTAGCCATTTCTCCTGCTAGGACTAGATTAGCACGTTTGTTTGTATTTACCCAGAATGCCCTGCGGTATTTTCCACTTCCTGCTTTTAGAGCGGTCACTGGTCCATTTGAAATCCAATATGCATTTGAACCACACCAGAGATCACTCCAACCAGCTGATCAGTTTGTTTTTTTTGGGTCCGCATCAGAGTTTGGTTGTGCATTCACACTTCTCCAACCAAACTGGACTTTCTAAACAAACGTGTTTGACTCAAATGGACTAAACAGAAGTGATGTGAATGCTCTCTTAATCAGTTTCCAAGTGGCAAAATTTTAAGCCAATTAAATTCCACCAGTTGTGAGGTGAGAATTGTCTGACATAAGGGGGAAGACAGAGAGCACATTTAAATTAGATGTGCAAAATATATTCCAGCGAAAAGTCATCTATCTAATGCCTCCCACTCATACATAATTGGGTCATAGAGGTAAAATGTCCAAGAGGGAAAACCCAGGCATCCCTCAAGCTTCCCAGCTCCTCCTAAGAGATCCCAAGGCACATACAGATTACTCCGGGGAGCTCTAGATCTGCCCCAGGTCTTTTACCACTGGAATGTGTGTGACATCCAGGAGATAAACGTTCAAACCACCTCAGCTGACTTCTCATAATGTAGAGGAGCAGCAACTCTGGTGAGAGCCGTTTGAGGCGAGGAGATGAGGCTCCTCACCTCATCTTTTAGCCAGAGCCCTGCCACCACACAGCGGAAATAATTGTAGGTGCTGGTTTATGTATGGCTGATATACACTCACCAACCACATTATGAAGTACACCTTACTAGAAGTGAACACTTTCATTCATCATGGCATAAATCCAACAAGAGTTGTACTTCCATTATAAATGTGCACAAAACTTTGTCCTATTCGGCTAATGTCGAAAAAACACAATTATGCAATTGCAATTTAATTACAATTGCGTAACTGTCACACAGTTTTAATATGAAACAATTAAAACGTCATGCTCACAAGATCCCGCCTCCATCTCCATGCTGGAGGGCAAAAAGCTGTTTGCCAATGATGACTACCTTTGGTTTAAGCTGAAAAAGTCAGGAAAAAGTTTTAATTAAAAAAAAAAAAACGAGGGAGAGGAAAGTAGGTTAGTTATTCTTGCTGGACTTTGAAAACCTTAACATGGAAATGCGATGTGGAATTTGGTGTGTTTCAGTTCAGTTAAAAAATAAAAAGGTGACACCAACTCTGACAGATCATCAGTAGAAAAGATGTTTAAATTAGTTAACCTATATTAGCCAATAGCAACGGTAGCTAAAATACAACAGAGAACACTTGTTAATATTTGTGAAATAAACATCAAGCCTAAAAGCATAACACTGAAACGGTCTGAATGTCCTGCTCTTTGTGTGGGTAATGTGGCGTTGTTATCAGTTGCTATGGCAACAACTCTGCGTAGTAACCCACACAGAGAGCAGAAAAAAAGTCCTCATAAATTGTTCTCTAGCGGTATTTTTCCTTTTTCTGTGGCGGACTGCACTAAATTAATAGTACCTACATCTTCAGGTTTCATTTAGTAAAATTGTTCTACCGCATTAGCGCAGCTATAGATGTAAAAGAAGAGTCCTCCTCTCCTCAGCCTTGTGCGCATGCGCGAAATTTAACACAAAGGGGTCTATAATATGCTGAGTGACACAAAAGCAAAGTGTAAAATACTCCTCACACCAAATTAACAGACTGTATATGTCTCAAACATGCTTATGGAACTGATAAAGGCTCTTAACAGCAACAGAAAAACACCCAATGTGTATAAATGTAAACACACAAACCAGAGTATTAGCTTAGCTTAGCTTAGCTAAGCTGTGCAGGCTATAAGCGAAGGCCAACAACAGCTTAACTGCCGATTTATCTACAATGTAGCGCACATTTCATTCACCAATGTCACATAACTTACTTCGGTCACGAACGCACCCCAATGTGAACGCAGCAGCTGTCCGTCAGCAGGTAAAAAAAAAAAAAAACAATGTCTCGCTGCAGCTACTCTCTCTCCCTCTGCCATCTCGATCTGTATGGAACGCTAGTGGGTCAGATCGCCCTCTGGTGGGCGCACCAAGCAGACTGCAGAGTTACGAGAAAATAAGTAACACAAGAGCGGTTGTACAAAAATCGCACGTAAATAAGTTTGTTCATGAGAAAAGTAATTAAAAGAGAATACCAGCGACATGATCCTCAAACTACTTCCTGTCGTCTTCTTCTTTGTGGTTGGCGCTAGTGGCAACATCCGGTTCTTGACCATGTGATTTGTATGGAAAAAAAAGTGTTTCCATGGCCTTTTTGCGAAATTAACCAATGTCGATACGGCCAAAACCCCACCTCATCCTAGCTCCAACACGTTTTATCGTAAAACGAGATTATTTTAAGAATTGAATTTATTGACAGAAACAAAGTGTGGGAAATCTGACTGACTGCATTCAACTGGCTACTTTTAAAAATACTGCTCTCCATGTAGATTTGATATTGTATTGAAGGTTCCTTCAACCATGCAATTATATCCCACTGCTGTATTTTGTAACCTGGAATATATTTCTTGGGGTTTTTTTGTTGTTATTTATTAGATCAGTGTCTTAGTGCAATGTTCTGCCAATACGCCCACAGGACCATATCATCTGCAAAAATCTAATAAAGAGCCCTGCCACCCCTAAACCAGATACATTCCTCTCCATGAATCTCTAGATCCTGAGATGTTGGCCATAAAGACCATAAACATGAATAATGGCAAGACGCAGCTAGCCAGTATGAGGTATTAGAATTATTTCGAGAAACTCTGATTGGATTGTAAAATGGTGATTAGTTTCACCTCCTGTCTGATATCTCCCTTGTGTTTTATTAAAAGTTATGTCTTTATTTTATTTTCTTAAACATATAAATCTAACTCTAAAATACTTTTAAAAATGTCCAGTCCAAACTTTAAAGAAAAAAAAAATCAAAGTATTCTTTACAGAAATGCACTTTTTTAGGGGGATTTTAAGGAAATTGAAATGCTTTGATAAAGCCCTTTAGCCTCATGCAGTAATATATCATGCAGGTGCTGACCTGTATATTAGCTCTTTATGTCGTGTTTATGACCATCGACAAATCAGTTAGCCCACAGGATATTTACACCAGGTTCCTGGCAGCCTCCGCCATTCTCAGTGTGCTCAAGTTCTCTGTGAGACTGCATTATGGTTAAACCTTTCTCCACCCAACTAACCCCTAAAACACACACACACACACACACACACACACACCCACACACACACACACACATATATATATATATCCACAGCTTTTCTGGGTCCAGTTATTTATGGTACAGGGGTACAACCACCTTCCATCCAATTAAAGCTGAGTGCTGGCTTTGTGCAGGCCACTCTTCATCATTCCCCTCAAAGGGGTTGTTAGGACAGGAGGAACTGAGCTCTCGGTTTCCAGCTCAGCTCCTTTCCAGGATCGCGGGAATCTGGCTTTAAGAAAAATGTCACTGCTCATCACCTTACAAGCGAATTATTTAAATGCCGCTGAGATGATTGAGGCCGAAGTTGAAAGACGATGTAGCTTGATTCATTCCAGATCAATGGAGGTTAAAAGGCACATTTAAGCCAAAACTACTTCAACATAAATTTTTCATATTTTAATAATTGTAAATTTTCCATTCATCTATGATTTTTTCCCCTTTTTTTCAAATAACTGCCTTGTCTGCAGAAATCCCAATGTAGTAAAGAAGGAGCTGAAAGGAAAAGCGAAGCTCTTGCTTTTCTGCTTCATCCCCTTCCAAGCCTTTAAAGATGGATCTAACATATGGATCATCACTTTAAGAAGATCCACAATACAGGAAGCTTCCACCGTAGGATGGAGGGGCTTCGCCTTAGCGGTCCAGAAGTCGAACTGTCGACGTGCGGCCGTGTGGTTTAGGATGTTCATTTTGCACTTCACATCTTTCATGGTGGACAAAACGACCATGAAAGACGGTCGTTTTTTTATTGTGTGATTAACAGCATAATAAAATCAGCGATCATGTCAGAAAGAGGAATGACTATTATAAGTTTACAAATTTGGAGAAGGAGGAAATAACTGACAGACTGGAAAATGTAATTTTATTTTTCACATTATCCGTAAAAAAAGAGCGGGAGGCGTCGGCGAGACGAGGACCTGACCGACTCAGAGATAAGGTGAGGAGTTCTGTTTTCCAGAACGGGCCGTCAGGATCAGAATTAGTCAGGCAACCTCAGGCATGATCAGCGTGATTTCTGGAAACCTCTTCTGTCACTTTGAAGGAAGTCAGACTCTAAATTTACAGAGACTGAATCACTTCTCGGTGGTGAAACCTTGGAAAAGGATTTCTGTCCTATTGGCTCCATGTTGTCATTAAGTAAAACACTTTGGTTGGTTGAATGGTAAATTTAGGCTGTTTAGAGTCATAAATTAAAAGAAAATCTCTGTAAGTTTTTACTGAAAAAGATATCACCTAAGATGATTTCTGACTTTTTTCTTTTTAAATAAATAGTTCTCGTCCAATTAAAGAGAATATATTCACTTTTAAAGCACAGCAAACATTTTGTATTTTACTAGCTCTTCAAAGTAGAAGAAGGAAGTAAAACCTGAAGCAAAAAGTATAAAGTTACAGTGTCCGAATCCTACTTTTTATTTCCCGCAGCATCCAGTTCCTCTGCCTGGCCGGTTTCTGTCTCTTGTTCAGAAAAGAACAATACTTTTCTGTTTGCAGGGTAGGAGCATTTTAAAAGGGGAACAGAGCCGGCCAAGTCCAACATCATAAAAATCAACACGCTGTCTGTG
The DNA here is from genome assembly GCF_000485575.1 of Poecilia formosa. Taxonomy (NCBI): domain Eukaryota; kingdom Metazoa; phylum Chordata; class Actinopteri; order Cyprinodontiformes; family Poeciliidae; genus Poecilia; species Poecilia formosa. Next base: position 2,635,336 of record NW_006799986.1, on the reverse strand, counting down.
TCTGCCGCAGCCACCGGAAACCCACAGAGCCAGGCTTGCCTCACCTCCATGGCCCGGTGCGTTCAGGGGAAGGCCTGAAAACACTCAATTTATAACGGATCATAAACGAGTTGCACAACAGGAACATTATAAGGCTCTCCGAGAAGCTTGGAGAAAACTTCAGCCTGGAATTCAGCTTTTAATGACTATTAATGGACAAAACGGCCCATCAGAAAGCTCCCACTGGTGAACTGGAGGTCGTTCCTCTTCATTGAATCAAGAGGTTTGCTACCAGGATATTTAGAGGGAAAGTAAAAGAGTCTGTGCACAAGGTCACGGTAACTGGGAGGACGCAGCAGAACGTGGAGCAACGCCTGACTTTTTTCAGTCTTTTGCATTTTGTTCACCACAGAGACAAGAAGGGAGCCAGGCTCTGTCGTTTCCTGATTTCCTGATTTCCTGATTGGCTGTATCAGTAAGAAAACAAACAAATTTGTATGCTAGAAAACAAAACCAAAAAAGTATTTAAAATATTAGCTTTACCTCCTTCTGCTGAAAGCCACGCTGAATACTTACTTGGAGACAGACTCTTGGAGAAATATACAGTTTGTTTGTCAAATAGTTTCCCAAGAAGAAGCAAAAGTTCACCCTGTTTCAGCTGGAGAAAGCATCACTGTAATAATGAGATGTATCCAAACAACTGCTTAAGTTATGAATGTTGCAGTCTGTGGAGACTAATGCAGAAAAAAAAGGTAAATAATAACTTTAACTGTTACATATTGGTATCGAATGAAAGTACTTATGACTTATTGCTGTATTAAATTGGATTTTTGGTTTGATTTTATTACCATTATTCAACACAAACTACACTTTCACCACAACTGCCACAATTATGATTTAGCAACCTGTCACCAATAACATATTTTATTTACATATTTTATTTTTACCCAGTTCTACAATTTGCTTGAGACAGAAGAGAATTAGGGCCACTGAAAAAAAGAAGAATCAGATTTGTGAAAAAAAAAAAAATCAGATTTTTTCTTTTGTTTATTCATTGGCCCTAATTGTCTTCCGTAGCATGATGATATAAAGCAGAAAACATAAAAAAGGGGTCAAACACCCACAAATATTCATTCTTATTTCAACCTGAAATATATGTTTGTCTATATGGAACCAATTCAAAACAGAACAACAAGAGTAATAGTATGGAGGAATTTTTCTGCCATAATTCAAGAGAACACATTTTCAGTTTGAAAGCAAGATTTCATGTCTTTCCTCTCAAAACTTGTAATGCTTGTACACGTTCTTTTGCTCTCTTTCAAATATTCACTGTGTTTCCTCAAACCTTTCTCAAAACGTGTCTCTGCTCAGATTAAATCTCTGCTTCCAAACTTCTTTCCTCACTTGCGAATCATTTTCTGCTGGCGCTTGGAACAGAAAAGTACCGTTGCCTGGCAACCTCTCAGCCAATAGAATGAAAGTGTTACACTGGGTGCGTTTGTTTCCTTCAAGTGGGTGTACCGATGTGGCTATCATAGCAAACTGTGAGGTTGTTCTGTCTTGCATGGAGAAAGAACAACCTCAGATTTCTGCTCTGAGGACATGAAGTCCTTCTTTCAAATTTAAAATAAAAGTGTTAAAAGTTTTGAGAACAAAAGACATAAAATCCTGCTTTCAAACTGAGGAATTGTGCTCTCGAATTATGGCAGAAAAATGTCCCCATAGAATAAATATAAAAACAAACGGGTCCAAATAAATTCGCAGTCGGCTTGAAGTTTTTATTAACATACAAACATCCATCCATCCATTGGTTTGTTGTCTTTTCCAGTCTGATGTTGGCATTCAGAGAAGGAAAAGCCGAGAATCCAGAGACACTCGGAGCGTTTCAAACCATTACCAGGCATGAAGGGGAAAATAGTTCACAACAGACCAGAGCGATGCTTACATTACTGCCGCAGAAATTCCCACCGGCTTACACAAATTACAAGCAATCCAATTCCAATCTGTTATAATAACATTAACAGCGATCAAATTCAGTAAACTGTAAAACGATCATTTCTACATTCTCCCCTCCAGGTGAAGAACTTGAGGCTCAAAACAAAGATCATTTGCATTTTAACACATTCTAATTAAACATTAGTTGCTTATCAGTGTGTGTATATGCATAATAATATGCGTATATTTAGCTGAGTGTGACAGCAGCACGGCCTGCTTCAGTGTTTACGTGCGACGGAGTCGGGTCGGGATATCAGACACCTCTCTGGGACTCAGACATTTCCCATCAATCATATCTGGGAAATGAAATGTCCATCTTTGGCTCCACAGTTTAATTTGACAGGAAGCAAACATACACACACACACGCACCTACACACGCACGCACGCACACACACACACACACGCACACACGCACACACACACAAACACACACAAGTTTGACCTCTGTTTCATCACGCTACAATGCTATCTCATCTTTCACCCCACCTTCATTCTATCAGCAGCCGGTATCCCACAATTTCCTTCGTTTTCTCTCTGCCGCTCTTCGTTTTCTCTCTGCCGCTCTTCGTTTTCTCTCTGCCGCTCCCTTGTGCATGATGCCGGCTGACAACATTTTCTCCATCAAAGCTCTGAACTCCCTCTTCTTATTCTGCTCATTCCCCTCACATATTCCTCCTTGTTTGTTTCATTTTACATTCATTTTTCTCCTCTACTTCATCCTTTGCTCTGTCACCCTCTCCCCATTTCTTTGTCAATTAAGTTTGTTTCAGCAGAACCTTTCCTGGATTGTTAGCTGGGGATTTGCAGTTGAAATGAACGTGGAAGCTCAACGCCCGGCTCTACAATCAAACAAATTTCAGAAAAAAACTTTTTTATTAACCATAGAAAGTTTTTGTGAAACTCCATGGTAAAGGTGCAATAGGAAGACTGAAAACAGCGACTCCATCTGAGCAGAGATAATAAGAATGTCAGATCCACAAAATCACAGTCATAAAAAGGACTTTTCATAAAACGATCACAGAAAATGCCAGAGCAGGTCTGAACATAAGAGGTGAACAATCGGACCGTTTAAAATGTTCAGTAAAGACCCGATGGAGTCCAGAGGCGTCTTTGCTATATTATTATGTTTTTTTTTGACATGTTGAATCCTCTTCTATCCCCCAGAAGCTACAGATCTACTACTGCACACATGTCCACCACCGCTACAGAATCAGCAATCAGCAGCTGAAGAATGACAGTGATGCCGTGACGAGGATTTATTCCCATGGCACGAGAAACTGAAAGTAACACCGGTGGCATTTATTTATAATTATATGGACTCATTACCAGATTTTCAGCTGATTTTTAATTATAAGAAAATAAACAAGAAAACAAGACGGTTAAGTTACAGCAAAACAAACTTTTAACGTCTTGAGGTCAAAGTCTATTTTATTGTCAATTCATCATGTAAGGAATCAAAATTACATTTTCCACCTTCCACCGGAAAAAAGAAAGAGTTTAAAAACTAAAAAAAGGCACTGTTAAGTTATCTTAGACTAGCTCATTTTAGTTTTATTTTGACCTAATTAAGGTACAGTTTAATTAGGCCTTACCCTACCTTAGTTTAGCTTCACTTAGCATGATTTAGCTTAGCCTACAGTTTACTGTGGATAGTTTTATATTATTTTTGCTAAAAGTAACTGATTTCAGTGCATCTTATTTAAGAGTAGCCAGCTTATTTTAGCTTCCTAGTCTAACTTACTTAGTTGACTTAATCTTAGTTTAGCGTAATTTCACCTGGCATAACTTAGCTTATAATTAGATTACTTCAATTTACTTGAGATAAGGTTGGCTTATTTTACCATAGTTTAGTTAACTTTACACTACCTTAGTTTAATCTATCTATATTAACTTATGTTAGTTTATTAATTCATCTTATGTGAGTGCAGATAACCTTAGCTTGGTTTAGCTTAATTTACATTAGCATAATTTAGCTTATTGTAGATTAGTTTAGTTCTCTTTAGGTAAGTTGGTTCATTTTAGCCCAGTTTAGCTGACTATTTTATAGCTTCTTTACATCACTAGAAACAACAAGAAATGAGAACAAATAAAAAGTTTTCCAGAATCCACAAAAGCACACAATATAAAAAATCCCCTAAATGGACACCACACAGTTTTAAAACCACAAACATAAAGTCTTATCTAGTAATAAGTTAATAACTGAGGGTCCACACCCTTGATTCCAGTACTGAAGTACTAGTCAGAAAAGAATTGCATCAGAAGTGACAGATAATTAAATTCATTAAAAGATGCAAAAAGATTCGATGTTGCACAAAATTAAATTAATTTAGCGTCAGTTATTTCCTCATAGCTCACATTTCTTAATACGTAAGAAATGAAGCTGTGTGACAAATCCATCAGTTTCTATGTTGGAGTCCAACATGAATGTTTAAAATATTTTTTTCTTTCTTTTGGCAAGGCTTTATGTTCATTGATATGAGTTTTGATTTGATCTGAGATGATTAAACTGTGTTTGTGTCAAATTGGTTTAAATTAATCAGGTTGAGAAAGCAATAAGCAAATTTACCTTCACAAAATACAAAATCTGAAAAGAACCTAAACAAATTTATCTAGTGCAAATGTCAACTTTATTTTCTATTGAATAAATTCCAGGCCATGCATTTTCATAAACTTGTAATTTATCAATATATTTGAAAGTCTGACAGTAAAAAGAAAGAGTTCAGTCTATCAAGGTGTTTTCTGATCCTGTTCTGTAATTTCTTTGTAAAACAGCTAAAACTTCTGTAAACACGATACAGTCAATTAAACCTCCAGCCTCTGACTCATTTATTCACATCTTAGCTGGAGTTTTGGCGACATAAAAATATAAATTATATTTAACAAGATTGAAAAGCAGATTTAGATTTACAAAACACAGTAAAAACAATTCACAACTAGTGAACTGCATAACTGTTTTTCTTTTTTTTTAGGAAAACTTCAGTTTTAATCTGAAACGACAGCAGTCGGTATTTATTGGCAATTCCTCACGATCGGCCCCGATTGTCCCAGGGGTCACTGGATGTCGGCCGTCGAAGGACTCAAACGCCAAAGTCTCTCGACTTGGATTCCAACCCAGGTCATTTACTCAATTTAAACTAAATTTGAGGTTTGAAATTTTTGTGCATTTTGGAAAGTTCATCGCATTCAATTTCTTGACATGGCAGGAATGTGATCTGGTGGTCCGAGATCCTAATCATCAGATTATGCATCATCATCAGAGGCTTGATTGTTGGAGTTGCTGCTTGTGACCAAAATGTTACCCAGCAACCAGAAACATGGATAAACAGATTCTAATTAGCCTTAAGAAATTAAATCCATAAGAAATTATCCAACTAATCTGCCCTGACCTTTGTTCAATCATGAGGTTCAATTAAACTTAAATCTGCACAATTTGAAAACAGATTTGATTAATGAAAATAAGCCAATGTCAACAAAACTCTTGTTTTTTGATATAAAGCGTTGGTGCTGGGTGAGGAGTGTTTTTTTTGGCAATATTGAAATTGGTATATTTTGCAAAATTGCAATGGAAACCCGTCTTTCCAGTCACACAAGTCATGTGATGAACAACCAGATGTTACTGCTGGTGGAAATGATGAAGAAGATGACAGGAAGTGGTATGAAGATCATGGTTTTAAATGAGTTATTGCGTGAATAAACAGATTCACGTATGATTATAAATGCATTTCTTTTTTAATGGAAACATCGCAATTGCCAAATAGTTTTTTTTTTACTTTGTGCAAAGCTGAAAAAACATTTGAAAAGGAAACTCAGCTTGTATGTTGATGTCGCCAGCAAAGGTTCCAGATACAGGCGGCATTAACAGGCAACATGAGTGTTTTCACTTTTCCATCTGCTTGTTTTCAACGTCTAACAACTGTTTCTGATGAATGCAGTTGACAGAAGAGAACAAACAGCAACATGAAATCATGTTTATTGTAGATTAACAGTATGTGCTGCAGTGTTTTTGACCGCTGGCTGAAGCCCAGTATGACAAATTGTTCTGTATTTCTTTTTCTTTCAACTTTTCTCACCCTTGTTCTGTTTTATTCTTCTTTTGAGAGAGTTCGGCTGTCATATCTACAGATGATTGACGACCCAAGCTGGACTGGGCCATTCTAAATATTTAGCTGTCATTCAGACAATGTGTGTGTGTGTTTATGTGTGTGAGGCCGCGAGTGAAAGCACTGACGCAGCACTGCAAGTACGAGCCGGAGTATCGCATCAGCATCAACCGATGCTTAGATTCTACACTCAATCAAAAAACTCAATGTTGTCCTCTGCAGCCAAGGAAATGATTCTGCCTCCTGTGTATCTCTAAAAGAAAATCTTTGGAATGGAGAATATAAACGAGAGCCAATTAATTGGTGGAAGTAGAGAGCGGAGGAGATGGAGGGAAGAAGGAGAGAGGGGGGATTACAACCAAATGTCACTGACAATTAATTTTCTATTGCACAAAGGCAGAAAATGAAGAGAGGCATAATCTGTTCAAGTCAATCAGATCCTAAATCCCTGTGACAAGCACAATCTATGATTAAGTGTCTGCTGCGACGCTGAGGTACCTTAATTAATCTATTTTTCCTTGTCATCATTTTTTGCTTCCTCTAAGCTGTTAGAGCGTACCTTTAATAGAAAAAACAAGCTTCTGTCGAGGGGAAACAAGACTTTTATCGCAGCGATTCTCTTCCACGTCGAGACAAAGGATAGAAGTGACTTCAAGTTTTTTACTCAGAGCCTCATGACCAAATGATAAGTCATGACTTTTAGGAAAGTCACAGTTCATGTGAGTCAATCATTTGGCATTTGGAAAGCTAACACTTCCCCAGATTGTGTCATATTCCTGAAATGACCAATTACTACATTTAATACATCTAAAAAACAATAAAAATATAATAATAACACTTTCTATGTTACTTCCTCTGAATCCATTAACAGTTGGGTCATAAAGTTCAACATTTTTTGTCACATATTTTAGAAAGTGAAACTTAAACACATAAAATTAATTACTTCAAGCCTTTATTTGTAGCTTTGTTGATTTTGAGTTCATATTTTTGAAATGAGAAGCAAATAACATTGATCTAATTTTTTTTTTATGCGCCTGCACAAAACAATGCAATTCAAAAATACTTTACTGACCCAAATTAAATAAATACAACTAAAAGTTAATTTATTTCAGTAGTTAAGCCAGAAAATGAGAAACTCCTGCATAATGTCCAACATCTTATTTGTGTTCATTTCTTTCTGGTCCAACACACCTGAACCAAACAGCTGAAACGAATCTTCAACATTCAGTTTGGCTCCTGCTAATGACCCAGTTATGAATTTATTTGTGTTGAATTAGAGACACAGCTAAAGCAAACAACTGGACTTTGACATCCATTGTGTAGACCAGAACATAACACTGTAATTTTATGTGAAAAATAATTTTTTATGGATCATAATGTAATTGAGTTTAGCTGTAATAATCAAAATAAGGATAAAAATTACATTTAAGATAGTGTAAAGTGTGCATAAGTATGTTTTGTTTATTTCATCACTGACTTATATTTTCAATGATATTTAATTATTCACCTTTAGAAATCTTGTACAATAAGAACTGTTATTGTAATAATCTTGTTGCCCATCAACATAAAGCTTAGAATAACATGCATGTAAAAAATGTGAAGTTCTGTGAATCAATATTTCAGCAGCAGACTGACAGTGGGACACGTCCGTAATGCTTTCTCTTTCTGCTTGTCACACGACATTTGCTTCCTTAACTCGACCCATCTGGAGGCGTTTAAACAGTAAAACAGTTGAGCGCCATTGAGAGGAAATCTCTTCCACTCCGAGTCGGGCTTTATTTACCTTGCTTATCTCCCCTCTGGAATCAACACGGCCCGGCCCGGAGCGGCTCTGTTTATTCAAACCCAGCTAAGAAAAATAGAGCTGCAGCCATCAAATCCAGAAGCCTGAAGTCATTTGTGTCTGGCTTAACAATCCGAAACCACATGTCTGACTTTTGTTCTGACTCTCACCTACTAAACTCCAGTCCAGCTAATTGCTGGTCGTCCCTGGTGGAGCCCCCTGCGTCTTCGCCATTTCCTCCGTCTGCCGAGATGTTTTGGATTTTGCTCCTACGTGTCAATTGTTGCGAAGAGCTAATTATGTTCCTAAATGTGTAAACCACCATTCAACAGATGTTATTGTCTGTTATTAATAGCAGCAAAATTAATGCAACCACATTCAACCCTTAGTGGAGAGCCCATGTTGACACCAGCATTTGTTGCCTTGATGAATTAGCATGGTTGCTAATTAGAAAGCTAATGATGCAAGTATGCTAAGAGCTGCTGGGGAATACAGAGGATCAAAAAGAGCAGCTTTAACTGTGAAACTAAGCCCGTTAGATTGGAAATATTATCCAAAAACATGAGTAACAGGAGCTAAAGGTTAAAGGTTATCTCTAATGTACGAGTTAAAATGATATTTTGTGGATCCTTCTGTTTTGTACAATGCTTTGAGACATTTGTTATATTGAGATTTATTGATATAACTTTAATTCAGTCTTAGTCATATTTTCACTGGAAAACAGATACATTTGTGCACAAGAGGAGAGATTTGAGCTATTTTAGTTATTTAAATTCAGAACATTTCTTCACATTTCCAGGAAAAAACCTGTGACCAGGAAAGAAATTAAAATATTTTTATTTCATTCAGGTGGATAACCACACTGTAAGAAAGGAAAACAATGGTTTCTGCTCTGAATCTGACATGATGGTTTGGCCTGAAAATGTGCTCACACTATTTAACTTTAAATATCATAAAAGACAAAAAAAAAAAAAAATCAAGTGCTCGACCAAAAGAATGTAATATTTGCTGTTTAGTAAAATCTGATCTCAGTGAAGACACAGATTGATGCTGCACCCAAATTAAAGCCCCAGTAACAATAAGATGGAATTTACAATAGAAAGAATGTTTCCAAAGGCCACATCTCCATTCATCCCTAAAACCTGATCATGTTTCATCAGGTTCATTTTGGAGAAAATAATTCATCCGGACATTCCTGATGACTTAAAACTGTCCTGACGTCATAATTCCCACTGGAGATGTTCTGTACTCAGCCCGTTTGGGGCCTTTTTTCCTTCTATAGAACAATGGATTGAGATACGATGTTGACTCACACAATTTAAAACACTACAAATGAAACTCATAAACCTGCTGTTGATGCAGTTACAGATTGATATTTAAGTCTAATTACCCTTTTTCTTCACAAACATCAGCAAATACCAGATCACATTCATATATTTAAAGTTATGCTTTATTTAAATTTTTCCTGGTTCCCAAATCTGTTCCCAAAGGTTGACCATGACATTCAGATTCAGAGAATATCTGCAGCTTTGTTTATGTACGCGTTTATCCGACTGAATCGTGAAAAAAAGTAATTTATAGTTCCATGTTTTTGCTTGGACTCGAACTGGGCCTGAATATTCCCCTCCAGGTCCATAAACACGAGCGGCTTGGAGTGTTTCATCACAGATGTTATTATCTCAGCCCAACAAAGCGTTCCACTCAGACGTACAGTTTTCACAAGAGCCTCACAGGGAGCTTTACTGCACTGCTTTCTACACTCTGCTCTTAAAAAGAGAGAGAACAGCGAGTAAAGTGAGTTTTCACTTGTGTGTCCTTGAGTTTCCTCGAAACAATGTCTTTCTCTCAAACTGAGGTTTCTGGAAGGGGGCTACATCCAAAAGCAAAACAAAGATTTCCTAAATTCCACAGATAAAGATAAGCGCAGCATAATGCAGGTATAACATTACTACTTTTGATTTTTCTTTACTTTTTGTGAGATCTCTTTCAGTGGGTCTGTTCCAGGGTTGTGGTTCAAACTGATAAGGTTGTTAGAGGAAGTCCCGTCCCAGAGTTAGAGAGCCAGTGAGGAAATGGGAATGGGGGGAGGGGGTCAGTCGGTACCGTCAGATAAGCTGCAGCTTTCTGCTCTAACAGGGACTCCATTTATCAGATCCAGTTATAACAGGAACAACAAGGAAACAGACAAGGAGCTGAACAGAAAACAACTGGATAATATGAAGGTTCAATTCGGTTTTGATTTGTAATTTTAATCTTGTATGCCTTCATGTATTGGAGGTGAGTCTGCAAGCATGAAGAACTCTCTCAATTATTTATGACTTGTTGCCTTTAAAAGGGGATCCAGACATTTTAAAGAGAGCATGATTAACATTTTCTTCAGTAGTTGAGTAGATCTCTGTCCTCACTGCTGTTCCTGTATTGTCATTATTCACTGTCAGCTCATGTCTTAGTGATGTTTTAATTTTTTACATTTAACTGCTGCTGGGTTTAGCTAATTTTATCTTGTAAAAAAATGTAATAGCTGAATATTTTTTCAGTTTCTGTCCCAAAACTTGTTTTTAACACCAAACCTGTCATATCTACTTTTTTATTATTCTAAATAGCATAAATTAATTCCAGTGTCCAGTGGTGGGCACCGCTATTAGCATATTAGCTTACCTGCTAATGCACTAATAGCAGAGCTAATTTTTCATGTAGCGTTTTTGCTAATTTTGCTAACGCACTAGCTTCCCCTAAATTAATTTTCCAAATAAATTCTAAAGTGCTATTTTACTTTTGCTGTTTTGAGTGGATGGTTGGATAATTTAATAATTTACCTGGTGTGGAAGGTGAAACCTGGGCAGGTAACCAGTCCACCACAGATAAAACACAGTAATTTAATGTTCATTATTCGCCTCCTAAATATATTTTAACTGAGTTAACATCTCCAAATTGAACTTCTTCTCGCTTATTTATCACATCTTAACTAAATAAAAGTCTAAAAGAACAGATCATAACATCATTCCATAATTAGCATGCATATAATTCACTTGGCTAACATCCATTTTGCTCTCTACTGTTGTCTTTGCTGACATGAACAACATTTTATAATTGCTTATCTTCCAAAACAGCTGCTCTCACTCACAGATTTAATAATTTCATCAGCAGAAATGAAGACTTTAAATGTTGACAGCTCATTTATCCGACTGCAATTGTTGTCACTTATTAACATCAAGTCAGTGCAGACAGGATTTGGCATTAGCCAAGAAAAACCTGGATTGGGAAAAGTAAAATGAGAGGTGCTGGGAGCCTTTTTCTGCAGAGGTAATTTAATTTTCTTTAAACATATTACTTTTTGTTTAAATCCCAGAGCTGAAAGAAGGACAAATGTAATCCACAAATATTAAAAGAAACAATCAAGCCGACTGCAGACGGGGTTCTGACGCCGGCTCATTTCTGGTGGGGATTTGTGTTCATCTGCTCCGGTTCCAGCAAACTCCAGCAGTGACCTTTGTTATGCTGTAGGTGACTCAGCGTTTGCTGTTGTTCTCTAATGATTGCATGTGTCAGCCAATTACTGGGACTCACTGACATAACAGGGACAACGTGCAAATATGGTCACCTAACAAGAATAACTTAAGATTTAACATGTTTTCCACTCCTGGATGGTGTACATCCCTCTAATGTGAATGTTTGGCTTTGCAACCATGACCAACATCTTTAGTAAAGCCTCAGTTTGGTGGATTCAGATTTGAATTCACCATGTTTACCATGTTTGGGTTCTCCCTGGTTACTCCAGGTAAAACGCTCATGTTAGGATAATTGGGCTGATGTTTTTCAGTCAGATATACCATAAAATATGTTTGTAGGTGTTTAAAAATCATGTTCTAAGGACCTGGTTTAACTTTGAGCACCAGGATCTCCAAATATCTCTGCACAACCTGTTTAGGCTAAGAAAGCTCAAGGATGAATTAATCTGCATGGAATCGCTTTGTATAATAACCTAAGAAACTCACAAAAAAGGTTCAATCAGCACAAAAGTAGTGAAAAACACACATTTCAAAGCTTAAAAAATCAGTTTAAAGTCACTTGACCATGACTGTAGACAAACACAATGAAACTATAGATCTGCTTCAATCGCTTTACTTACTGAAAACTAAAGTGCACTTCATATTTTGTGCTTTTCAGAAGTGTGGATTTGTGAATAAACAAAGAAACCTTTTCAGAGGAAGTAATTCTCATGTATAAACTAACATAATACTAACTGCTCTGCTGCTGTAAAGTGAAATATGTAAGTAGTGAAGTGGTTGACTATCCTGCTCTCTGGGTGAAGTTTCTGCTCATTGATTTAAGCCTCCTCTTTTAAATAATAACAGCATTTGATGACCAATAATCTGCATTATAATCACAGCAGTGTTGAAACAGAGGATTCTAAACATTGAAGCTAAAGTTCCTCCCTGGTGAGAATGATCCGTCTCCGTATTTCAACACTGCTCTGTTTCTAAGCACCACCATCAATCTGGTTGTCATTTTTCTTTCAAGATGAACCCATAAAAAACGCCATCAGCTCCATGACCATCCAATAACAATGACCTGTTGAGATGGAAAATGAGATTGAAAATGCCTCCGTTGCCTCTTCATGTCTATCTTTTTCTCCATTGTTGCCTCTCTGACCCGGGTAAAGGAGGCCCTGATAGATTGAAGCTGCTATTCCCCGAGATGAGCCCTGGCTTTGCATATTACCCTCTTCCTCCATCACTGTAATGGAAACACCACAGAGATACCTGCGCATGAATTGATACCAACACCCCAGAGAGCCGCGATATCTTCATCCATCTCTCAGCCTGATTTCACCTGGTCCTAAACGGATCAAATGCGGCTCCACAAAGCGCAGCAACCCTCTGCTTTCTGTGCATAAAGTAGAAATATTATAAATAAAACCTTATTGTCCTGTCAGTCTGTGGTGTAGAGCTTTGCATGGTGAAATATGGTCCAAATATCAGCGGACGCCTGTTTATAGTGACTGTGGGAATCCAATACTTGTAAAGTGACATAAGAAAAATGTTACTTCCTTTCCATCTTATAAGCTGTGGCTGTTACTAAACAATAAAAAAAAAAACTTGTTTATCTCTAGTAAATCGATCACAGTGTCTAAAGTTTCTAATTCTGTTATTCTGTGGAACAATAAAAAACAAGTTCAGACAGCAGAGATGAGATTTAGGATTTGAAAACCGTTATAAGAACCTGACACTAAAGCTGGACAATGTGGCTGAAGAACCGATCACAATAGAAACATTTCATATCAGTCGATATCAATAATTATTGATCAGTTACCAAACTGGTGATGTGACGTTTCCACGCTATTGTTTTTTTTTTTATTTTTAGGAAGTTAAAAAATTAACAAAAAAATTAAATTGTAAATGTAATTTTAATTTAGGGTAAATTGCAGCTGCAGAAGTTACAGGTTGTTGCTAGGTAACCACAAGTTACGGAATGTGTTGTTGCTAGGTAACCAAAGAGTGAGTGAGTTAGTTGATTCCACCAACCTAGCTTAGCTGGCCGTGAGCGGTTGGGCAGCTAAAGGCCCAGAATGCTGTGCGGTTCTGGAATGAAATTACCAACTTTTCTATCAGAAGTATTACCTATTGATATTGATCACGTGTCTGTCATGATATATATTATTGATTTATTACCCGGCCCTTCCTGACACGTTTCTTTGCATCAACTGATCTCAAAGAGTTGATGAGCGTAGCGTCGAAGGACAAAAACTAAACCTTCTGGGTTTATCCTGTCAGGTTCAGCTGCTGCCGTCTCCATTTAACAAAACAGACTAAATGAAGAATAATAGACCGGGCGTTAATAAGTCTTTCTGATGGAATGAAAAAAATTATGGCGCAAGTTTGACTTGTTTCTTCACCTTTATCACAGAAACACTGACATGAGAAGGTTTGACAAGTTTATGACCTAAAACTAAACCACTATTAAAACATGAACATGGAAAGTAACAAGAAAAGATGCAGCAAGAAGAAATCATAAAATTAAAACAGGTGAGCTGACTTACAAATTAAAACAAAGTGAAAGGAAGAATAAGAAAGTGACCAGACTTTAGATAAATATTGGTAAGTATCTGTTGGTTCATTCACTCTGAGCTTCTGATGGACCTGTATGCTGTAAAGTTTGAAGCTGAAAGGATCAGCAGCGGTGAACTCATGCCACTCATCTTGTGAAGTCCATCAGGAGCCGAACTGCTCGTGTTTCAGCGCGTCCATTTCAATTTGGTGCTGATCAGCCACCAGGGGATTCCTGTTTCTCCCTGCCTATCCTTCAGCCTGATGGGTCTTAATTGTGAAGTCAAACACACCTGATGTTGTTTTAGGCCTCAGAGGAAACGGAGCGAGTTAGATCCCCCATCATGTCTTAATCTACTCAGGTTGTCATCCTCTTAGTGAACATCTTTGTAGATCCAGAGCTCAGCTGCATTTATTTCAGACTTGTTAGAGTCTCCAGCATTCTGTTCTCATCCTTTTGTTGATTGAGGAGCAGAATGTCACCTTCACTAAGGGGAGATGTTTCCCACATCATACTAGGCAGCGGTTTGGTGTTTTAACTTTTCAAAGTAAAACTCCATGTTTTACTTTTCCAAGTTTGGAAACTTGGAAAATTTAAAAACATTCTAAAAATCTACAGACAGTATTTGAAATCAGGACACCTCATACCCCCATCTTTAACTTCCAATGTGTTCACATTGTACCAGACTTTGATTCACTATCCAAGTGGAGTTATCAAGGCTGGGCTACGTTAGCTAATCACTACTGACAGACATTTGCTAATAGGCTAACCCCAGGTGTAGCCCAGTCTCTTAGCCTGGCCATTGCCTTTCTATGCCATTCTGCTTGATTCTCATCTTCCTTTAGTATTTTCCCCCATTGACTTGGATTTCATCAGTCGAATCTCGACTGGGCCAATCAGTGAACAGAAGAAGTTGTGAACGATGACGTTGATTTTCTGTGCTGTTTTACCACTGTAGCATGGCAGTGTAGGAAGCATTGAATGTCACCTTAGCAACGGCAAACGTTAGCAATTGGGTAACATTTAAAACTTCAACAGTTATCAGTACGAAGCCAGGTGTGCAACAATGGGCCGGTTTTTACCAGGCCAGTTATCTCTACGACCCAAGCTGTCATAAAGAAGCTGTCTTTCATTCAGAATATATTTTCTGATCATCACTTTGGTGTCACTATAAGGTCTCCAAACTTACACTACAAAGCAAACTGTTCCAGGTTTTTCTTACCAACTTACAAAAACTGTCTTTAAATGAAGAATTATGTTAAATTGTTGATCCAGAAAACAAAATCTTTTCCCAGCAGAGACCACAAAACGTTGGCGACGAAACCTGATGATATGCTTTCTACGACTAACTCGATCATCCTCATAAGTAGCTCACACGAAGAAATCTGAAATTTTTGACCTTGTGGATGTTTCAAGCTCCATTAGGAACAGAGTGTTGCTTAATAATAGACAGAAGCTGTCAAGCAATTTCAGCTTTCACAGTGTGTGTCTGCTGTTACCACAGCCGGACTCATACCAAGCAACTCCTTATTTGTTTGTTTAATAAGCCAGAAAAAAATGACTAAATTGTATATCTGACCCCTGAGAATGGGAATGGCTCTGGAACTGTGTCATTACCTAAATTACAGGAGATCTTCTCTGGAAAATTGAAATTAATGTGGTAACTGTGGCTCACTAAGCAGATTCTTCACCTTTAAGGCCTCTGGGGAACCATGCTAAAATCTAACATTACCAGGTTATTAAAGCTAAATTGTTCAAATCCTTTATTAAATATAAGGAAATTACTTCCTCACATAGGACAAAGATTTTTAATGAAACGTGTTTTCCATCCATCTTCTATGTGATTTTGTTGGTTTTAAAAGGATTTCTCATCCTATACAAGATGCTCCTAAATATAAGTTTCTTTTTCTTGCTAAATGCTGATGCTGACCATTTCACACACTGATTCCACTACAACGTTATCGGGATTTTGAAAGAAAACAAATCCTTGCAGTCTCTGCCAGCTGTGATTAGAGAACACGTTCAAAGCCCTTTTCAGATGTGTTTATAAAGTCTTCAGGGAAAAAATGTCTATTTTAACCTTTTGTTCTTGAACAGGCTGTTTGAGTTTTAAACACTCTTTTGACAGATGAATATATCTAAATGGGGATATTGCTGGCAGATTGATAAAAGCCCTCTTGAATGCTTTTGTAGCTTTTTAACAGCTCATCGTCTCCTTCCCTTCATTCTGCAGCACTTGAAAAATGTTTGGCAAACTTGCAGTAACCTTTAGAAAGATTCTTCCCTGAAGATGTACTTGATCCCATCAGCAGAGAGTCAGAGCGACCCGCGGCTTTATTTCTCTGAGGGAGTTAAAACGCGGCGGTTTTAAGTTCACACCAAACTGCAGGTACAGGCATAGAAAATTACACTCAGGGAATTAAAGCAAAATCAGAGTCAAAGATGAAAAAAAAAGAAGTTTAAGAAAAGAGTGGCTGAAAACGATCAGGAAAGCAGATTTAAGGAACTTTGGTTTGTTTTCAAACAGCCGATTTAATCATCCAACCGTTATTTGTGCAGGACGACGACTGATTTTTAGAAGGCGTGTTGGTCCTCCGATTTAAATTTTAGAAAACTCAAAGGGACTCTGTTATGAAACAATAAAATGCATTATGTGACATGATAGTGCATTTTGTCAGGAAGTCTTCAGTCGGTACTGACAGTAGGACTACTCCACCTGTTGGCAGCTTCCCATCAACAGGACTCCACATGCAAACACCTGAGAGTCATGTTAACAAAACAAACAGGTCTAAACAACCAGCATCCAAGGAATAAAAATATTAAATAAATCAATAAAAAATAGGTATTTATTCATTTAAAAATAACAATAAAAATAAAATAAATCTGAGAGGCTTTCCTCTGGTTTAGATGATTCTCTGTTGTGATGATTGATGTCCAATCTTTTTAATTTTGTTCTGGTCATTTTTGTTGATTTTGATTTATGTTTAAACTCATTGAGATATTGAGAAATTAAATCCCTCTTCAACTTTCTTCCAGACACCTGGAGGGTTCAGGTGAAAACTTTAAACTTTATAATTTCATCCACCTTAATGAAAAAGAAAAATCTGTTTTTAAGATGCTGCCGCCACGTCGTTTTACTTTGGGTTTGGTGTTATCATGTTTATGAACTGTGAACTTTTTTCTAACACATAGCAGCCAATAAGAGATTTTCCATTACAAATATTTAGTATAATTTTGCAGCTTTTCACAGAAATGAAAATACAGCACTGGGAAACACACACACACACACGCACACACACTTTCCCATGTAGATTAGATCTTCAACACCAGCAGCAGAGCTCAGTTTGTTGTCCTAAATCAACCTTAGAAACATTTTAGATCCCATGTGAACAGGCAGAACCGTTGCCATAAAATGCAAACTGAAGGAGGTAAAATGAGGAAGTATCTCTGACACGAAAATTTGAATGCATACACAAATTCAAATCAGTAAACTCAAATAAACACACACACACACACACATAGCTATACTTACACAGGCTACAATCAAGTGCATGCGCAGATAAACATACGAAGAATGGCTTCAGGTTGCCAGGTCAGCTGATAAAAAGACAGGCAAATGGCCATTTAAATATCATTTCCATAATTCTTGCTATCAGAAACAAACGGAGTCGGTTTTTTTTTCTGCCATGCACCATTTCATTTTCCTACCGCCCACCGCCATGAGCGCCGCAGGGCAGAGGTGCACAAACAGAGGAGCGCAGTCAGGTCTGAATCGGCAGCGGCAGTCAAAACACGAGTGGGATAAACGCAGCAGCTGCTGCAGCTCCTGGTTTTTCACCAAACAGTCCCTTTCAGCTGTGCCACAAAAGAAAAATAATAAAGTGGCACAATTAGTGACACACTCTCAAAAAAGAAAAACCTCTCTCCCTGGGCTAATTATCAGCAATTTGTAAAGAGAGATGGAGAGAAGCACAAAGTGGGAACCTGTGAGGTGAGGTCAGTCATCTGCAGGTTTCTGCTGCTGCTGCTGCTGGAGCAGAGAAAACATGCAGAGTGACCAGAACCTTCAGAACAAAGAAGGAAAATATGGTTTTTTTTTATTTAAATAATCATTTTGACTGTTGGTGAGTAATTTTGCTCAACCTCTTTTTGCTCGCCACATTAACAGAAGGCACAATGAAGCACTCAGCTTTTTAACGTGGTTAACAAAGCATTAAATGGTGCGCTTAAGTGGCTGATTTAGATGGAGGAAGCTTCAACACCACTGTGTCAAACACAAGGCCAGGTCTGACAGGTAGGGAAGGTTCACACAAAAAGAGAGAGAGCAAAGAGTGAAAAATACTCTCAGAATACAGGAGAGGACAGTGTTTTCCTTAAAAAGACAAAAAATCCAAACTCCTGTCAATGAGCTCCTCTGTACACAGGACGCTTTATGAATCAGAATCAGTTCTTTTATTCTTAGTAACGTATAAAAAGTGGATCCGTCATCCGAAGGCCAGTCAGGAGGGCAGCAGATTAAGCAGAAATTCCCAGAGCTCCCCGTCCCAGCTCATCCGGTGGGATTCCGAGGTTTTCCCAGGCCAAGCGTAAGACATAATCTCTCCACTGTGTTCCAGGTCTGCCCAGCGGCTTCCTCCCAGTGGGACCGGTCCAAAATACCTTAGGAAGGGACTTTCACCTGACACCCGAACCACCTCATCTCCCTCCAGTGGAGAGGACAAGCAGACGGCCTGAACAGCCAAAAAACTAATCACAAAAACAAAAAGAGTGTTTTCCACTCCTGTGGAAAAAGATTATATTATAAGCTGCTTCTGCTCATAATTTCACATTTTCAGCTCCTGCCAAACGTTCCTGATCCTAGTAAGAAGATGCTGTCCTAATATGCCAATCAATAGAGCATTTATCTAATTCTTTGTCTGTTTAGTTTGCTTTAATCAAACTCTAGTTTGTTTGCCTAGAAAGTCCGGTTTGTTTGTGGAAGTATGAATGCTAATCAAACTCTGATGTGGACCAAAACAGTGAAATCTGGTCCAAATACAAGCCTACGCCTCGGTTGGCTGAAGTGAACGCTGCATATGTGGCCGCAGACTACAGCACAGGGCATTCTGGGTAAATACAACCTAAACAAACGCTCGAGTCTGACACTAGCAGGGAAAATGGTTTGTTGTCTTTTGCCAAAGATGGAATAGAAATCCTACAACGGCGAGGAGGGGAACAGGTTTCTCAAAGAGTTTGCATAACTTCTTCTATAAAGTGTGAAAGGAAACCGCAGCAGCTAAAGTTGTAACAAACGTTGAGTTACAACACCGGACCATCAGGTGTGAAAACATCCTCAGTGACCCAATAAGGAGCAGCTGACTCCTGTTAGGGTCTCCCATCATAAATCTGATAACTGTCACGTTGACTTTAAGGCGGCCATGTTGCCTCTTCTGGAGACAAATCTGAGAAAACACTGGAGGTGAACCAGACAAGTTGCCCCAACACCTTTAAGGAAGGAAGTTTATATTTGTTCTGCAGCTTTTTAGATCTTCTTTCTCAAAATAAAGATCCTGTGTTCAATTATTTAAAATAACTTCCTATTAAATCCACTTCCTGGGTAACAGATTACATCATGTTGACGAACTACTAAAAATATAAAAGTTACAGATTTATTCCTGCTGTTTTACACAAATCCCCCCCCAAAAGAATAAACTGAAACAAACCTTTTGTGAGAGCAAACTGCGGAGAGAACCTACGTCTGCAGGGATTTGAACCCAAGACTTTGACATCAACGTTTCTTATTTAAGTTTCCTTAAAACTCAGTTTCATTTCTCGTGTCTAGTTTGTTTACATTTTTACTTTCTAAACCTACACCGATGCCTAATATCTAATGCTAGACAGAATTGAAAGTTTTTATTATATTTTATGAGGCCTAAATTAGTTTAATACGGTCTGAAATGTGTAAACTGAAGAGAAGGCAAGCTGCACTTGAAAAACTGATGAGTTTAGAGGATGTCTGAATGTAATATAAGGAATAAATGGAGAATGAGACAAACCCAGAAAGCCTAGCTGCAGCTAATAAACAGGGTTTATGTGGGCACTATATCATTACAGTGTATGATTTCAGTGCAGACGTAAGGAGGTGTTTTGGCTTTAGTTACTGCTGAGAAAAAACAAAGTATTCTCCGTAAATGTATTTTCTAAATCCCACCAATTAGGGGTGCCGGCACTTAGATAAAATATTGTTTCTGGATCATGAAGGAGCTTCTATATTAAATTCCACCAAACTTCTGCTGAGTGTTCAATCTGAGCTGGAGCAGAGCGCCGACACAAAGCGCGGAACAGGAAGCCGCCTTGCGTCAAGACCCTTAAACTCTGCAAAAAACCTGGATCTGGCAGCTTCTGCCCAAAAAACAAGTCCAACCCGGTTTGACCCCCAGAGTCCCCGGTGTAAAACTTCTTACCTCATTTCTGACACTGAAATGACTCCACCCTCCTCCAGACAGAAGAAAAGCCTTACGAAGTGGAGAACACCCTGTTTTAAAGTCTCCCTTCTGGTAGTGCGATGCAGTAAAGTGACTTCCCCTTGTTTGTTTTCTCTGAGCCCGGACAGAAAGGATGAAAAAGATATTTGGCACGGATGAGGATGTATGTTGGTGCTGATCTCGTTCTCTGCTCTGGGCCAAGCTCCAAGGCAGAGGTATCTCCTGCCCAGCTGGAATAATAAGAGTTCGGATGATATTTCCTCCATAAACAACAGTAGGAAGAGGTAGGGACGGAGTTTGGGGAGCATCTCTTGGAAGCCTGCCTGTGACATCCAGCGAAAACTATCAGACAAAGGGTGGAAGGAGGGACGATGACAGAACGGCTTCTGGCAGAGCTTGAAACGCAGAACTGACTAAATGTGACGGTTACAGTTGACAAAAACCCGGTCCTGTTGGGAGTCAGTGAGACGACACTGCTGTACGGGTGTGTTTCATCAAAACAGGCCGTTTAGAGTGGAGATACATGGGCACTTACCCAGGGCGGCATCAGAAACAACACGTCCGTTATATTCTGATTTTTCTGCTCAGCCATGAGGGAAACTGATGAACAGTATGAGTTTTTGATAAAAATATATTTGATGTCAGTATTATGTTAAATCAACATTTTGAGCTTTACCATCATGTTATTATCTCATCTAAATCATACCTGGAGTGTTTGCATGACTCTTTTCTGAGAAATCATTTAATCTCCATGGCAACCATTCACTTGTGCAAAACGCCTGAGTGGCCCTAGCTCCGCCTTTGAGACGCAGCTCATCCTCTGAGCTTTAGAGCGTCTGCCTCACAGAGCAGACCTCCACTCTGCTCCTTCAGACTAGCCAGCAGCAATTAGCAAACACCTGGTGGAGCTGCTCATCTGCTGATCTCATAATAGGAGCTACTTCTCAGAGCAACGCTGGTAAAAACGTTGTTAAAGAGTCAATAATGGAGCCATGTTGTTATGACTTCCTGAAGGAGGAGTTTCAGAAAAAAAACCTACCACTTCTTAAAGAGACAGAGGCCCAATTTCAAGGCAAAGTCAAATTTGACATATGTAGTATTTTCATAACAACTGAAGGTAATGGCTCCCTGTGCTTGGAAAATAAATAGTACTGCCCCTTTAACAAAGCTGAAGGAGGTTCTTGTTAGGGCGACATAATGGGAAGAACAGCCGCTGGTTGTTGAGATAAGAGACGTGAAGTATCCTGACCCATTCTTCATTTCTTTTTATTTAGCTGTGAAATACTTTCCAGTATCTTTTAAAGTGGTTTTGATTAGCAGCTCCTTTTGTTCTCTGGGGAAACTCTGGCTGCTTTTTACTCAGTTCAATATATAAACATTTTCAATATGTTTGATGAACCACTTTGCTCTGACAAACGAATCATTCAGGCATGAAAAGGCTCCTTAACAAAAGGAGTGAAGCAGCATTTTGTCAACAGAAGACACACACCCTACAAGAATAATGTTCTTGCAGCTGTAAAAATGTCCCAGCCTCACTGTATTTCACATGGGGGACAATGTGTGCAGCCTGATGTGCATCGTTTTTTTTATCCACTGTTACATTCCCTGAAATTATCCAGGGAAATATATGTGTAACAATAAAATACGCCCAAGAATGAAGAGCCAACAGAAGGTCAATGTGAAATAAAATATTTGCAATAACATCCAGAAATAAATACAAAGAGCACTTAAATAGATGGTTTGCTCAGATAGCTCAGATACTGCAGATCAATAAACCAAACTGACGGAGGAGAACAGGAAGAGCAGGAGCTTCTTAAAGAGACAGAGGCCAATTTCAAGGTGCTAAATTACAAAGCAAAATTTATTTTAATCCTTTTTAGACATATGCAGAATTTTCATAATAACTGAATGCAACATAAGTTGCATTTCCATTGATTATATATTTGACATTTTGAAAATAAATTTGCTTAATGGAAACATGCCAATTTACAAAAAATAAAATGTTTTGAAGCTACATTAACTGGTGCAATTTTATTACTAATTAATGTTTTCAAATAATTAAATGTTTATTGCAGGAATCCTGTCACTTACAGGATTCAGAGCAGAGCTAAACTTAGCATGCGCCTCTGTACGAAGCACCAAAACAAAACGTGTTTTGCATGTAGGCTAAACATTTAATGGCCTACAGATAATAAAAAATACCCATTAATATCATCAGGCGTCCCTTTCTTTACAAAGTATGCATAGAGTGAAGGTACATGGTGCCAAGTGTGGTTGGAATTAATGTTTGATATGCTAATCACTCTGAGAAGCACCTTGCAACACCTGCAAAGTCCAGTCATGCTTTACATTAGGATTTAAATTAAATTAAAACACTTCCCTGGGGCTGCTTCACTAATAAAACTGACTACAAATTTCCCAATTGTCTCCAGCGTTATCACCTCCTTTAGACCCAGACAACCTGCACCATGTTGGTTTTCATTAACCCGATATCCCAGCGACCCCTCTGCGACCTCCAGGGAAATCCCCCGTCATGTTCGGCTCGGTGCGAGTGAGCTCACCTGTGGCAGGAAAATGCCAGCGTCGGTAATAAGATTTGTGATGAATATCTGTGGCACGGCCTTGAAGTTCTTCCAGCATCTCAGTCAAGCCTGTGCAGAAATGGAAAAAAAAGTTTTTAAGTTATCCCAGAGACAAAACAAAAGATGTTGCTTCTGCTTTCTGACCACACGCAGATAAATTCATGGCAAAAAACACAGTTTATAGACTTCTGAAGCAAACAGCTGAACAAACAGTATAAACAACTTATCAAGAAAGATTTTCACATTTAAACTGTGTCTCTTTTCAATCTGAATAAATGACAAAACCAGTCCCAAATATATTTAGCTAAACATAATTAAAATAGGCAGGTTAGTAATTAATTTATCAACTTGCACAACCGAGTCTTGAGGGAATAAAAGGAGGAAGATGAAAGGTGATAACATTAACACATTACTTTTAAACACTCCATTAAACACCATAAAAAATAAAGTTGAGGTTAACAATGTTAAAGCTGCTTAATTAGGTTTTATGGTGACTGGATTGTTAGCACTGCTGCCTTGCAGCAACAACGTCCTGAGTTTGAATCTCAGTCAAACACTTTTGTTACAGAGTTTGTAAGTTTTCCCCGGATAAGACCAGCAGCAAGCGTCTTTCCACTGTCCATAAATTAATCTTAAACACGGTTAATTATCCTGTTCACTGTTACAGACTGGTGATCTGTTCAAGAACAACTGCAATGGTATAGAAAACAGATGAATGGATGTTGCTTTAAGATCCAAATCAGATTATTGAGCTTCTTCAGTTGCAACTGTAGAGAAATACGATAACAGCATAATATTTAGTTGATGTTAATTCAACTAAAACAAGTTCTGCAACTTAGAAACACAAAAGAATGGTTTGTGTTTCATGCCTTGAGGGTATAAAGTAATTGTCAACAAATGTTAGAAGACAGCAACATTCAGAGGCAGAAACACGACGAGACTGGAAAATAAAAACAGTCTGTGGCCAGCAGAGCAGTAAAGGTGATGACCTCTGGAGTCAGGCAGCAGCTCCAGCAAATTACAAGAAAATAAAACAGAAAAAACCCAAAAACACAGCAGATACACTGAAAAACATCGTTTGAGTTTAAAGACTGAGTAAAAATCCCCAATGTTACTTAAATGGAAGAACATCTCTATTAATGTATGCATGACATGATTTTTTTTTATAATTACTTTCATACTTTTGGATCCAGTGTTAGCATAATTCATTTGTACGTACATGTAAATGATAGCCCACATATAAACTTGTAGTTTCCTGACAGATTGATGACACGTTAAGCACATGAAGTTGGTTCATGGACACAAAAAGTCAATTAAAATCTCATAAAACCATCAGGATTTATTTGAAAACAGTGAAAGAAAAACCCAGTTCCCCCTGACAGCCAGGTTTCTCTTGGATAATGTGAACATGATCTCTTCTGTCTGTTCTCACTCACTGCCTCTATCATTTTTCTGAGTCTAGGTCAGTGTTTTTCAACCACTGTGCCGCGGCACACTAGTGTACCGTGAGTGATCGTCAGGTCTGCCGTGGAAATTATCCAATTTCACCTCCCGTATTTTCTGGACTATAAGTTGCTACTTTTTTCCTACACTTTGAACATGTGGCTTTTCTGTGGATTTTTCTTCAACCACCAGGGGGCTCTCTAGCAGGAAGTGAATCATTGGAAGTCAAAATAGGAAATCAAAGAAGAACGCGCCAATTTTCATTTAGAACAAGCACATGCTAGCAGCAGGCACGACGGAGAAATGTTTCCAAACTTATATGATGCAGCTTCTAAGTTGAGGAGTATCGATCTGGCAGTACAGGAGGGAAATAAAGCCGCTGCACGGAAACTCGGCGTGAACAAAACCGGATTTGGAGACGGAGAACTGCAGTTATTAGGACGCAGCCCTCTGCTGCCCTCTGCTGGGTCCTTATGGGAAACCGAGAGCAGCAGAGAAACCTGCGGCCTGTAAGTTTCCGGGGGTGTCCAAAAAATTAAAGGTACGGTTTATAATATGGTGCGCTCATAGTCCGGAAAATACGGTAATTGGTCTTAAAAGATTTTTGAAAACGAATGAATTATCTGCAAATGATGCCATCTTTGAGTGTCTTTGCTGTAGTAGTGACTAGCGGCGTAATCATGTAATTTTATTACCACTAGATGGCAGTAGGTACAGAGCATTTTACATTAAAACAAGAGAATTAGTGATGCATGAATGTTACTACATTCATGCATCACATGACAGTGTTGTGGCTGTTCAGGTGTTTTTTGAAGTGGACATGTTAAGTGCAATTTGAAATAAGAAATATGATAAAAATAAATTTTTGTGTTTATTTGATTCCTATTCAAGACACTTTGATAAGAATGACTATATGTAATATAAGCGGCTACAGAGTATCTGTTTACATTTTTGGTTGGCTGTGTGCCTCGTGATTTTTTCAATTAAAACAATGTACCTTGGCTCAAAAAAGGTTGAAAAACACTGGTCTAGGTGAATGCACATGGCTGCTTTCATAATCATTGTTTTCAGTTGAATTGGTAATTACAGTTTGTGAGCCGGTTTAAAAACACTGTCTAGTCTTTTAATATGACTAGCTGCTGTTTATAAATCCAGACTAAGACAATGTGTGGAACTCCTGTTTATAAAACCTGATCTCAGATCAGAAAGGAGATTTCACAAACACCTGTTCTGTTAAAGAGTGTTTTTAAATCAAACTGCTGATATCAATGTGTGCCGTAATCCTCCACAGAATCTCAGAGTCCCTCAGAGGGAGGACCAGGGATTTACTGGGAGAGACGGTTTTAGAAAAACCAGTTGGTTTCTGTTTTTCCAGAGCCAGCTCTCACACGCTCCTGGTTTAGCGCTGCGACCGCGGTGCTGGAAAAAACAAATGTGTTTGCCTGTGTGTCTGAACCGGTGGTTCCAAACTTCTCCTCATTAAAAATTATGAAGCCACCTTTGGCTTGGGGCTCTTTCAATATTGTAAAAGTACACTGCGTCCCGCAGCAGATTTGTGCTTTAACTGAAGCCCGCCTCGCAGGCCTGCAGAGGATTCCTCTGGACCTTTTTGGTTCTGCATTTCAGGCAATTTATTATATCATGTTCTAATCATGATGAACATTTACCATGTTTTTGGCATGGGGAGAACAAAGCAGCTAAAATTAAAGCTTATGGCTTCAGCTTCACCTTCTACTCAAAACATTCAGATTTATTTATTTTCATAACTTTTCAACGTTTCCCCATTTTATCTGAAGTGACTGTGATGATAAGGTTATGATGAGCTACATGTGTTCAACAGTAACTCTAGATAAGTGTGTGTAAGCACCTGTTGTTCCCAGATACATTTATGATTAATTTTGATTTAATATTTGAAACATCCTGAGTGCTGTTTTAAGAGGCTCTCTACTTAAGCTGAACATGGGTCAGTCAGAAAACGTGACTGTTTGTGTCATCTCATATAAAATGCACTTAAGACAAAAAGTCCCACATCAAATCCATTCGGTACGATCAAGGATCGCCAATTCTCCTGCAGCTGCTCGAGCTTTGAGGGAGAAAAGTAGTTCCCAGCATTTTGGAAAGCTGTCAACGCTTCCAAGTGAATTTGGGCTTTTTTTGCCGTTTGAATGAGATCCTCTCTTTGATAGTCTAAGAAGAACGATTACCGGAAAATTTTGTATGAAATTTAAGGGGTGCCAGTGCAGCTACCACTAAAAATCCAGCACACGGTTATTTTCAGAAATGAGGAGCCCACTTTGTAGTTTATGATGTTGATGTAAATTCATAATGTCAGAAATGGAAAAGTGTGTAAAAGTGTGAAAATATGAGCAAAGTTCAGCCAAAAGTTGTTGAGGAAAAAAATGACACATTTAATGAGATATTAAATGTGGATGGAAAGCAGAACGAGCAACCAAATCAAAACAGTAAAGCTCTCAGGTGTCAAACTCAAGGTCCGGGGGCCAAATCTGGCCCGCCGCAGCTTTTTATGTGGCCCTCTAGACTTCAAATTACATCAATAAGTCCCTCCAGTTTTTCACAAATCCACAAAATTCACACAAAATCAACAAATCTCCACATTTTCCTCTGATTTTACTGCAAATTTTCTCAGAATTGGTCCAAAACATTGAGTTTAAGTGACTGCTGCGTCAGCCTTACTGTCAAGTTACAGTCTGCAACCAACACAAGGAGTAATAAAAAATCACATTCAACATCATACATCAGCTCAAATATCGTACAAATTCCTTACAAACATTTCACCTGTAAATCTGTAATTCTGATTGCAATAAAACACCAAATCAGAAAATGCTGGAGCTATTTATTTAGGCTAAAATATTACTTCAAGCTAACGCTACATGTGCTGGACGGACAGGGAGTTAAAATCCTCAGACAGCAGCTGCAGTAAAGTATTTGCTTCTTTATTTCCCACATAAAGAAAAATAACAACAATGCTAACAGTTCTGCACGGTCATGCATTATTATTGTTTGGACAAAGAGGTTATTAATATTAAGTGGATCTGCATAAATGATCAGGTATTTTGTATGGAGTGAAAACATGAAATACCTGATCCTTATAAACAACACACACTGTTCACTCAATTATCTTGCGTCTGTGTTTACTCAGAGTGTAACTGTCATAAACTTTGTCTTTTTCCTCAATGTGAATCGTTTTCTTCATTAAATAAAAGTAGAAAGAGAAGCTAAGCAAAACTGCAAACATTAAAACCTTTGAGTTTTTCCACTTATTTCACATCTAAGCAGCAATTGCAAGAATACATTAAAATAATTTGTGTCCTATAGGAGCAGTCGTCATGGTGCAACGTAAGAAAGCTGAAGTTGCTAAGTAATATAATAACAATGGACCCGGGAGATGCCGAGTCAGCAGGGGAAGCCCACTCTTTTTCTCAGACTGGCATACAGAAACACAGACAGGTATTTAAGACTCAAACAAACATTCACTGAGAGGATAAATATGAGTCATTTCAAAACCATATCTGAGTCCGTCGTGACCGAACCCTCTGGTGACCACACATGGAAATTTGTATGTCTAGAGTTTTATCTCTGCGATACAACAGGGTAATTCCAGATTTATGCTGAAGAAGTAAAATGACTTTTCACCGTCTGCATTTTAAGGTTATTCACCAAAATCCCCTGATTGTCTGGGAAAAGTTTTCAGTGTTTGTGAATTTTGTAAACGCCGTACAATACAAAGTCATTTCCACTCTATTTTATGTTTAGATTTACTTTGTTCTGTGCATTTTCTCCAAAAATAAAACTGGAAATCAAGAGGGAAATGGAAAAATAATGAGATGAATAAATGGTGATGAGGGAGCGTCAATATGTTTGGACTGTGACAATAAAAAGGAAAATAAAAAATTATAGTGGACAGTTAGTATTTGTGGAGGTTAAGGAAAACAAGTTCCTGTTCTAATAGTGCAATAATCAAATATACATTAATGCATCCATGATTTTCTTTATTTCCTCCCCTTGAGTTTCAGCCAATCAGTGACAAGTGAAATAAAAGCTGCTTCTGGATTGGATCCTACATATTTCAGCTTTTTTTTTTAATGCATTTGAGATTATTCTAAAATCTGTGAATAGGTAAATCCTGAACCATCACTAGTGGTCTTTTGTAGTTTACTTAGTGCTTCTCTTCAATCTTCAAACATTGTTATCATATTTGATTTCATAACAGCATCACAGCTGAAGCACGTTATCTTAATCCGGTTGGTTTTTGTGCTTTGGTCCCTGAAATCTGAAATCCTGAGGCGTTCAGGGTAATCTGGTACACCTGGTTTTTCTGCTGACACCTGAAAGCACCTCACCTGAGACCTTTACAGATCACATGTACAACTGCTTTTTTCTTCCCAGCATCTGCATCGACTCTGAACAAGACGCGGCTCTGCTAACTCACCAAGCCGTGTTCATGCTGCAGATGTTTGTCATAAATATTCATAAAGGCGCCTAATGGCAATCATTACTCCAGCTCGGTCTCTTTGCCTTGGCAGGCCCCTCAGTGCATCCCGCTGCCAAAATGTCTCTTGAACTCTGCACTCTGGTGGCTGCAGTGATTGATTGGGACTGTCATCGCGGGAATCCTCCAGTCGCGCTCGTTCACACGGCCGGCCTGACAAACGCAAGATAAACACAAACACGGAGGTACTACACCGGCACGGACAGTCAGCTTACTCACTAAAGTGATCAGCCATCAATCTCACAGTCCCTACACGCTTTCTGAGTCTGGGTTTGCTCTTACGTGCTCACAGCCGCTTGTTTACATCCTTTTCCGGCCTATAATCTTGTGTGTAAAGCTAAAAACAAGCAGGACTGATCTGAGGTCAGGATGGGTGGAAGAGGTTCACCTAAGGATGCCAGAGGAAAAAAACAACAGCAGCAGACGATGGCTGTTTGAAAGACTTTAAGACAATGTGGGATGTTGACTAAGAGCTTAACGGCGGCCCAAGATGGATCATGGCCGGTCTAACTGTAAAAGCAGTAATGCTAGGCTATAAAAGGGTGACGGGTCTGCTCCTTTCTACCTCTTTCCTGCACATTTCTTTGGTTTGTGGCTGAAGGCCTAAGTCTCTCTCTGTGACAACGATCTCTTCTGAGAGCGGGCGCTTCATAACACCAGAGGGATTAAAGCAGCTGTGGGTCGCCTCCAAATGAGACTCGAAAATCCACAGGAGACACGCAGAGGAAGTGGAGGCAAAGACAAGAAAACACTTATTTTGGCAGGCAAATAACACGACTTGATGAATAAACAGAAATATAAATCTTTCAGAAGGAAAGCACAGGCGGAAATCTCTCAGAAACACACATCAAATCGACTCGTTTCATGCTAAATTTATATTCATGCTAAATTTATATTTGCTTTCAGGTCAGATCTCTTTAGAAATACTCCAAGGCTTTTGATAGCCAGGAAGTAAAGCTGAAGTTCTTTCCTGAAAGCAGATCCAGATTTGATCCACCGAGGCGCCTCTCAGAGGGCGCCATGTTGGGTCGCAGTCAGGTGGCCCAAATTTCAGTCTTTCTCTTTTGAATTGAACCGCTTCAAAGTGTCTCCTGGGACGCAGCAGTAGGCAGACGGTTGGACCTTGAAGACAAATGGAAGAAGTGAACATGCAGCAAACTGTTGAAAACACAGAACATCAACCAGAGGACAAGACTTACATCTAGTCTTTGCTGTTACATCTGCTCATGTGGTTGATATTTGATCAAAAGGTTCAAGAGGAAAAGGAGTTTCATTTTCGTCCCTGCTGGATGAACTGGAGGGTAAAAGTGGAACATGCTGGTTTTTCTTCCCCTCTGTTGACGCACAAACAGTTTGTCCCAGAATAATCCACGATGCTCAACGGGACAGAAATCCTGAAGGGTTTTGAGTTGCACCTTGTGGGTTTTTTCTCCTTCCATCGCTCTCTCCGACTTGCAGAACAGAGTAGGGCAGCAGGCTGGGGAAACATTGATTAATCAGCTCCTGGGGGCCACGCGGGGCCCAGCGCTGCACATGAAAGCTTTGGGAAAGTGAACACTGGATCTCTGGTTCCTGACTGAGATATGATGTCTTAATTTGTCTGTGTCAGGATCAAGAAGACAGAAAGTGGAATGTGCCGTGTCTCGCAGTGATTAATCTCAGCTTTGTGTTTCACAACAGAGCTTTAAAGGTGTCCGATATCCTGGTTGGGTCAAAGGTTACAGGCGAATCGCTTGTTGAGAAGGAAGGTGAGCCGCAAGAAAATCTATACTGCTCCAGTTTGTCACCGGTCCAAGGTATTCATTTTATTATTTCAATGAATTTCTTACCAGTAACTTCGACGTTTTAAGGATGTTGATAATTCAGTCTAATTTTTTCTGTACAAGATTATTTATTTCAGTTATTTCATTAAAAATGGGAAATCATTCTTTCAAATTCTCAACTGGGCTTTGGATTAAAATCCTCTCAAGCCTGCTTTTAGTTTTGATGCTTGTGTCTTATTCCGCTGCACTTTTTCCTTCCACTCATCTTTCCGATGATGTGTGAACATCCAGCTTCACCAATGACCTTTTGGGTCAGTGACTCTTAATGCCTATGAAGTCAGCAGCCTTCTTTATGATTATGTCAAATCATACATTTTTTAAGCTAAAGTTATTTAAAAAACTCGATGAATCCAACAATCTAAATGTTCTAGAGAAACTGAATTTTTACGCTTTCATTTGGTATAAGCCATAATAAATAAATGCTAGAAATAAGCAGGATTTTACTTTTTTAAAATTTAATTACTAAATTAAAAATAATTTCTTGATGACACTATTATTTATATCGTACAGAGAAAAAAAATTGCAGGATTCTTTACTGTATTTTCATGTTGGAAAAAAATTCTACTGTAAGAGGGTCAAATATTTGTCTCAAATATCAAGTTACAGCAAATAAATAGTAGAAATGTTTGAAACTTTTCCCTGTAATCCAATCAGAAGTGTAGAAAATTTGATCACACAATCAGCAGCATGCATTATGGGTAATTTCTGGTCCTTTAATTGGTGCGTCTGAGCAGGATGAAAACTAAAAAGATCAGTCTTCTTCTCCAGTCGAAGAAGTCGAATGCAACATTCATTATCATACATTAATTGCTGTTCATAGTCATATTTATGAGATTTAATTTTTTATTTAGTTTTTTACGTTGGGTTCTTTGAAGATGTGGCGCGTTGGTTTTTTAAGCGAATGCCTCGTCAATGTTTTTCATCAAGTACTTTTGAATTAATTTTTTTAGACGTGCATCTTGTTTGTGTTGACATGTAAAAAAACGTTTGCCATAAAGCAGACCTTTGTTTCAGCAACACACAACAGATGGCAGATGCTGATCCACGGATATCCGCATAAGTTCCCTGAAGATGTCGCCTGAGCTTCGGGTTCTCAGGCATTCTGGCATTTATTAAAGAGCTGCATGTGAAAAATCCAAAAGAGGGGAAAACAAACTCCAAAGATGTAATTCCAAACAGTGTACACTCAGGGCTGTCTGTGCGCTTGAGAAATTTACACGTAATTGTTTCAGTATGGCCCAAAGGCATCTGTTTGTTGGAAATAAACACCAGTTTGAGAGGGGAAAAGGTCCTGAAACCCAATATTCTAATTGCTTGAACTTCTTCCATCGGCTCAGTGTTTCTGCTTTAACAAATCAGAACTTTTGTTTTAAAAGCAGGAGTCAATTGGACGAATCAATCAGTCATTGATTTTACTGGCAGAGTCCTGTGGGAGTTTCACAGAACAAAACACGCCAGAAAAACGGCTGTGTAGAAATTAACATTCTGTATTTTCTGCCATCTATTGAGCGACCTCTAAGAGCAAAAATGTTTCCCTCAAACCTGTAATCTTCCAGTGTTGCCTTTAATATGTAAGAGGTTATTATGTTCCAGAAGGAATTATTGCTGCTCTGTTGGCCAGGACCACAAAGCGTTGCTGTGCCAACAATCATTTCTTCTTCTTCTGATCATACCTTACGTCTACAATGGAACATGTAAAATTTATTCTGAACTCGAAAACATAGTTTAATCCACCATTAAATTATATTGTTTTATGTTTTGGCTTTTGCAAACAGTTTCAGTCTAGAATAAACTTTAGTTTAAGGGAGAGGTCAGCATTTTGATAGAGTTTCTGTTAAACATTTAAAAACGTTCTTAGAGATAATTTAGCAGCACTTCACTTTGACAGCATTTAATTAATCACTTCATCTGTTCATTTAGTCATCCGTTCTTCTCATTTTAGTTCTTGATCTAGTCTTCAACTAAAACATGAGATTAAAAACAAATGCTGCATTCTGGGGAACATTTTAAGCAAAATAATTTCTATACATATAATTAATATTTCACCTAGAGTGAAACTCTGCCTTGTTTGATTAAAGGTCATTATAAAATTATTCAAGTTAATTAACCCACTGTATAAAATCCTTAATTATCTTTAACAGTCCAACCAATTTGTTTTTCACATTCTGTCATGTATGGAGCAAAAAAGGTCAAAATTATTGCAAAGAAAAGAAATTGAAACTGAAAAATAAAACCTGAATCTGAACATCAAATTTTTGATTTATGACCTGAAAACAGTGTTCAAAGAGGGAAATAAAAAAAAACGTAGTTGTTTTAATTAGACTTCATATTTTACATCGTTTTTGTTTCACTTTAGATTCCACATCTTCAGATTCATCTCTGTTTCTATCAATTTTCTAATTTTTGACACTTTCAGGTTATTTTTGTCTGAATCTGAAAGGAGGACGCATAAACAAACACAAAACACAATTCAATCTTTTATCATCAAAACAAACACTATTCCGTTGAACTATTCAGTTTCAACTTTTATTTTCTCAGTTTCAAATAGTTTTTTCAAACATACAGTAATTATGACACTTTCCTAACTCTGTACTACAGAAAACTGGTAAAACGTTATAAGCACTCCACTTAGCCACCAACATAATTTTTGCTCTTCATGAGCCAATTCTTTTATTAACCCATCAAATCAATCCAGCTACATCTGTAATGCTCTTTTCATTCAAACGACAATGTCAGCCCAAAGAGTTTAGTTTGGCCAAAAACACACAAATTGCTAAATAAATAAAGTCATTGTCACTTTTATCACCTTATTTTCCTCCAGGTCTCTCATTATTTATGTATATTTGACATACTTTTATTGCATACTCTAACAGAAATCAGTGTTATTTTATTGGTTGTTCTCTCTGACAGATTTCTTTCCTGTAAGGAGTATTTGCCACTGACTTAATTCCTTAAAACTTGCCAAGCCGTTCTGGAGTTCCCTGAGTTCTCAGCCTGACACGGTCACACACATCCACTCAGGACGTGACGCAACCTCGCCAGCCTTCATTACGAGGCCAAGGTTGCCAGCTCTGCATGGTATTTTCATTTAATGTCAGTGGCTTGATATTAAAAGGGGCAGAGTTAGGACCCTCCAAAGCAACGTTCACACTTCTAAGCCATTAGCCCCAAGAGGTGCATCAGTCTGCTCTTTAAGGGCCGTCTGCATCTGGTTTTAGTTAAAAAAGCGTCATAAACGTGAAGTGAAAATATGCCAAAGTCATGACAGACAGATGGTGCAGTAATGATTTTTAGAGTTTGGGCCAGCCGGGATAGGAGGAAGTGAGCAGGGCCTGCTCAGACTCATGCATCGCTGCGCTTACTGTCGCGAACACAGCTTCTTCCAACGCACAGGCCTGAAATGTTCATTTTAACCTTCAAAAGGATAAATTGTTTCAAGTTTTTCCACTTTCTGAGAGCAGGGAGGGGCAATGGGGTAAATTAGGTCCAAATTGCAGCATATTCAGCCAATATTATTTACATGGCTGTCATTCTGACTTGCTGTGGAGCCACTCAAAGCCCCTTTTTATTTCCATTTCTGCTGACAGCTTCAGGCTCATCCCTGAACTGGTATAATTTGCTGCTCTGCCTCACGGTGCTCGGTCTCGAGCCGAGACATGCTCCCCGCCTGCTGCTGCTGCTGGATTCCCACAAACACACACAACCCAAACATGACTGCAAGGCATCGGTTTCTTTCTATCACTTTCCCACAGCTCCTCCCTCCCTGCCTCCGCTACGTTTTTAGCTAACACGCTTTGAAACCTTCTGTAGATTTCTGTGTAGGAG
The DNA here is from genome assembly GCF_000485575.1 of Poecilia formosa. Classification (NCBI taxonomy): domain Eukaryota; kingdom Metazoa; phylum Chordata; class Actinopteri; order Cyprinodontiformes; family Poeciliidae; genus Poecilia; species Poecilia formosa. Next base: position 2,600,783 of record NW_006799986.1, on the reverse strand, counting down.
TTGACCAGGGTGAAAGCGGCGGGGCTGGGAGCCAGAAAGTTCAAACACATTGTAAAAAGACACCATTTATAACAAGATATATGGCAAACATGTTGTGATCAAGCCCTTCCACCGACACCGAGCTGAAACAAGTGATTAGAGTTCAGAGTCATCGCTTCACTCCTCGTTCCTTCAGTGCAAACCTTTAAGGCAGTGACCTTTCACCTCTCCTACTTCCACAGAAAAGTTTTCCTAGTGGTTTTAATTGTTGCTTTCCTCACAAAAGACACTTGGATAAATAATAATCAAACATCAAGGACGGTAGAATACAAAAGTGAGACACAGACGTAATCTGAGGTCTGGGTTTGGGCTCACAGACGTTTCTGTCACAAACCAAAACATTCCACATGAGCGTGGAGATGAAGAGGAAGCCCAGGGGTGAAGCCTGCTGCGACCGTCTCCTGCTCTCTGAGCCCTGCAGGCATGCGAGGTGCCGCAGTCCTTCCTGCCTCCAACAACACGGTGTCTGCAGCGCCGCGGGAGCCGACTGACGCTGACTGACAGCTGGTGTGCTTCTGCTTCTGATGAGCTTTCTTCTCTTTTTTCCACCTTCTTCCCATCTGCCGGCTCCCATTTGTGTCTTTCAGGGCATATTCACATTTTATTACGACACCTTTTCTTTTTTAAAGGTCTAGTCACCCATCAGTAACTCGTAAAGTTATGACCAGGGACAGGTAAAGTGAGAAACACCAATTATATTCATATTAAAAAAATGAAGACGCCATATTAAATATTAATTGCTCATTGAAGATTTATCACATATTGTCTGGTCTTATTTTTATCTCTGGGATTTAACTTGATTTTATTGGATGAAGCAACAAAAATGTTGCCCATTTTCACAAAAGTAATTGTAAAATTTAGTTTGTTTGGTAAAAAACTCAATCAAACGTTTGACCAACTACGTTCTGCCATGGCTTTAAGGAGGGTTTACCCCAATCCTCAAGTTTAATCCTCAAGTTTAAAGAGTTTATTTCATTTATAAACCAAAACCCCACAATAACTCAAAAGGATAAAGATGCAAACTTTGTATTCAGCTCCACTGGTGGTTTTCTAAATCCTAATCTTGAGAATAACTTTCTGTCGAGAACTGAAGATGAATAAATACAATTTTAATTGGTAACAGGTGAGTTGTAAAAATAAAGCAGCATATGCCTGGGATATATGCAGTGGATAAAACGTGTTGAAATATTTTATCCTTTAATTCTTGCAGAGCACAAAACAATAACTTAAGAGGTCAGTGGAGACTTTTGTACAGTGATCCCTCGTTTTTCACGGGGGTTGCGTTCCCAAAATAACCCGCGATAAGTGAAATCCACGAAGTAGTTACCATTATTATTTTACAACTATTACACAGCATAATTAAATACTCTAAATTGAAACCAAAGACCAAAACCTGTTTTCAGGTCAGCAGATGTGCGTGTGCATCAATTACGTCATTAAAGCGTCTCCTCCAAGCTGCTTTGCGAGAATCACAGCTGTATCTACGGCAGAGCCTCCGGCCACAGTTTTGTTCAACAGGCATTCAAAGGTTAAGTTTCTGATTACGTATATTTTGGCCAATCAGGACGCAGAACACGATGCACCGTGAAGAAAACTGCACACAAAAAAATCCGCGAAGCAGCAAGACCACGAAAGGTGAACCTCGACATAGTGAGGGATCCCTGTATACACAAAGGCCAGAGCAAGACAGCAGCTCTGACCTGCATCAAAGCTGGTCGACGCTTTGATGCAGGTCACAGCTGCTTTCATGTAAGATAATGGGTCCATTAGGATTCATCATGACAGTGAAGGGGTTTAAAATAGTAACCAACTGGAAGCTTAATCCACAACCTGGAACATCTATACCAGAATCGATAAATGTTTACCGTCTCTATCAGTGCTCACCTCCAGCTGTTTCCAGGTATGTTTCTGGAAACAAAATGAAGTGAATTCACGTTTTTGGAAATGCAATATCTGTTTTGATTCGTCCTGCGTAGGAAAATGATCTGCAAACTAATAAGCAAATAAAGACTCTGGTTAATTTTATTGAACTTCTTTAACTTTCTGAAAATGCCACTATAGGTTAAGTTGGTGAGTTATTACTGCGATTCATGTTATGTTTAAAAATAAATCATGCTTTCTTGGTCAGAAGTTGTTGTGGATCACCTTAAAGGAGTTATTTGTATTTTTAATTTTACAAAACCAAAGTCTTTGTAACGGTGTGTTTCATGAAAACCAGCGTGTGGTATTCCACCTTTGACAAAATGGTTCAGTGCTCAGGATCCATCATGGAAACCCAGACATTCCTCTTTCCAGCCAAACTATCCAACAGATTCTGGGAACTACACGGCGTTTGCAGGCCAGAAGGGATACATAGTCTCTCTAGTGAGTTGTGGGTCACCTCCTAGTGTGATTTTCCCAGAAAGTCTCAAAAAAGAAGGCGAGAGTGTGTATGTGTGGGTATTTCAAGTCCCCTCTGTCAGAGCTCCACCACTTATTTCTAAGGCAGCGCTGGGCCACTGTACATTTTTCAAGTTTGTATCTGAATTGCAAATGAAGACTTTCTTGTCACATAAACAAGACATCAAGATACTTGAACTCTTCTTCTGGGAGCAGAGACGTACCCCAAGTTTATCTGTAGATCACACATACAACGTCTAAAAGTGACTCTTTACCGTTTCTGTGATCTTTTGCTAACAGGTTATGGTATAATATCCCTTTGACATGGTATAAGAGACTTCCCCATCTCCTGAATCCAACAGGGAAATCAGTAACCGGCAGCTATAGCTCACCCCTCGAATGTTAGCTTTGCCTCCCAAGATCCCTACCTGTCACTGTGAAGGGACAGACTCTGAATATGGCTCCAGCTTTCTATTTAAATCCATAACCTATGTGAAGGATAAAAGTTAATGACCTCTGCATCTCATTTTCTGGGGTCCTGTCCGTGCCCCCTCTTCCTTCAAGATCACCCTGCAGCTCAATGGGACAGAACAGACGAGAGGAGCCACCGTGCCGTGGAATATATAATGACGTCTTCTGTTAGAGCCCCGAATGGTTATAGGCCATAAAAACACAGGAGCTCATCTTAGAAATCCATGGTCGAAAAGGAGATGTGGACAAAAGGAGGATAGCCGTCATGCAGCTCTTTGTTATGTATAAATATCTTCCCTAAAACTCCAGTTTAAAGTATTTCCCATCTGTTTCAGTTGTTTATAGCCGCCTTGTCTTTGCTGTACAGTGTGAATCTTAATGTTAACTCTCCCTGCTCTTGCAGCTAATGCGGCCTGGCCTCAGGGTATTATCTTAAAGTATCAAGGGTTGTAAATCAGAGGTCTAGGGGCACTCTAAGGAGGCTGAAATTAAATCAGCGTTTCCTCCCATCAGCACGAAAACTGAAACCTAACCCCGAGATGCTGGGAAACACACACACACCGACCCGAGCTCACACATCCAAAGCCGTTAGCTCCAGGTACTTTAACCCTGACGGTAGAGCGGGGTGGGAGCCAGCGCTTTCAGTCATACACCCAAATTTTCGCCCTGCTCCCACTTTTTTTTTCCTGCTCTGACATATAGCTTTGGCCAAGCTCCCAAACCTAAATGGCTGAAGTCATATATATATGCTGCTCAGTATGGGGAGCTTAGCTGAGTGGTAGACCAATTTGTGAGAATAAAAAAGGAGCCATATGGCTATACGATTTCAGTCCAACGCATGGAGGTGAAGCAGATTAAAACCCAAAGGATTTATGACTAATAAAGTTTGAATATTAACTGTAACCGACAGCATTGTAGTTTTTAGGTGGGCCAGACCTTGTATCCTGGGATTACCAAACCAGTTGAAGGTTTTTATTGATAGAGTTTCAGGAAGGCGGATGAAAAACTGCATATCAAGGAATGAAGGACAGGCTTAGTGTTAGCTCCACACACACTCCAATGCTCATTAACATTAACCTCAGCACTTCAACAATGTCAAGTACCATTAGGAGGCTGATGCAATGCAACAGAGAGCTGGTTACAAATCTGAGTGTGTCCCCGTCACACAGAGCCTGGCACTTTGTCTAGTCTGCATGGATTTAAATAGTGACTTTAAAAATGTACTTTGCAACAAATCACTGCAGTTTTTGCTTTGTTTTTTACACTTGCTTGACACAAAAAACTGTTTCAGATCATCAAACTAAATTGAGGAATAAAGTACTCAAACCAACCAGTGGCTTGAGTTGGAGCAATGCCGTCTCTGTTTTAAACCAGACATAACGACATGCCCTCTGCATCATCAGACCGCAACATATTTTTTAAAATGTTCTTTTTGTTCTAGAATCATAAACACTGACCATGAGGAAAATAAAGCTTCAGATGTTGATTTCGCTTCATTTCTTACCCCTGGAAAAGTGACTGAGTAATTTTTGTAGGCCAGCCACTGCTGGGAAGATTCACTCTTGTTCCACGTCTTCTTCATCTGTGGTTAATGGAAACTTTGGCTTTCCAAATAGACAGATATCAGTGACTTTTTCCCTCATCCGTTATTGAATATTAGCTTGGGGAATTATGCGTTTTTGAGGTTTCTTAGCTTACTCTATGCAGGTTCTACGTAAGTAAATTTCTGATTGTACAGATCTGGCAGAATTCAGATCGAGATGTGTAAAAAATATGGTTTATCATGTATAATTCATGATTTTAGCTAACAGGGTTGTAAGGGACTGCAATTAAAGTTTCACATGGAGTTTGGATGGTTATCAATTTCATAGACAAGGTTATATTGTGTCCGTTAAACAAAAACTCAAAAAAGAAGAAATTTAAAAGGGAGGAAACATGTCAAGGTGCATCCTGTACCCCAGTCAATGGGCGCTGGACATAGGCATCAACTCTTCCATGATACTGCAAGGATAAGGGGAATCGTTAATGGACACATGGATTAATGGATGTACCTGAATCCTGCTGTTGGTAAACCTTGGGTTTGCCCAATGCTATCAAGGTCACCTTAACAGTTGCTCTTATTTCAAGTTTGTTCCTGCCAAACTTCAGCTCTTCATAGAAACTGTATTCCCTGATGGCACTTTAACCATTTTAAAATGGATCAAAGACAAGAACTGTGCTAAAATAATCACAAACCTGGTGAGAGACACATACTGTGAGCTAGTCTGAGCTAGCATAAAATTCATGAACGCTTTTGTGGGAATTTAATGGGATTAAATACAACCTCTGATGATCCAAACATGTATTTTATACATGAAAGACTATTTGAAGAAACTGGGGTTCATGTTGGAGAACAGCTTACCTTTATAAAATTATTCTGGTATCAGGATGGACAGAGGACTTTAGAACATGTCAGCAAATGTTTATCTACAATCAAATTTCTCCATGTGGTTCTCAAGCAGAAAAAGGCAGAAGGCCCCCTGGTGGTTTGGAGTGGATTTCTGCCTCTTGTTTGGAAATGGAGCAAGAGATGCATGGATAGATTGGATGGAAAAAGACGAGAGTATTGTTCTATTCTGAAATATCATGCAGATCGTCCCTGGGTACAAGTGGCTCTTCAGAGTGAACAACGTCTGCCAGGTAGAGATCACCTTTCAGAAGAAAACCCCTGAGATCCAGAACCAACATGTAATGCAGGGAGTACTGGTCATTTATTGTTATTTAATCTGAACAAATAAATTGCTTTGTTTTTGGCACAACTTTTAGCATTTTATTATGGTTCACCAAAAGGACTTTCATTTATCTTCTGCATCCTGCTTAAGTTGGAAATTTAGGAATTTCTAAATGATAAAGACTTATTTAGTTATAAACCTGATCTCTAAAGCAGAAGTAATTATAAAAGCTAAATTCCTGAGAGGTTTTCAAGATAAACACAGAAAAATAACCGTTCAAAACATAGGATTTCTTTCAAAACATAAGATTTTATTTAGTTCTGCTCTTACAACAGCAAAAATACCTGGAATTAATTTTCTTTCCCCACCAAAACCCTGCTGGGAAATCATATGTGTTTGCAAAATTTGGTATAAATAACCACAAATCAGAAGTGACAGTTAGCACACAAATAATAATCAATTGTTTATTTCTTTCTTGGGAACTGCAAACTGCAGGGTAGATCAATAAACACGAACCAGACAGTCTCTTAATGTGCTTGGATTTAAGTCAGGTTTCCTATACAGCCCTCTCCCCTGAGAAAACATGAGACCCTTTCTCCACGGTGCGGAGATCAAAGCAACATTAGGTGCAAAGCTGCAGCTGACTGATTTCCTTGATTGCAGATTTAGAAAATGAGCAATGTGTGTTAATGCGTCAACCAAAGAATTTATTTACATCTAATCAAATCAAAGAACCTGAATGATTGGAGGTTGAAGCTATCAGTGAGTAATCCAGGCTTAGATTTGGATAAATGTAGCACCTTTTATCTAAATATAAGTTATTTTATGTCATGTTAGGTAACGTCATGATACCTAAAAATCCTTTAATTCTTTAGTGCATCTGTTGTCCAGACTAATCATCAAATAGCGCTCATGTAGTCGCAATCTTTCTCAAAATAAAATTATATTCTCCATGAGAAAAATCTACTTATCCCAAGAAAGACAAATAAAATGTAAAACTGTGACACATGTTTTTTTCTGATGATCTCAATTTGTAACTCATGCATTTATATATATTTTAGCTCAACCACATGATCCTTTGCCTAAAGCTATGCATTAGTGAGTAACAAAGCTTGTTCACCACGAACAACAAATTCCCAAAGTTTTGCTCCCCAAAGTTTACTTGCTCAGCCGCAGAAGATAACAAGCCGTGCACATCACTTGTTTTCTCTTGTCTGCACATCTGGCTGCACTTTGAGGGCCATTACAACGGCCCCACACGTAAAAGAAACACATGCTGGAAACTTCTCTGGCACCGTCCAAAAAAGTCCCAAACTATTGTGTTTCTGTTGGGTTGGGGGGATTTTTGCATAACAATTATTAGATATGCTTCTTCAATGTCATAAAAATAATGTGAACCAGGACTTCCAATAATTTTCTACAGAATATTGAGTAAGTAAAAGCCAAGCCAGACTCTTTCTACCACACACACACACACACACACACACACAAGAAAAAAAAAGAAAGAAAAAAAAAATCGGTGTAAGCTGATGGTTTGAATTTTCTGGTGATGGTTTATGCAGAATTATGAATGTATGTCATTTACCTTCCTTTCTTTCTTGGTTCATAATTTTTACAAAAACCAACTTGTGCCAAACTCTCACCCAGTCACAGTAGACGGTCACTGAGCCTAGTTATGACTCTACTAGAGATTTATTCCTGTTAAAAGAGTTGTTTCTCTCTACTATCACCCTGTGCTTAATCAAGACACCAAACTCCACTGAAGTATTTTTGTGTAGTTTCCCAAACTATCTCAAGTGTTTGCTTCATGGTGCCCCAAATTCTCTAAGCTCTTCACTTGTTTAAGGGCAGACAGAGGAAACTTATTACATCCAAGTGGATGTAGATTTTGTTATAGCAAACATAACTGAAGTCCTTTCTTCAACACAATGCCTGGATTATAGCACACAAGGTCCAGACACATCAATCCATCTCCTGTTCCAAACAACAACATAATAAAGCTGATCTGCATCAGGCAGACTCACTCCCCATCCAAAGAAAGCAGTCCACCTTTCTGTGGAGCACATGAAGGAACCACTTCATGTTCCAAAAGCAACCACTTTGCTGTTCCCAAACCCAAAGATCCTCTTCTAAAGTAAGGATTGAGACCCTGCCCATGAAAACAAAACACAGGATCAACAATAGGGAGCAACCAAGTTCAGGTTGTCTGTAGAACAACCTGAACTTGGACTTCGTGCCAAGAATGCAGACGTATCTCTTACTTTGGTCATCCAAGTGGAGTGGATTGCCCAAAGCTACATTTCCTGAACCTCATACTCCCTGCAATGCCTTAAGAACATTCCTCAATGGACATCTTAATCCATCTCTGATCCACAAACACACATGGAGTAACTAAACTCTGATACTCTACACAGGATTTCTGTTAAATGCTTCAAAGCTGTAGTCACTGAAGCATTAGCCCATAAAATGTCAGGTAAGTTAAATGATTTTCTGATTGTATTTTCCCTTTAAACGACTTTCAGTGGAGCAGCGATGATTCATTCATTACTGCGAGGGGTAAACCATGAAAAACTGGAACCTTTCCTATGACCACCAATGCTCAATTGTGGCTCTTTCATCCCCAACATCCAATTATAAAACACACAGCTCCAGACATCTGAAGCCTCCAGAGCAGACATGGTGTGAACAGAAATGTGCAATATGATTCCCTCTGTTCCTTCTCAGGTCATACTGACATCTTTAGCAAATTTGTCATCATGTTGTGCCAAGAGTTTGAGAACAGAGACAATGAGCAGTTATCTCTGTCATGTCGCCGCTCCGTATTTTGAGAGTCCCTCGCCTCAATTGTGCAGATGTGCAACACAAAGGAAACGCAGCTCTCAGAAGAGGTCGACAACAAAGCAGATTCAACACAAACAGGCTTTCTTTGTGATTGTTCAATGGACAAAACCTGAAGTAAACTCCATTATATAAGAATTTCTTTGTATCCATCTCTTTCATGTTGGTCTCTTATTGCACAACATGCTCCTCTGACCCACCAACCGTCTGCACATCTGCATCACTGCAGCCATCAAACTTCTCTGGTATCTTCATATAGCTATTAAATCATGAACAAATTAATGAAATCATTATTATTTTGGCAAATATCTAAATCAATCATCAAATTAAGGGGTAAGATTTAACAGGAAGTAGTGGTAAACAATGTTTTTGTTCTTGGTTATGTATGCACATGTTTTCTCTGTCCTACTGACTGCTTTTTAAAACCTGTTTGAAATAAAATCTAAATTAATCATTAATTATTCATGGAAGTTAGAAAACATTGAAACAATGAATTGCTTTTATCATGGCATGTCCACGACTTCCTTTCTGTTGAAGCTTCTCTTAAAATAACTGCTCAAGTGCCCGAGTACAAGATTTAAAAAAGTTAAATATAAATAAAATCAAACGTTTCTGATGTTCTTTAGGCAGAAAATGAAGGCAGTCAAATAAAAACAATAAAATCAGGGGAAAAATAAAAAATTTTCACAACTAATGTTTAATAAAATTTAGCTTTTTTTCACCAACAAATTTGCTTATAATTTAGTGCACCGCACTACTAAATGCATGTATTCAAATTTAGATGTTGTCTAATAAATCATAAATCATAAAAAGTGAGTGTCAGCATCATGTGTCTCAGGTGTTCCCGCTCAAATGCAGCAAATAAATACTTCTGTTGTAGCTGCTGGTCTTTATTCACCTTCAAAAGGGTTGAAAATCCACATTAAACATGATGTATTACAAAATAAGGGCAAACTTAATGTCTGTGTGAAGCAAAAATATTTAAAAAATAGTGTTTCAGTAATGTTGATTTGGTGATTGGAAAAAATCAATGATAAAGCCAGTTATTTTTTAAGATCCAGATCGCCCTTTCATAGATTTTGTTAAATATATGAACGGTTCCTTCTGACAGGCCAACAGAAACTTTACTCGATTACTTTTTTTCTGTAATCCTTTTAGCAGATTTGTCTGCAAACTTTGCTGGAACACAGTGAAGAGCTGACATTACACAGTTCTCCAGGACTCAAAATAACTTGTGAAGAACCCTGCTGGGAAACAGGAAATGTCTTTTATGTTGGCTGCTTTCATTAAATAAATAATTCATATTACAAACCATCATCTGATAATTTAAGCTGCTTTTGTTCCTGTAAATACTTTCATGTCAACAAATACATTTTAAATTCCCATCTGTGTGACGTTGGATGTGCTGGGATTACTTTTGTTTCATGGATGGATCATCCGTGTTGTTCTGCTTCCATTATAACGACACTGTCAGCATCAAAGCAGCACTAATTATACCATGAACTATTCAGGACTTCACTTCTGCAGCCGCTTGTTGGAACGTGTAGGACGGTTCTGCCTTAAGGTTTTTATTGTTTGTTCCATTTCTCATTTTCTGCTAATAAATACTGAATTTTTGCTTGGAATTTCAGACATGTTGTCAGTAGTTCATAGAATAAAAGAACAATGTTCATTTCACTCAAACACATAAATATGAACAGTAAAATCAGAGAAATTGATCATTTTAAGCCATTTAAACTCAGTGGCTAAAAATACAAACCGTTTCCATCGACTATAAGACTAATGTTCTCTGAGTAATGTAAGCTTTTGCTGACATCAATATCAGTATGGGCAAATACTAAAAGCTGCGGTATTTACATCGTATTGGAAGTGAAAAAGTTACTCCCTTAAACTTTTAACAATCTGAGGAATTTTAAGTTATAAAATGTTTCTGGGTCTCAACCATCAGTTTCAGCTCTAGTCCAAAAGTGAAATTTAAATTTGAGTTATAAACTGCATGACAGTATGATCCTGTCCTCATTAATAAATGGTGACAATGATGAAAACATGTGCTTCTGCTTAAGCTGGCAGTGTGGCAGTGAACGGATGAGAGTCATGGGACGCACTAGACAAGTCACTAGTCTATTATAAGACAGGTAATTGAACTGAGGAGTTTCTTTTGGCGAGGCGACAGTGCTAACATTGGTGCTGCTGCTTTCAGCCACAGGCATCAGATCTGAGCTTCTACAAAAAATTCTCAGCCAACCAGGAAAGCCAGAAGATACAGTGAACTCAGGTTCAACCCGGACCCCCTGCTGCCACCACAATATTAAAACATAATGACATTACTACGCAGGTTTTTCACTTACTCAAAACACTTGGGACGCTCTCACGCTCTTTCAAGATGGAGAGCCCACACCGCTCTTTACAGCCCCCTGCAGACCTCATCATGACGCTGTAGAGACCACCCATCCTGGCTGATGCTTTTAACATCGAAGTGTGGGCTGCATGCTGGGTAGCGACTCTGCTACTACATGAACAATTTGTCCAAAATGGTAAGAAGTAAATAATTACCTGATTGACGTCTTGGGCATTTTGCTGTATTCATATTTTAGGATGAGAAATGTGATTTTTGATCTTGTGCTTTAGCTTTGATTTGCTAAATGTTCTGTGAAACCTGCCTGTAAAATACCATGGCCTGTAAAAGCAGTAAAGACTAACACTTTTTCATGGCTTTAGTCTTAACTTCAAATTTCTATTGAACATGATGGAAAGTCCAATGTTGAATCAATACTTCACATATTTTCTGCTGCTTTTAAACTCCATATGGAAGTCTTCTGTCGTTTTCTTACACTTGGCAAGAAAAGCAGTCCGTCTCTCTTTCCATGGGAATTTCTGCAGCAGCTTCTCACTTACAGGCTGACAACTTTTATGACAGACTTCCTGCCGTTTTTAGATCGAGGTTCTCATCACCTGTCGATCACCTCCAGACTGCACTGATTATCCCATGACACAACTGTAGACATGTTCAGCACAGGAGACAGGAAGGGGAGAATGTGACCGTGGGGTAAATTTGGTAAAACACGTAGCCTCTTAACAGCAGTTAATGTTGTTTCTAATAAATTGAAGTGATTAAAACTAGCGGTGCTACATTTTGGTCGAGGTGACTATAAACCCTTGACCCAAATTTTCCATTTTCATCCACCACCAGATGGTTTGTACCAGAAACTACCACAACCCAAGCAAGTCTACAGGAAAATGAAACTTGCAAGAGCTCATCTCATGTGCAATGCATAACATATCATACAGTTACGTGTTCTGAAATGAAAGCCACACCAGTTCCTTTTCTCACTCTATTACTTGTAGTCTTTCACAAGATCAAAATGGTCACAGGATTCAGATTTAAACCCTGCAATATTTATGCATGTGGAGCCCCGCTTGGCTGAGCCCACCTGAGCCACTGAATCTGGGCTGCCACTCAAAAGGACTTGAGTTTTTTTATCTTGGCCTACATGCATTTGTAGTTTATTCTTTATTTCTTCCTCCTGGCAGTTGTGAAACGAAGTCCTGTCAATTGCTTGGCTTGTGTTTGAACTTCTACATACAGAAAAAAAATATGTATTTATGCATATCCATGTGGCTGTAAACATCTCCAGACTTGGGTGTTTTATAATGAGAACAACAAAGCTGCAGTATCTCTATTTTATTGGTAAATAAGAAAAATGAAATGGTTCTGAGGTGAGATTGTCCTTTGTAGGGCAGGGTATAAATCTTTTCAGAGAACAGATGGAAGAAACCCTCGAGATAATATACACTTGTGTGAATAGTAAGGGACCTATATATTTTGTCAAGGTTTGGACCAAGAAACACTGCCAGGTGCAAAAACTTATCATAAAAAATAAAAGTTCATAATGTCCAAACAACAGTCTGTAAAGAAACAGACCAAATCAAACATATTTAGGGAAGTAAAGGACTAAAGACTGAGTTTGATGCTAGCTGCTAGCTCCCATTTTTATTGCTACTCAATGTAAAACAACTTACATTTAAACATCTAATAAACATTAAAAGACGATTCTACATGTTGAAAACATAACCTGGTGGAAATATTGTGTTAGTAATTGAGAAGTTATAATTTATGGCTAGTTCCTTCTGGTTAAAATAAGGTTATGTTTGGATTTCTAGCAAACATCAAAAGACACCAGAGAAATTCTCACATTTAAATGAAATAATCCATTTCTGTGGATAATTTAATCAGACTTTAATCAATCCAGACTGAAAACATCTATTTTCCCTGGCCTTCAACACCAATTAAAGAGAAATGGTGAAGGAGGGAAGAAAATCGCTGCAGCTAAAATTAACTTATTTTTTTCTTCATATTATGAGCGTTTGGTGTCTTTGTCCATTTTATAATTGTCTTCTTATTTATTTATTTTTTTACTTACTTTTATTTTCTATTGTATCATTTATCTACCTAGGATATTGAAGCAATTTAGTAAAACAAATAAAAATAAACACAAACCACCGGCTGACTTGTGATTAATAATCAAAATGCATAACAATATGTAGGTATATTGTGAAAATAAAATATATAAAACTCCAAAAATGAACAAGAAAGCTCAATAAAAATAACAGATGTGAACAACATACCTGTATAGGATGGAAGTTAACATTTCAGAGAATATTCAGCCGACATCAGTCCGCCTTAGCAAAGAAACGACATGAGGAGCAATCGGCTAGCCCACTCGACAAACACATTCATTCTTCTGCCAAAATATATATAAAAACTAAAATGAACATCATAAAAACACGCTAGTTAAAAGATAGTAAAACATTTTGTCATATACAGCAACATTTAAACAAGATACCGACAGAAACTCGTGAAAAACTCACCTTCCACCATAGCATCCAGGAACGGGCTGGTGAAGGAGGAAGTGACGTCATGGGCTACGACCGCAACAATAAAACTAAGCTAAACTTTCCCAAAATTATTACATAAATTTTACACAAAGATAAAAATGAGAGATGATGAAATAAATTTTAAAAGTTAAAATACATAAATAAAATTAACATATGAGGGATTTTTGGTGGAATGCATTAGATTTTGTTTTCTCCATGCTACATGTGTAGTCTTTTCCATTGTATATTCATGGACACTAGATATGTTTGACAAAAGATGTTGAATGTTGAGCGATTAGGGAGGAGAAAATGTAGTTTTGATGTAGTTAAACTGCTGACGGTTTGTGTATTACAGAATGACGGTTGGGACAGGATCAACAGCCACAACTATCTAAAAACCAATCAGGAGTTTTGAAAAAATGACTGGAATTCATTTTCTTTTACATTGGGGCTGTTGCTTGCTACTTTTAAAAACTGTCAGGGTAGTTTAAATGAAATGACTAAACAACATTTTAGGTTAGTTAGTTAGCTAGTTAGGTTGAGAAAAATTGGCTCAAACAAACAGTTTTTGCTCAGATAAAATCAATTTGTTGATGCAGCAGCACTTAAGTTGTGTAGATTGACTGACTGAGGGAACAAGTTGTAGTCACTTTATCCTTAAAATGCTTTTTGTCTAATAAATTTGTCCCTTCCAGTGTTTTACACGTGTACCCAAATTTCCATAGGGGGTTGTGTATGCAGGAAAGCTGCATGGTAAACAGCAGAAGGGCCTTGTTGAGGAATCAACATTTTAAGAGAAGGGGAAATGAAGAAGTGGGAGAGCCAGGATGGTTTGACATCTGCCAGGTTGTCATGCCTGTATTCCCAGATGACAATGACTGCAGGCTGCCTCCAGGAGCACAAAATCAATGAAATAATCGGGCATTTGCAACAGACTGGTTGATGGCTTTATCTGGTTTTGTGTTTCTGACTTTAACATTCTCAAGCAAAGATATTTGTATCAGAAAACCACAAGGCATCTGAGGTCATGGCCAGCCATCCTCTTTATCGACGTAAACTTTACCTCACCTGAAAACAGTTGATTGGCAACAGCAGGAAGAGAGAAAACGCAGGAATGAAGACAGATTTCTGCAAACATCTGTTTGCGCTCCAAATAAAGGGAACATTGCACATCTTGTTTCATACTATTACTGATTTTAAGGCAACTCAAAGCCTATATATCTACCTGTTATGTTGGTCTACATTTTTCATATTTACAAAACTAAACCTTGCAGTTACAAATTAAAAAACTACTGCTTAAACAACCTCAGCAACAGCTGTCTAAAAAACATCTTGCTGCTGGACTCTATGAAAGCACATTCAAGATTAATGTGTATTTATTTATTTCATAAGGTTGGTGAAAATATGCAGTGGCTTCCAAACATATTGGAACACTTTTTAAAAAAGAAGAAGAAAGGAATAAAAAAAATCAACCACAACTCCTTTAAATGATGCTAAAAGGGAAAAAAATACTGACCACTTTAAGTTATCTGTCAGGGCACAATCTATTTCTTCCTTAAGATGTTCTTTATTCACTCTGGAATGATATCAGGTCACAGAATCGAATCTTTCACCAAACTATTGAGATCAAGGGTTAGTCCATTTATTCATCCACTGCGTCACGCTACAGCTAACTGTTGAGTTTGTTGCTAAAACAAAAAGACTTTTTTCCAGGAATGTTGCATTGGAAGAAGATCCAAAGACAAACCTATTGGCATTTCCCATTGGTCAGAGACTCAGAGCCAAACCAAGAATTTGTCCAAGTCTCCCTACTTTGACCTTTTTTCATCCATAACCCTATTAAATTAAAAGAACTGAGTATAATCATAACCTTCTTCCTTTCGATCAAAGTTTGCTAATTGTTCTTTTCTGTAAACAACAAAAAAGTAGAAATAAAAGGAGTTTTATGTAGGATAAGAAATTAGGGATTTTGTCTCTTGATAACTGGTCCTGTGCTTGCAGTTCTGCTGACAAAGTGGTTCTATTTGGAGAACCACCAGCTGATTTATAGGTCAGCTACAAAGCATCTGCAGGTCCTGAGACCCGACTGGAAAATGGCTACAAGAAAACTTTATTTGGTTTTAATGACAAAATGCTTTCATTGGCTGATGTGTCCAACCAGATTAACGCTGAGGCTTAGCAGCGAGGTCCAGCCATGTCAAGTAAGCCACCCACACATATCATTAGCATGACATTAGCAGAGACCTTGACCATAAAGGCAAAGAATGGAGCCAACAAAGTTATGCAAAACAAATGTACAGGTGCCAAACACAACAAAGCCAAATATGTGTTCTGATTTTTGCTTTTCTGTGGTCTACATTTATTAAGGTGAAGTTGATAGTAGCACAAAGACTTGCATTTGTACTACTTATCTATAGTCTTATATGGGTTTCACAAAGTCCAACTCTCATTTCCCATGAAATGTGACCGTATGGAAGCCTAAATAGTTCAAGACTTGCTCCATTTGTGTTTATATCACACCACTGTGCTCAGATCCTGAGAGCAGCTGCATCTGGCCTTTCAGCAAATTGTGCCTGAAATTGGCAATGTGGTCCGAAACAGGTCTGGAAGTAAATGGAAAAAAGGTACAATACAGATCTCCCACTCCTCTATACCCACCGCAGGTGAATTTCTCACTGATCTACAAGTCTGCCTTGTTTTTCTGTCACAACTGGTTCCCAGAAAAGGTCAGTAAGTCTCTAAATGTAGAGCCAAGAGGCCTGGAGTGATCCGCACACAAACATGGCGTCGCCGTCCTTTTCTTTAGTCCGTCTCTCTGTGCTGTAAACTGGCTTCGTTTTACATATGGGATGTCTGTTCTCCAGGAAGAGTTTGAATTTCACCGATCTAGGAAAAAATATTTAACTGAGTGGCATTGTGAGCTGGCTTTCATTATGAACTGAAATCCATATATTTCTTTCTTTTTTCTGTTGACCATTCTCTGGGGTTTTGAGTCCAAGAATGAGCAGGAGATACGTCTTCCTTAGCTGGACACAAGCTTTGGTTTTTACAGAGGCAGTAACTGGAAACACGGCCATGTATCAACGCCAGAAGCTTGGAGAAACGTACCTTTAGTGGTTAGTTTTTGGAGGGGAGCCAGCTCTGTGGGCCATGCTGCTACTTTATCCTTCCAGTTTCAAACCTTGAGTGTGCTAAAGCTGCGGATGAATTCAGCTCTTATCACTTCATACCTCATCTCTTGCATCGTGAATAACCATCCAGTGCAGCTCCCTCGCTTCTAAAGTTGAATTACTACCGTGACCTTTGCATCAGAACCCGCTGTTGTGCCAAAATCTTATTTTTAAAGAACAAAAGAGCTTAAGGGCATAAATCGCTAAAAAGAAATGGCTAAAATTTGGACACAACTCAACAAAACCTTATTTGCTTTTACATAAAACCTTAATTCTCATCCCCGTCTGCCCCGAGGTAATGAATAAGTTATCTGAGCAGAACTGCTTGGATTACTGAACTGACCCAATGGGAATAAAATCAGAGGCTGTTTGGCCTTATCTACAGCCTCAGTTTGTTGTAATAAGTTTTTATTTCTTGTCAGAAAGACTACAGAAAGGCAACTACACAGATCTGCAAAGACAAAGACGAAATGGGAAAGTAAAAATGGGGTAAGGAAAAGGACAAAACAGCTTTGTTCTAAACTATGTCAGGTGATCTCAGGTTGTTTCATGAAACTATGATTAAAGAAACAAATAAAGATTTTCTCTGTTGCCCTGTGACAGATTAGCCACCTAGAAAGTGAACCTGCCTGCAATAGATCAATTTCATGTTTTTGATCCCAGTTTCATTCATCTTTAAATTTTAAATGGGGTGTTTAGGAAAAAGATTGGCCTTAAAGAGTTTTAAAGCACATGTTTAAGGCTCACCCCAAGAAAAAGAGAAAACATTTTCAGAGCAAAAGTTTATATCCTCTTAAAACTGGCGGCAAACTCTGAGGTTGGTTTTCTGACATAACAAATTCCCTGCAACAACTTTCAATAGCTCCTACACATATCTGACACCCTGGCTCATCTGGTGATCAAACTGCATGCTGCAGTCACAAGGTAACAGTGTGACATATTTTATAGTCCTGTGTCGTCTTATGTCATTGAAATTAAATGCAGACAGAGTTAAACTGCATTGGTGTTGTTGGGTTCGTTTATCTTTGATGCTAATAAAATTGATAATAATTTCATTGATAAGTCCAGATATGAAATCTAAATAATCTGTTAGGATGAGACATTATATTCTTAGAGGTCTGGATCCTGGTTCTAGACACTAACTGCATTTCCATTTACATTAATAAAGTGGAAATTGGAATTACAAACATAAATTTGCTTTAACTCACCAATTTAGAAAAAAACACATTTTTCATTAAAATGTTTTTTTGCGCTAGGATGAGTCGGTTTTTCAGCTGTTTTGAAATTAGTGCAATTCTCAAAACTGGAATGGAAACACTTTTTTGGCATCTCATGAGTCATGTGATCAACAGCTGGACGTTACTACTGGTGGAAACGACAAAGAAGACGACAGGAAGTGGTAAGAGAATGACACCGTTACTTATTTTACTGACTTATTGCATGAACAAACTGTGATTTTAACTGTTATTTAATGGAAATAACTGAATTGCACAGTTGTTATTTGCTTACATTAGCAGAATATCAACAAAGTTTTGCATAAATTTGTTATGAATATTTTAGCTTCTGAGAACTGAGAAAGCATGATTCGTACTAGGAAAACCCAGAACAAAAACAGGCTAATTGTGCATCTTATCAGCATCAATGCTTCAGTTGAGTAATGGTCAACCATCATTTCTGTATACTGTACAATACCTAATGTGGAAAATGTCTAAGTTTTTCCATTGTCTGAGAGAGCAGAGTATTTAAATCCAGTGGGAGGTTGTGATATGACAGATCTGTCACAGCCAGCCAACTCACTGTGGTTCTTCAACTAAGAAATGCCTGAGCTGCAGGCATGCCCTTGGGATGTGCTCTTAAAAATAGCGGCCGAATATGCAGCTGCATAATTGGAATATTAGATAAACTCAAAGAAATGTGAGTTATGACAACCACCTTGAAGGAGAGGCAGTAAAAATAAAAAATAAAAAACCTCGCACTGGTGGAGAGAGAGGCAGAACGGGAGAGACGGAGGGAGGACAGGAGCGAGGAGGAGGGGGTGTAGTGATATATCTTTTAGCCTCCCCAGCCCTTATTTTCCACAATGATTGGAGGCCCTCTGTAGATGATGAGGGAGGCAGCTGTGAGAGTGTAGAGGCTCTGCAGGTTCACAGCAAAGTCAACACCGTTCAATCCCTCTAAACCCTCACACCGCTCACCGCAGAGCAGCATGCCAAAATAAAGCCAAGTCTGCCTGTGCAGAAATGTGGCTTGTGCTTGGCTTGTGTTTCCCACTGCCTCTCCATGTTCACGTGTGTTCAAAAGCCTCAACGCTCACGTCTAATCCAGGACCATGTGGGGTGCAGTGTGTCTACAAATGTTCTCAGTTTCTGAAGCGAAGCCCGGGGTTTGATATGCGAGAGCACCTGTGGCATTCGCTTCCCCGCAGGATGAATCCTAATCTTCTAAAATCTCCAGCGCTGCAGGCGGGTTGTTGCCCCGTTGATTCAGATTTTCCCTTTCAGTGGAAGGGTCAGCACATAATTGACATTAATGAGGATTAATCTGAAATATTGCTCCATTTAGTCCAAACCTCACCCAGTCCTGCTTGCACAGAGTCACTAAAGCCCCAAACTGTTCTGCACACAAAAAACTCTGAGACTGAGTCTCTATGTTGAGTAAGAGAAAACATAAGGAAGACTGTAAAAATGAATCTATGTGGTTTTATGCTATTGAAGGGGGAAGTTAGAGCATTTTTAGAGGAAGTCTGAAGCAGATTTCAGCCATAAGCAGATGACTGTGGATCATAAACCCATGTTTTTAATAACCTAACTACTCTGGGCATTTATGAACAGTTTAGAAGTTGTTTGCATGTATTTTAAATCAAAAATAGCTGGAAAGATGAAATCACTTTGGACAATAAAAATGTTTTGACTGAATAAGCAGCAAATGTGAAACTGGAGTTTTATGTGATGTGTAACTCATCTAAAGGTGAATAAACAGCAACAAAAGATAAGCAGAACGTAGAACATTTTCATTGTTCTAATGATGTTGATATATTCTAAAATATAGCTAAGTACTCTTACACAAAGACACAACAACTCACCACAGGGTCAAAGGTCACAAGTCTGCAGATTCTGTATGCTGAGTGCAGGTTTGGTCATGTTGCATTTATGAGGCATTTTTCTGTTTCATTAACTCATCCAGCCAGAGAGCCGAGGTTGCCTCAGGTTGCAATCCCAGTCAAAGAGAATAAAGAAAAAATTGTGAGTTCCACATCCAGCTCCTGCTGTGAAGCCAGTAAAGAAACAAAGCTACACAATATTTGCAAGTATAATTCGGTCTCAGGGGAAGAGACTGTGTAACACTGCTTGCGCTGTGAGACATTTTCTTTGGTTTTGGATTTTTTGTGCCAGTTGCAAATGGAGATATTGACCCCTCGGATCTTCCCTCCGGGTCAGCGCGGAAAGCTCGGTGGATGCTCACAGTAAACAGACAGCAGCGGGTTTGATTGGAGACAAGCAGCTTCTCTCTAATCAGCTCTCCATCCTCTCCAGGGCCTCTGTTTCCAAGGCAGCCGTGTGCTATTCACACTGTTTCACTCGGCTGCAGAAATAGAGCAGATAACACTGTGGGTGAAGAATGGAAGAATAGAATATCTACTTTGAAGGGTGCTAGATGACATACTGGATAGCATTTTCAATTACTTGTTGTTCAAGTTGATTGTTGAAGTGATATCTCAACTGCTGCTTGTCAGATGGCCATGAAACACAGCAGGAGCATAAAGAGCGTGCTGTCCACGACATTTCTGCCAATATGTCGTTTTCAAGTTTTGAAAAGATAGAGATCTTCCTCGTTCAGTTTTGTTCTACTTTTGCTCATAAACCATCCACAAGAGACAAATCAGAATTAATGTGGGTTTCACTGGTGATAATGAGAAAAAAACTAATATTTTCCTCTTTTTTTGGAGCAGAAACTATCACATTGTCACTACCCTAAAATAAAGTTATTTTTGCCAAAAGTGACTTTTTGTTGTTTGTTTTGCCTAAATCATCTTTTGGAGATAGACATTTTTTTTCTTCTTTTGCATGAATAACTTTTGGGAAAAATGACTCAGACCATTAATTTAGGAAGGGGATGATATCCAAAGCTGTTATTACTGGATGTCAGGATGTCCATTATTGTTCCTACAATGCTAAAATAACTCATCTCTACATTTGGCTTTAGTTAATGAAGCAGCATCCAATCATTTAGCATAAAACTGCTAATGTTTTTTAAAAAAGCCCCAAATTCAATAGATTATAACTAATATTCCTCCTTTGTACATACAAAAAGAAACAATAGTTAATAATAAATGATGTCCATAATCACTAAATGTGGTCAAACAGCACGAACTGCAAACGGTTTAATCAATCAACCAATCAATGCAGTTTATTTCCATAGGAAGTTTCAGCAACAAGGCAGTTCAAACAGCTTTACATCATCATAAAAACATCATAAACACAACATACAGTCAATGCACTGCAAAAACACAAAATCCTACCAAGTAATATTGGTTTAGTTTCTAGTGCAAATATCTGAATAGACTTAATGTGCAAGAAAACAAACTAACGAGTTATTTCTCTGCAAGACACAGCAGTCAATAAGTACTCGTCCCATTGGCAGATAATTTAACTAAAATATGGAAAAGTAAGTGAAATAACCTGCCAATGGTACTTTTTCACCAATATTAACGAAGTATTGACTGAAAACAAGCTCTCATATCTTGCTGGAAACTTACCTATGAGTTGGTTTTGTCTTATTTCAAGTGGACTAAAATATTTCACTAGAAATGAGACCAGAAATACTTGGTAAGATTTTGGGTTTTAGCAATGCAGTTATGAAAACTGGTAGCATTTGGTCAGATGCCATCATTAAAACCATCAATACCTGACAAAATTACATTTTATCTGGTTATAAACCACAAATGTAATATCTTTTAATGGTCATAACATGAAGCGGAAGGATTTGGTTTTCATTTTCCTTTTTGTTGCAAATAAAAATGTGAAAAATGTGACATGCTTTGATATCTGGAATAATTAATGAAGTTAAAACGCCAGCAGCCAGAGACAAGCAGGGCATTCCTGCAGAGAAGTGCCCCGATGCAACATTAGTAACTCTGGAGGAGCTGCAGACATCCGTGGCTCAGGTGGAAGATAATTATTACTCACTTCTTTAAGAGGAAGGTTATTTTCCTGTCCGAAGGCAATGAAGCGTTTGAGCTTTGTCAGACTGGAGCATTTTAATTCTTGTTTACCAATTTGTTCAAAAACTCCTGCTTCTACAAGGACTTTGGTTTTCGGTGACTCAGCGGTTTTCTATTTTTGTCTTTGTCAAGATTTGGATGAGAAAGAAGAAACATCTGAGGCTGAAAGCCCCGAGTCACACAGAAATATCTTGTGACCTTGGAAAACTGAAAATAAACAACATTAGTTTTCAGAATACGACCCTGTTTCCTCTTCGCCTCCCGTTCTGGCTGATGTTCTTTTGTGCTTTTAAAGGAATGCATTAAGACGTTATAGTGGATCGTCTGGGTTCTTGTTTTCCTCAGTATTAATCCACCTGTTTCTGGACTTGGACTAGCTTTTTGCGGATATCGTGACGTCGGTAAAATCAGAGGTTTCAAACTTTTCTGCCGGTGTTTATGTCTCTCATGAAAGGAAAGAGCCAGAGACAAAGAGAGTTTTTCAAATGGTTCGTATTTCTGCCTTCCATATGCCAAGCTGCTTTTGATTTTTGTGCTGGAACGGAGAATTTCTGCAGAACTTTTAGAGTTTTCAGTTGCTGTGAATGTGGCAGTATGGAAACCCATTAATCGCCATAATGGGAGGAGTTTTCAACTGTTCCTGATTAAAAAGAAATACACATTTTTCCTATCAGCGGAAAACACTCAACATAAATGTTTTTGATTGTGGCTCCATTTCAACCCTCTGACTTCACCCAGTGAGGCGTAATATCACCGTTCCTGCACCGACCTCCACAGCACAAGCAAAAAATAAAAAAATAAAACAGCCATCGTGGGCACTCATCTCTCCACCCTCAATCGTTCACGCTCCACTGCCAAGTCAGAGGTCTAATTATGCATTTGAGCATGAGAGTTTAATTTGTGCTTTTCATTTGGAGTGATTGGCACTCGCATAAGTTATGCTGAATGCTGTTTAACTACAGAGGACGCAGGCGGTATTCACCGTGCTCCATCACAGAGGTTAGTCCCTCTGCATCTACGCTGCACTGCCTCACAGCAAGCAGGACGTTTTCAGCTAAACAGCCTCTGCTTTACTTTACATGACGCTTCGTTCCATCAGAGCTACTGATATGTAATGGAAAATGAATCATCGTTATATTAAAGGCTTCTAGATCAACCAAGCATAACGTTGCTCCATGAATACTTGCTCGATTTTCGGTTTTGCAGATCATACTATATTGTCAATCTACTTAGTTCAATATATTACAAAAATAATATGTAAATGCATGGAAATCTGCTCAGCAAGTGGAGTAACACACATTGTAAATTTAATAGGCCTGTCAACTAATAATCTGGTTCGTTGAGCTTAAAACATAATTATGATTCCTTTTGATTTACCTGAAAGTATGAAAAATACATGGATCATAATTAGCTTTCCATTGCACAACAAAATATTCTAATAAATAATATCCATATTTGGCCATTGATTACATGAACATTTAATAATGTTTTCCTTTACAGTATTCATATTTATTAAAGCAACTCTATCTGTACAAAACATCACTTTAAATGTCTGCAGAGTCAATCATATTATTTTAACTTCCCTCTAACAAATGTGTTGCGTAACTTTGAAATGACTTTTGAGGCTAAAAATTATGTAGTTATAAACAGAAGCATGTTTATTTTGATAGCTTGGTAAACTGTAGAGGAGTTAAATCCTCAGAATAAAACACAAACTGGTTATGTGGAAAAGATTTGCACGGCCGCTGAAATGTTCGCTAATATAAAGTTAAACATTCTGTTGACACAACGCTTCTGCATGAATGTGGCAATATTGGAAAACTAGAGCAGAAATTACAATTTCAACAGTTTAGAGTTTTTAAAATGTTAGTTTTTGTAACAATTGGTCACTATTTACTGTGGAGATTTCTCCAAATAAATCCACTCTTTGTAAACCTGAGCCCAGTTATTGTTAAATCCACTGAAGTCATAGTTTGGCATTCTGAACATTCATTGTTACTCTGTCTCATCTCACAGCTGTTTTTTTTTCTTTCTTTCTTTTCACTGTTTAACATATTTCTTGATTTCAGCCATGAACAAGCACAACATTGTGAGGGAGAACAGAAGGAACATGATTGAAAAATAAAACATGTTCAACTGATTTGATTTGCAGGAAACATTTTCCTACATTTTTTCCGTTGAAACTTACTTGGACTTACTGGACCATCTGGGTCCAGTAAATCAAAAACATTTACTTTAGCTGCAAAATTCACAGTCAATATTTTTTAAAGCTGTTTTTATGGAAGCATTTAGTTGTTTGGAGGCAGACAATGATTTCTGCCCTGTTCTTGGTAATCAGTGTCCTGATTGGACTGAAACGATTCGACTCATTGACCTTACTGAAGTGCAGTCAGCTGATCTTTTTGGTAGAAAACGTTGTAATAATGAGTTTCATTGTGAGTCCGTCTGCATCTGATAAAACCACACAACAAAAAAAGAACTGTAAGGACAAACATTTTCAGTAACAGCTGCAGGGTCACAAATTTCACTTTTGTTGCTGGATATGAGTTTGATGCAAAAAAACTCAGATAAAATGCATTCAGGCTGCTCCTCTCTGAAGCTAAAACATATTAGCTAACTGAAAAGACAGAAACAACAATCACACCTTCCTCCACCTTTTCCTCTGCCGAGAGAGCCAGCAGCACCGCCTCCATCCTGGAGGTTTTCCTTTCAGTCCCCCTTCTTTCTCTGGCTCTCTCTCCTCCATCCCCCCTTCTTTCTCTGGCTCTCTCTCCTCCATCCCCCCTTCTTTCCTTCGCTCTCTCCGCCTGAAAGCTGCAGCAACGAACAATTTCCTTCCTTTCCTCAGAAGCAGATCCCCATGTGGTCAGACACATTACAGGAGAACTCCGCCTGTTTCTGGCTGCTTATTACCCACGCCAATATGTTTTCATTTTGGGTGCACAGAAACCCCACACTCACAAATAATTCCCTGATTAAACAATTTGTAAAAGGGAGGAGGCAGGCAGATGTTGGCAACAGAAAATTGCTGCTCTCAGGGTTTGGAGAAGCAGCACTGGCTCTTTGTAATCGTACTCGCGTGTCTGTTGTGATTATATTTAACGCTGTGCAGCTCTGGCTCCATAAACTCCTTCTAGGAGGTAATAATGGTGACATCGGTGAGTTGAGCCTCAGACGTCAGTTATGTGTCAGTCAAGCTTTGTGTGAAGAAGAAGAAGCCCAAAGATCCAAACCAGAATTAGAGAAGGCAGAGCAGAGAGTTTGTGCTTTGTGTGTTTTCCTCAAAAAGCACAAACCATTCTTGTTCTTTTTTTTTTTTGACTCTGCTGCACTTCTTTCCTCATATTTGCTTCCTGCGCTGCTCTGTGCACCTGGTGCCGCTGACGGTGGAGGTCTCTCAGCAGCACAACCACAGCTTTTACTGTGCGTTATATTTAATTCTCTTTGCTTTAATGGCGCTGGCAGCAGGTGAGGGATGACTTCACCCTCCCAAGTCTCAACTACTGTTTTCATTTTACTCCTGCCTCTGATCTCTGAGTGTAGAAAACACTGGATGGATGCGGCTCCTTCAGATACAAGTCGATAAGCTGGTGTGTTTTTTTTCAGAACAGCTTGTGATGCATGAATGTTTGGGTTTCTGGAACCAGACACTGTAAACACCGGCTAAGTCAAACATGGGACTGTAAGTCCAGATCTACAGGTGGAATTAGCAGAATAATAAAAATAAAACATCCTGTCTGCATGTGAGAAGAGGAACTCTGAATCTGGAACAAACAACTGAAAGGATGAACATTAATTCACTAAATTAGGTGTTTTGAGATTATTATATTTTAGAACAGAATAGATTATACTTTATTGATCCCCATGGAAAAATTGCTTATTTGTTGAAATATAACTAAGCACTGTGCAATGTATTAAAAATATATAAGCATGAGTGTGATATTTAAATATGCTCTAGTTACAAAATAGATCATTAATAACAAGTATGTACATGGAAATATGTTCATATGCAAATAAATCTAAAATTTAGTTCAGAGTAAATTTTGTCTTTAAGACACTAAGAGTTAAATGTTGTAAAGTTTGATTGATTTCCACAAATAATTTCCTCTGATTAATTTATTATTACTTATTAGACAAATAAAAACGTTCGATACAATTCCTATAACTGTAGATAAACTGGAAAACCCCAGAAAAATCAATCAATCAATCAATCAATCAATCAATCAATCAATCAATCAATCAATCAATCAATCAATCAATCAATCAATCAATCAATCAAGCGTTGTAATTTCTGTTATTTTACCTGATCTGATTTAAGTAGAAGTATCGCATCGACTGAATTTCGATCTTTCTTTACGAAGAAAACTTCCAGCTTAAGGTGAGAAGCTGCAGCAGAGAATTCACCAACTGTTTCCCGTTTTGTTCATTTCAAATGCCATTTTTTATTTCATCAGTGAGTTTCCTCTTCCTGTTGGTGCCACGTGGACACAGGCGTCTTTAACGTGCTGAAACGGCCTCTCAGCCTCCCTGTGGTGCTGATTTGTTTGCATTTTCCCTCCGTTTAGCTGCAGTTTGTCCACAGACCTCACCACAGGTAGATTGCTCGCTGAATTATTAAATAAACTGGATTGGTCCGTCAGAGCAGAACGAGCTCAGAGGCAGCTGTTTGCTGGAAAGGAAGAGAAATCAGGGAAAGTGAAAGCAGGTGATTGGTTGGAGAGAGGAACCCAGCTTCCTCATTCGCTTTAGGACTGGAGGATTGATGAACGACTGAATAATTTCTAATCTTAGAGGACATGCAGCAGCGGACGGGGGAGAAGACGATGTTTATTTATGAAATCTGGGTGGTGGGTCTGACCCAACCACAGGATCTTCCTGATATGACGGAAAAACGAGGAAGATTCTGTGAAGATTCTCTTCCAGATATTTAATATTGTTTTGTAACCCTGGATGTTCAAAATATTCTCCTAAAGTTGCTACTTGTCTACATTATAGGAAGGAAATAATTAGAGTAACTACCTTCAGCTGTAGTTACATCTACTGAAATGTTTGTCCATTCTTCTGTAGTCAGACTGGGTGGAACATGAACACATCCTACCACATGCTTCACTCTGAACTTTAACTAGGACATCTTAGCTCATGAAGCTGCTGTAATCTGAACCGTTGTGGCTTTATGTTGGAAGGTGAACTTTGACCCTGGTTCCAGTTTGTACAGACCCTAACAGGTATTCTCCCAGGATGCTTTGCATTCTGCTCCATCAACTTCAGAACCGCGAACAAACATGTCTTCTAACTTCCCTTCAACTTGAGCTGCACAACATTTTAGGAAAACATGGAATAATATCCCTGAGGATCTGATACGATGATGATGTGATTCACTTTCTGCTTAGATTCAGAACAAACAACCCAGATGAAGAGTTTTCCTTCCAGCCTTATTAAAACTGAAGGGATTAAACTTGGATAACCCTCATTGCAGTCCATCTGGATTTTCATGACATGCATATTTCAAACTAATACTGTGATAACGATACATTTCTGATATATTGTGCAGCCTTACTTTTCTTTTTCCCACACGTCTTTTGGGTTTGCAGATTCTCTCCCCTGACCAGTGACTCCATCTTTGCTGTTTCTGGTTTAGGTTCTTCTTGCCTGACCTGGTTCTTCATCTGGACCGTCATGTCTGGGTAGATCTGAAGTTTTCTCACATTCTTTCACCTTCCAGATATTTAATATTGTTTTGTAACCAAACCCAGTTTTAAACACCTGAGAACTGTGTCTGTGTTCCTCTGCTTTGTTCTCTGATGTTTTCTAAATGTTGCATCAAACAGTCGGACCTGCGTAATGAGATTAAACTACACAAAGGTGACCTGAGTGACATCTAAAGGGAATTATATAAACTGGGTTCATTTATATAAACTGGGTTCATTTAGGGTTATAAAAGTAAAGAAAATTGAATCAGTTACTGTTCCTTCCTCCTGATATTTATGTGTAATTATGGCGTTCTCAATCATATAAGATAAATAAAATAAAATAATGCTCACTGACGTTTGTGGTTGTAACATAACAAAAGTGATAAATGTAACTGAGTAAAGGCAACATGAGCAGCATTTCATTTTAATTCTTTCTAGCTGTTTTTTCCTTTATCCCTCTAAAGCTTGACCTCAACTTCCTCTTGGTTATCCGCACCGCATCATTTTTCATCAGAAAACATATTAGTGTTGTATCTTTAGGTCTAATCTTTCCTGCTGACCCAGACGCTAGAAAAGTTATGAGAGGAACAAACAGTGTGTGCAGCAGAACTGCAGCCTCCACGGCTCCTTCATGTTCCCCAGCAGGGCTCCATGGCAGGGAGGCTGGTGTTTAATCAAGCCCCTGGTTTCAATTCCCAGCAGGCCCCTGTTCCTCTGACCTCCACCATCTGGAGGCCTGAGCTCACACAACGTTACGCCATCCTGGACTACCTGTCCTTGGCGTACTCCAGTTGTTTCCTGGTGTATGGCTTCAGCTGACATTGCTAATCCACAGAATATATTCACTCCTTTCTGGAGTACACACTTGCTGAACGAATTCAGTTGAGAGCAAACCTGGAAATGATCAATGGGGTTTGCAGGAGAGACAAAGACAACAGCCGAGGATCAAGGGCAGGCGTCCAATTTAGCTCTTAGTCCTTTAACAAATCAACAGAAACATAATATTACACAACCCAGTGCCCTAATTTAATGAATCCCCCAGTTTGGCTCTCAGAGCAGCAAAGACAATCTGTAGCCAGAACCACAAATATTCCTCTAATGGTTCCCGTCCGTCAGCAGTGCGTTAAGCCTCTGAGTGCTCCGGAAAGCCGTCCAACCCAAAGCGAACGGCTGTTCCTCTGCTCCTCATCACGCCTTGACCACAGAGAACATCTTATCGGAGCCGCGTCTGCTGCTGATCTGAAGCTCGGCTGACGGATTGGGCCGAGCCAGTCAGGGGGCTGCCTCTGAAGCAGATCCATATCGAGGTGATTGAAAGACTTTGGGCTTTGGTTGGCAACTGCAAGTACCGCTGGTGCTGTTATTGCTTACGCAAGTGGGGACGGCGACGCGATAGCCGCGGTGATGGATGGATGGGCGGAGAGAGGAGAGGAGAGGAGGGAAAACGGGAAGGAGACGGAAGAAGAGGAGCAAGACGAAGCTAATAAACTGAAGGGTTTAAATGTGAGGAGTGATTTAGGGAGCATGTGTGTGACATTTATTGCATGTAAAATGGATGTCAGTCATTATAGCCTCAAGTGAACTCTTCTTTATTCACTGTTCAAGTGGACAGGATGAACATAATTATCTCTGAAGTGAGAGTGCATGAAGTGTGACATTAATCAATGCAGTTATCATTCAACAAAGGCGTAAATAAGGCCTTTTGGATGGGAGGTGAAAGTACGAGTTCATGCTGATTTCAGGCGTTTTGCTTCACTCGTGGAATTTGGGTAAAACTGAAATTAAAATTTAATTTCAAGCTTAAATTTAAAAAAATATTATATTAAAAAATATGCTATACTTCTGTTCCTTTAAATCACAAAGATTGACACATTTCTGCTTCTTTATGCCAATACTGGGTTGCTTTTGAGAATTTGTACTTTTTTTAAAGGAGTACATTTTTGTAAAATTTCTGAGATAAATCTTAAAAATTGTGTTTAAAGAAAAATAAAAAAATCAGTTTTTTTACATTTCTTAGATTAATCTAAAAATTTAATATTTTTTCTAGAAAATTTTTTACTTTTCAAGATTAGACATTTTAGAAAATTTCTGAGATTAATTTCAAAATTTCTGAAATATTGGCAGATATTTACTCCTTTTCTTTCTATCTGCATTGCCCATTATACACTGTTGCACTTTTTTTTTGGCATTAATACATTAAAAAATGAAAATTTAATTAATTTTTTTTCTCTTAACCTGTTTATGATTTTATTGTGTCTCTTCATTTTTCTAACCCTCACACATAAAAACTAATCCAGGAAATATGCTGAGCGTTTCAGGGACATTTCATCCTAATGCATTTACTCATGAGAGAAGTTTGTCCCTTTAAATCACAGCTGACCTGTTAGAGCAACATAAGATTAACTGTTAATACCACAAATATGCAAAAGAGAGAAATAAACTACTGGAGCTCAATTCCAATTACGCAGACTGGAATTCATCACGCTCTGCTGGTGTAAACACTTCATTGATTAACTTCAGTCAGAATATAGATCCTGGCATTGAAACCAGTTTATATCAGCCACATGATTAAAGTGAGCAGTGATACCAAGTAGCAGGCAAACGCTGCACAGTCAGTCTGTGGCACCAAAACTTGATTTTTGTTCCTGAACTTCTGAGGGCAAAAGCCTGAAAGCTCCAGCTGTCACATTTAACTGGCCAGAGAAGGTACCACGGCTTTCAACAGACTGAAATATATTAAATTTAATCAGCTAAAGAATCAAACGGTGGCAGCATGAAACGTTGCCTGGAGTTGAAGAAACCAAACTGCTCTAGGAAATCTAAAAGGTGGAGAGAAAAATGACATTAGAAAATACAAACCTACTGAGAAACTCCCCAAAGAACACAAACCCATAACGACGACAACATGGGATGACATTACACCGAACTCTGCAGACGGCTGCAGTGTGATATGCATGACTTTCTGGGCCAATTAAGCTGCTTTTCCTTTTGACTGGCCTACAGGAGCAAAAGACTGAAGCAAATTTAAGCATTAAAGCACAGAGTGTGGAGGAAAACCCACCTGGTTGTAACTTCAGAAAAGATTCGAGTTTCACAAGTATCACACCTGAAGTGGAAACTGGAAGGTCGTAGCAAAGGACATAAAAGATGTGGTGGTTATTAGTGAGAGTTTTCTGATTCAGACTGAAAAGAAGTGAGATCCTGAGTGGGCGCAGAGAGGAGCCCAGAGGAACACCAGGGGGAGGAAGGCTGTTTCTCCAGGGGATATCAGCGTCAAACCCACTGTTAGCCGAGGCTCAACTGACAGAGTCCAACATTAAAACTGTGACAGACGATGGCTGAACAAAGATAACCATCACATCTGGAGCTTTAAGACCAATTAAAGCTCCACAACCGTGAAACACAGTCATGTGGACACTTACAGTATTCCACTGAACCAAACTCTGCACTTTGGCCCCAGAGGAAACTATTTACTGGGTTCCTATGGGCTCGATTTGTTCAAAGTGCTTTACATGAAGTAAAGAAAATACAAACAAAGCAACAAAACCAAAAGAAAGATGAAAGGTAAAGGGAACAACAACAAAAGGTGAATGTTTAATTCTTGTTGTTCTTCTGGTGATAATAATAATAATAATAATAATAATAATAATAATAATAATAATAATAATAATAATAATAATAATAATAATAATAATAATAATAATAATAATAATAATAATAATAATAATAAGGGTGTTGAAAGGAAGGACAGGGAAACTTCAGCACAAACAGATAAATGGACGTCATCGTTCACAACTTCACCTGTTCGCTGATCGGTCCCAATGAGATCCCTAGAAATCGAAGTTCAATGGGAGAAATTCCAGACGGCACACTGAAGGGAGATGAGAATCAAACAGGAAGGCACAGGCCCAGCCGTTCCTACGGTTTAAAGTCCTTCTGAATGAGACAGCAGAGAAACAGCTGCACAGACTGGAGCTTTTCTATCTGTATAATTCATGGAGTTTTGACACTTCTGGACTTAGTGATGATGTCTTACTTCAGTTCACGCCGAGCATCAAACCCAGCAGGAAAGGCGATGCAGGTGCCTCTGAAAGTGGCAGGGAAGTTGGTGACAGATCTCTGGTCTGTTTGAGACGCTGCTGATCTGCTGGGATTTCCACATTCAATGAGGTTCAAAGACGACGATGTGAAAAAGAGAAACTATCCGCTCTGCAGCAGCTAGATGGACAGAATCAGTTAATGATGTCTGAGGAGAATCAGCAGATCAGTTTGAGATAAAAACAACAGCAGCAGCTCAAACAACCACAACCAAAGTATGAAGGATCACATCTCTGAACAAACATGAAGCGATGAAGGAGACGAGTCGCATCGGGTGAAACTCTCGTCAGCTAAGAACTAGAAACCAGACAATGCAACTGAAAATACATCCAGGGAGTCTGAGTTACGGCTGCAGGTAAACATGGACTCCTTTTATAAACGGTTTAAACTAGTCAGAGGATCTAAATGCAAGAAACATGATGGAAGGATCACAGCAGATTGATGGTTTTATAGGAGAATATCAGCAGGAAACCGTCCAGAGAAAGTAACTGCTGTGGGAATGATGAAATGAGTCCGAAAAAGAAAAGAGAATATTTAATATTCATGGAGCCCAGATCTGGTAGCAAGGAACAACACAAAGAAGCACCTAATCACAGGAATGATTAAAAAATCACAAAAATGAGAATTATAAACTCTAGAACACCAAAACATACTTACAGACCATGTTCAGTGTTTCCATCCTCTGATCTGATCGCCATGACAACAAGCTCCTGAACTGGTTTCTTTAACGTACCTCAGTGGGTCCACAGTTACTGGGTCTCAGTCCGATGGAGCTGAAATACGGAGGACCCGGATGGACCTGCAGCCGACAAATCAGCCACAACTTATGGATGGAAGTGTGTGATATTCCACATCACCTCACTGAATCCATGATGAGGAGATTTAAGGCAGCAGCGAATCCCTGATGAAGTTTGGTTCTGTGTAACTTTAGACTTAAAAAGTCAACCTGCACATTATTTTTGAGCTTCAGATTGTGTCTAAATTAGACTGTAGAAAAAACCAAATTCAGTAAAATGTTTTAAAGGTAAAGTTTCCAACATTTTCACCTTTAAGCAGCTTTTATTAGAAGGTCCATCTCAGCTTAGGAACACATACATTAGAAATTTGAGGAACATTTTCTCCCTGTCCAGCTGAAATGTGAATGATTTTGGGCTTATGGAGTTTTAAATCATGTCATAAAGAGCTGGACCTTCAGTTTTCATCTTGAGGTGATGAAAGTCGCTGCACAACAACGTCAGGCTTAAATCAGGCAGCTGGAATCATTAAAACTTGAGTTTGTTGGGTAATAAAACTTTTAAATGTCCACCAATAACCAGTTTTACATTATTTTTCCATGAAACTGTGAATGGTCTTATTTGTCTTTCCTTCTGTTTGTCTTGGTTGTTTAACAGTTAACAAGTTTTCAGCTTTCAGGCAGGTTGTGTTAATAATACAAATCATGCCAAAACCTATTTTGATGCTAAGCTGCTCTGACAAACACTTGGAAAACTCTCAAACAAACAAACAAAAAGAGATTAGTTTTACCCTGATTTTCTTTCTGCTTTGCTCTGGTGTGTCCATATTCACATGGTAATATGAGAATTTGACTCACAATGAGAAAGAATCACACGTTTCCCAGATTTCTAACATCTGATTGAAGCTGCAACGACCAGTAAAAAGTGGATGAAAGCCAGAGGCTGAGAGCTAGCAGGCAGTGCAGACGCCACATAAGCCTGGGAGTAAACACTCAGCATTCTGCTACTATACGCTTTTTTTTTTTCTTTTTTCAATACTTACTCTATCAGCATCGCAAATAAGAGCTGTGACCCCTGGTGACCTGGCCCTTCACACAGATAAGCACTGCAAACACAGTGTGAAGTGGTTCAGGCAGCCATGGTCTCACACAACGGAGCAGGCTAAGCCACCTGTCCCTCCACTCCGACAGACGGAGTGTGTGTGTGTGTGTGTGCGCAGGTGTGCGCGTGTGTGTGTGTGTGTGTGTGTGTGTGTGTGTGTGTGTGCGCGTGTATGTGCGTGTGTGTGTGTGTGCGTGTGTGAGGGAACAGAACGTAGATGAGTCTCTCCAGGAGTTAAGTGTCGTTCGGGTTGTGTGTTCACGCTCGCCTGCACACATGCGTGTCACTTCCTATTTGTTGCTGGGATGTGTTTTTTTTTTGTCTCACCTCTATCACTCCTGCTACGCTGACAGAGACATCAGTCTCTGCGCTTCAGAGCCACAGGAGGAACAAGGTAAACAAAACCCTGCAAGAGCAGCAGTCATGTTTCTCTTTCATGGTCGGGAAAGACGAACCTGAATTTATTGATAGACTGGCTGGAATTGCCGTTTGGTTGGCCTCGTATAGGGAAGAAAGTTTAAGTTATTATTATGAGTCACGGATGTGACGGCGTATGTTTTACTTTGACACCTTGTTGTGAGGATTAAAGACTCTCTGTCATTCTGGCTAACTGCTAAAGAAGCCTCCACTCCACTTAAACTATTTGTGGAGCAGGATTTGGGGTTGAAAGTGAAATGGAGGCAGAGAAGTTATCTTGGCTCCGCCCACTTTGGTTGAGTTTTTCACAGTTCGTTGAGAGGCGATGTTTTGATTTCAGAGGGTGTTAGCTACACTTTAGGAATGAATAATTACAAATTTTGGTTCTTTAGCACAGAGATAGACTCTGAAAGTGGGCCGTTAATATTCTCCTCAAACCACTTCTTCATCTTTTGGTTGTTCCTTCACACAGAACCGTGGAGATGCTCTGACACTAAACGGTCACA
Organism: Poecilia formosa; assembly: GCF_000485575.1. Lineage (NCBI taxonomy): Eukaryota > Metazoa > Chordata > Actinopteri > Cyprinodontiformes > Poeciliidae > Poecilia > Poecilia formosa. The sequence goes on along the minus strand of NW_006799986.1, from coordinate 2,566,533 downwards.
GTTTGGTTCTTAGTAATGCTGCTCAAATACATTCATCATTATTTATCTATTCCAAGTCAGAATGTTCACTTTCTGCTTCATAGATCCTCCCAGCAAGATGTTTTTTAGTGAAATATCAGTGAATCCTGTGGAAAATTCTAGTTTTATTTCAGATTCATTTACTTAAAAATGCTTTTTGAAAATCATGAAACTACTGTAAGTTAAAACAACTATAGACATGTTGCATATTATCGTTTACATACAGAAATATTGTGCATGTGCACAACACCGGATGGTAAAAAGACGATTCTTTTACCAACCACCTGCAGCTGCTGGTGAAACTATTCTGTTCACAAAATGAAACCTGGACATTTAAATATTATTCATTTAGAGGAGCGCGCCGCAGCAAAGGGAAAAATAAATCAGAAAAACTGTTGCAGAACGACCCAAAATCACCCGCACTCTCCTGTTTTCTCGCTACCTTTGCTGGCTAGCCAATATGCAGACCCGTTGCCATAGCAACTCACTGACAACAGCTCCACTACAGGAAATCACGCAAACATTTCACACATAAAAGAACAAAACATTCAGTCTGTTTCAGTATTAAGTTTTCAGGTTTAATGTTTATTTTGTGGTTATTAATAACTGATCGTCTGAACGCAGCGGAGGTCGATCAGGTCATTTAAACAGCTGATTATTGATGACGTATCAAAGAGTCGGTGGGTGGGTTGACTTGTTTCAACCGAATCAAAACACACAGAGTTCTGCAGCACATCTACAGGTGAAGGTTGTCAAAGTCAAGCTAGCATAGCAGAGCTACTTCCCTCTCCACTGCTGTTTTGTTTTGTAATTAAAACTTTTTCTTGACCTATGAAATGTGATACTTTCACCTCGTTGTCTGGTTGTCATGGTGATGACAATTAGCAAGCAAAGCTGTCCATCGTTACGTAACAGGTAGACGGATATCATTATATTTCTATTTATTTTTTTACATTGCTTAGCAAAAACTTGATTTATTGGCAGAGGTCAGCTCACTCCAGCGTTTTTTTCCTGCAAGATGCTTTTCTTGTTTCTCCCAGCACATGATAATCTGCTGCCCTTAACCAATTACACAACAACAAAGCTGCAGCCGGAGGCGTCCGGCTGGGTCACTTCTTCCAACAGATGTAACGGAAAGAAGAGGGAACAAAATAAGAAAACAGAGGAAAGAAATAAACCAAGACGGAGTTTGTTATCATCCGTCTGCGGCTGGTATTTCAACCTCCCACTGTCACTGTTCAGCAGCCATTGTGCTGTGTGGGACAATTCTTCTTTCTGCTCCTCAGAAACGATAAAGAAGTGAGCAGTCGTATTGTCAGAGAAAACGGAGTCAATTTCCATCTTTTCTCCCCACAAGCACAGCATCATGGAGGTCAGCTGCTTGGAAGCTGTGCAGGCTAAAAAGAAGAGGAAAAAAAAACACAGTTCCATGTTTATTTTCAGTATTTGTCACCAACTACTGTTAGATCTCCCACCATGTGCACAGCAAACAGAAGAAGCACCAAGTGTTCTGCTTTGAAAAGTTTCTCCAAATAAACAACATTTTTTTATTTCTGTGTGTTGAAAGTTTAAAAACTCCTCAGTGATGCAGAGCTTTACTGTCCCTGCTGTCAAAGTAAGACAAAGAAAGACAGAGGAGGTAAAAACTGTGAGTGCTTTTTATTTTTTTAGAGATTTGCCTGTAGATGACCAGAGCCAGGCCATCCAGAAATCCCCTGAAGACGCGATCGGACAGATATGACACATCTATTTATGCGGCGTCTGTAATAACTTCGGCCTGTTGGTTCCCAGGGGATCCGAGCCGCGGTGAAAACGGCATCCTGTCCCGGCGTAATGATGGCTAATAGAAGCAGCAGCCAAGCCCGTTTATCAGATGTCATTTCCTGCTGCCGCTCCCTGTCCGCATCTTTATGAATTTCATCCCATGTTCCAGGGATTAGATGTGAAATAAGATGAAATGCTTGTTTTCCTCCTCTCCTGCAGGCTCCTGTATGTCATCTCTCTCTTTTCCAAAGCGATGAAAACATCATAAAGACGGAACAATTTAACCATTCTCCTCACATCCAGACCCACAGGAAAAGGTTCATGTCTGATTTCCCCATCAGTGGGACGGGACAGGCTGGAGGCCGTTACGCTGTCAGATACCAGGTACAAAGTGCTGATAAGGATTAATCCCATCTGTGAATCGAGAGACTATAATCCCACCTCAGAAACAGTCAGGATGTGGAAACTGCTAAGAAAAAACTGAGATTGTAAAACGAGGTGCATTTGCAATTTCTCATCAAGGAAATCGAAATCATGATGAGATTGTAGAAGCAACAAAGCAACATCTCAAGAATCCCATGAAATCTTATGGAAAAACTAGACCTCAGCAGGAGATTTCTTCCCAAATAATCAGACCGTCCCACCGGTTCCTCGTCTGTTTCTTGGTTTTCTCTTCAGACATCCCCAGCACAGCTGCCTCTGATGAGCGTCTTTTAACTAGCTGCGTTTCCATTGACCATATAATTGCACAATTTGACATTTCAAAAACAAATCTGCGAAATGGGAACACGGCGAGTTTGCGAAAACTCTGGTCTTTTGACAACAACTTTTGGCTCTACGATGAGGCGTTTTTTCTGGCCGTACTGAAATTATTTTATTTCACAAAACTGCAATGGAAACGCTTCTCGATGACGAAGCAACATTGACAGGAAGTAGCTGGAGGACGATGGCGCTGCATGTTTTTAACGACTCACCGCGTGAACAAACTTATTCATGTGAGATTTTAATTGCGTTTCTTATTTAATGGAAACGCAGCAATTAGCAGATTATCGACAGCGTTTGGCGCTCATTCGTAATGGAAATGCAGCTAATGTTGGAACGGTGAGATTTTTGTGGTTTTGAAACCACAGCTGTAAAATACTTCTTAACAACATGATAACCAAGCTTTTCCAAAATGGCTCCCTGCAGCGACGTGGTGCAGCTCTCTGGAGATGCATCAGGATGCAGCTGTACACTCAACGATCAAACCACATTTTCTCCTGCCAGAATGAGATCATTTTCTATGCACAACATGTTCCTTCCTGCTTTTAAATTCTTCATGACCAAACTGAAAGTGTGCACTGGGTCCAAACAGGTCCCCTAAATGCTGCCACTGCTGGAGAAAACCAGCACACTTTCACCTGGAAAGTACTGAGTTCAAACTAAAATCGGACCTAAACCCACATGTATCCTCATAACAGCCTGGAAGACAACGTCAGGCTTTAAACATCACCGATGATCACAGCAGGTTATTTAAAAGTAGAAATAAAGCCATATGTTTGAGGTTCTCCAAACAGAAGGTCAAGTATTTGATTCAAAGTCTTTCAACATGTTGAAAATCCCCAAAGCTGCTCAAAACAATGAGGAATCCCCCCAGAATGGCCATGTGTGCAATGATTAAGGAGATAATTCAGTCTGGACAAAAGTGACAGGCTGCTTAATAAAGCCATTATATTAGCGCGTTGCTATGCTAGTTCCTATAATCTGACTTTGATGCTGCTTCCGCTCTCATTTGCTTCATTTTAATCACTCAGCAAAGACTCACAGACTTCATACCATCTAAAAGCTGCTGCTGCCCCACGCAGGGCGCCATCAATTAGGTTTGGACGAAGCTACAAGACGAGTTTAAAAAATTAATAAGGCTCTTTGTGTGCAATGAGTCTTCATGAAGGGCTTTGATTGTGGCCTGAATGTGCAATGTTTGGATTCCATCAGAAAATCCTTGAGTTACTTTTGATTTGCAAAGTTCCTGCTGGGATTTATTTGGCATAAAAGGATTTTTATATATGTTGATGTCAACATTTAATCCTGCCACCAAACCAACTCCTACAAAATGTCCCAACTTCTACATTCATGAGAAGATTGTCTTAATGTTTTCTGGTTTTATTTGTTTGCGTCATCTCTTCCATTTCCTGCAGAAACCCACCTGTTGTGTTTTTCTCCAGCTGATGTCTCCTGGGGAAGCAGAAGTTGGCCAACAGGAGATCAGGAATGAAAAGTTAAAGGTAATCGGAGATGTGCTTTGCATAACCAGACCTTCTGTGGAAGAAAGATAAGGTCTAGAAACATTGCTCTAATGCGATCGATAGATTTCACACAGATTAACATTGTAGTCTTTAAATGGCTGACTGGGTGGGCTTTGTTCAACGCTGGCTGACACCGAGGGGGAGCGCTGGCAGGAATGGGAAATCAATGGGAACCACGGACACATAGCCGGATATCTGTCAGAAGAAGATTCCTTTGCTCACCATCTTAGGGAGTTTTAAGGAGATCAATTTGGAAAAACAGAAAGATGGAAGCGAAGGATGAAATCAGATGAAGGATGGTGCTCAATGATAATATTTAATTGTTATTTTTTGTATCTTTCTATTCTGGATCTTTAATTAGAAACAGTTTAATTAAAATGTCTTTATTTTATTCAGCAAAGTAACAACAAAAGTAATCTGAGCGAATTCTGCAGTAGAAAACACAAACAGTTACTCCGCTTGTCTTAAAACTCAGGGACCTTCCTCTGGCTCTGATTGGTTGTTTCTAAGCATATTTATTTCCGTAATTTTGATTTGAGGAGTTTTATGATTAATGGAAAAGCGGCTAAACTTCACCGTTATCCCCTAGTGAATCCAGAGGTATGTTTGTTTTTTATGCAGACTCTTACAATCGGGTAACAAAATCAGCTTAAAAGAGACGGTAAGATGTATACGTTGGTGAAATGTGGCTGATTGGAGTTCCAGCCTGGAGACCCATTTCCCTACAGAAGCCGGGCCCCCTGCTTAGTGTCCGTGTCGATCTCCAGGCCCCTGGGACTAATCTGCCTGGTCACAGGCCGAAGGGTCAGGATCCGATGGAACCGCCTGCCTGCGATTGGCTCACATCCCTGCTTTCATTTGAAAACACCTTCCTCCATGTTGTCTCTCATTACTCTCCCAGCACAGGGGCCTCTGAGCTCCCAGCCTCCCCTTCCCGTACCCCCTGGTATCTGGGTTAAACTGAATCGTGCACGCCTGGAGGGGCGGGTTCTTTCTGGAGCCATAACTCTACTCCTTTGGCCCTGGAATGGAGACATTCCTCTGGATGAGAGGCTGACCCGAGGCCTGGGGCTCAGGACCTGCGTGAACCTGGTTTAATTATATTAGCTGCAGTATTTTGACCCTTTGGCCTTGGCTTTCAAAAGCACTTTAAGTCAGGACGGTTTTCATCACCACCTGATTTGCAAAGACCCCCTGGTGTTTTGGTGTGCTGCACTAAACCCCATCATCAAAACTATTTGTCTGACAAGGTCACGTCACATGAACTTGATGTGCACAGCCCCGTCCTCCATTTCTCATCTTTCCATCACAACCTCTTTTGTAAAGAGAGCCGTCTGAATGGTAGTCGCTTCAGGCCAGTACTCCGTCTACAGAGCCGGGTGGTCGGGATTACGGACCATTTTCTCCGTCAGGATCCGTGCGTATCAGGCTGGTTGTTTCCCCGTCATGGAGACGCCTCTGGCCTCAGACTGCATGTCACAATCCCAGCAGAACAGTTAGAAAAACACCTAAATAATTAAAAATCACTTGAAAGCGTTAATGCGCAGTGTCTACCTTTGCAACGCTTCTTTGCTCTGTGCATTATCATTTCCCAGCGGAGAAGAGATTAAATTAGCATTCTGTTCCACCTAATTGCTCAGCTCAACAAATTAACATGGCCCCATTCAACCTGGTGTTTGTGAAATGCAATTCATGCTGTTTGTTTCATGTTTAAATAAACATATCTACATATAAAAAGATTAGTCAGCTCTATTAATATCAGTAAATGTTTTATCCGTCCTGTGTGGCTGACAGACACAGATCCAGACCTGTGGTCCATTAAGGGCTCAAAGAAAGACACGCTGCTCCTCCAGCCGTTTCAATCAACGCATGCATTTCTGTTGCTGTTAATTGCAAGAACAAATTAACGAGATATACTGATAGCTGCCTCTGCAGAGAGTTTGTTTCTGGACAAACCCCCTTACGCAGCACAGTCGCGTTAATAAATACCGAGCTTTCAGCGTCGCTGCAGGGAGGGAAGGCACTTGGTTGTATTTATGGTTTCAGTGACGACAACATAAAACATTAAACACTGGATGCTAGGTAGATGTATTTTTTATCGCTAAATCATGAAACACTTAAAATCTAGAGAGATTCAGGGTAAAACGGAGAACAGGGGAGAGGCTCTTTTCTCCGCTTTACTGCTGAAGTTTAGATTAAACTGTAAATACAAAGACTGGCAAAGAGCTATGCACACAGTTCAGATCCAAGACAGAATAATGTGATCTGAATCTAATTTGGTCAATCAGACCAGCGACGGAGATGTAAATTATTCAGTTTGTAAAATCTATAACGGCCACCAGAGGGCGTCATGGGACTCACGGTTCTGTCGGTGGTACAGGAAGTAAACCCCAAAACGTTACTAAAAACGCCTGAACCTTTATAGAGGTTTATTAGTGAACGTCTGATCCCAGGCGTCACCTCTGGGTCATGATCAGGTGAAAAACTGGGCTACCAGCAATCCTTCTGTCGGCCATCTTGTCCTTTTCTACCCAATGGAGGCACATCTAAAAATATTTCATAAAGAATCAAAATTCTCAGTCCTGGGAATTTTGAATCAATTCAAAATGCTCAAAAATCAGTTTCTAGTTGTGCGTCTTTGCCGTTCCTCCATTATGTGTGGTTTTAATAATTTTTTTCATTTAGGAAAAAGCCAGGCAGCTAAGCTAAGCTAACGCTGGTAATTTAAGCCACAGAAATTTATGCACAAACCTGTTTTTGTTTAATTATAAACTGATGGAATTGATATGGAAACCAAATGTTCTGTTTGTTTACACTCTTTTCTTCTTGTCTGTCAGATAACAACTCAGTTTCTAGATTCAAAACAATTTTTGAATAAATTGGTTTCTGAATCAAATTGTGATCTTAAAAACTGGATTCAAAAGGCATTGAAAGTTTTGGATCTCTGCTAAAGTCCTGTGCCTCTTTGTAAAGTCAAACTTCCTCACGGTGTGAGTTAGACTCCGTTACGGTGGCTCCTTGGGACCAAACCAGATTTTGGTTTTCGCTGGTAAGAGGCTGATTGATCTGGGAAAGTGAAGCAGACGATGAGTGTCGACTCAGTTGAGTTTTGTCCTTGACTGATGGTTCGACGGATCGTTTCCAGTTTAAATGTTGCTTTAATCTGTTGTGGTTAAAGAAAAAGTAAACCTACAGGTTTCTGGTTCCCACCTTTACGCCTGGATCTGATGTTTGGATCCTGGATGTGAGCAGCTTCCTCTGCAGAGTGACTGGGCTGAACTTTAGAGACAGGATGAGTTTAAAGTGGAGCCACTGCTCTTCGTTTCAGTGACGGCAGCTCAAGTGGCTCAAGCATCTGATGCCTCCCAGGCACGTCCCCATGAAGCTCTTCCAAAGGGAGACCCCGGGGCGGATCCAGATCAGACCGGAGAGACCGCATGCTTCTTCTGGGAATCTCTGGGATCTCATGAATGAGAGATGGCTGCCTGTCCCTTCTGGACCTGCTGCAGCAGCTGGTGCTTTACGAGGTTGATGTAATTAATTTGGGTTTCCTTTATCAGAACCAAAACTTTTGTTCATTCTTCACAAAATGCTTGTGAGCGTCTCTGAGGTCATTTGGCTGAGATATTCCAGCGTCTTGAAGAGACGAGCAGTGAATGTTAACTTTTTAATTTTATTTATACGACTTTTAGTAACAAAGTCGTATAAATAAAAACAATCTTAGCGAAACTCTTGACCATGACGTCAGGAGTTATGGTCTTGACGTAAAACTTTCAATTTGCAAAGTTACACAATGAAAACACAAGATAACCATAAATTAAGATACATATCTATATTTCTAGAAACAAGTAGATGAAACTGAATCAGCCTCAAATAGTTATAATAATTATTGTTCAATGTAAAAATATGGATACAAATCAATAAATAATGAGTTATGACTATTACTTCGGATGATAGTGACATACTTATTTGATTTTTAGGTTCAAAATGAAGTGCTGAACTTGTAAATCAGAGCAAAGACTTTTTCTGTTTTATCTGCACACGATTAGCTGGAATTACACTAAAATGAATCAAATTATCAACAAGTCATATCAGAACAGACTGAAAACGCTAAAGATTGTCTACCACGTAAGAGAAGTTATTAAAAAGACTTGATTACAGAGTGCATCTGTGTGCCCAGGCAGACATAGTTTCACTACTGTGACCAACGTAGACGACATTTTGTCAGGACATGATGCTACATTTCTTACATGATGAGGGAACATTGAGCCTGACCTGCAGAACCTCTGGTTGGGTCAACATGTCTCTCAATGCCAGTAAACAGTCTGCAGCCTCTTGTGAGTCACTGGGGAGTGAGTTTAGTGATGCACAACAACAACACCGTGTAACACTGATGCAACATTTTCATGAAACTTTACTATATGTAGCCAACATGGCATTGATCTGAATGAAGTCTGACATTTAGTTCAGGTCAATATTTAGTCAAGAATGACTTGGAAGTGCAGACAGACATGTTAGCAAGCATGTTTTCCCCAAGTCTCTAAGCTAAGTTGTAAATCTTTAGGTCACTCTAAGCTGAGTTAAATGATCAACAAGTCATATCAGAACAGACTGGAAAAGCTGAAAATCGCCTGCATGCTTTTATTTTTACAGCTTGAATTTGAGTCTACAACTCAAATCTTTTCTGGGATTTTTGGCTAAAAATATCTTGGTCTCTTTTACAAACAATACCTCATTATAAATTACAATATTATATAGAAAAGCAGACTTAATTCAGTGGATTCAGTAAATGAAACGTATCATCCAGGGTCTTTACACCAGACTGACGTTTTCAAGCCTTTGTTTCTGTTAAGAAGGATCATTTTCCACTTAAAGCTGAAGAAAACATAACATTTATGATTAGAAAACAATCAGGCCAATAAGAAAATTACAATAAAAATAGTAATTCAGAGATGTGGACTTAATGGAGAACATTTAGCGCCTTCTTATAGGTTGTTATTTTCTTTTGATCTGACAAACAAGCCTCATTATTCTAATTCATTTAGGTAACAAATTACTGACCGTTTTATCAGAAGACAGTTGGTTAGCATCAAATTGTTGCATGTTTCCTTCAGAACATGATAGATTTTTTTCCCTCTATGCAATAAAAGATGAATGTAGATCAGGATGGCTGGAAGCAACGAGCTTTAAAAGCTGTGCAGGGTGTAAAGGTGTGCTGAAAGCAGCAGATGAAAACAAGAAGCACATTTACACTGAACCTGCAGACCTTGCTGACTTCTGCACATCACTGTGTGATAAAGCGGATGCTATATCCTGTTTATGGCACTTTGGAGCAACCCCCACCGCCACCCATAGTTGCTGGTGCGTATACAAGCCGCCTTGTTGGAGGACTTCCAGTAAAATGAGCTGGAGGGGGCGAATGTACTGGAGACGGGCATGCATCAAGGCCAGAGAGATCTTGCATGTGTGAAGCAGAGAATTAGCAAGTAGGAACAGATTTGAGAGGATAAAGTGCACAGAGAGCACCGGGGGGAGGGGCTGTGTGTGTTTGGAGTGTGATTAGATGTATGTGTTGCTCTCTCCTCCGATTCTTCTGAGATAAACGTTCGCCTCGGACTGATCAGGGAGTTTATGATTTATTCACAAAGTCCTGCAGGCCGCCTGAGTCCCCTGGCAGCTGCAGGGCTCAGACATGAATGCAGAGATGGAAGCAAACAGCTGACCGGCTCTTACTCACACAAGCAACCCAAGGACCATCAATTTATTTACTCACGGCATTCTGCGGGAACGTCGCTGTCACATCGCTTTGCCTGTCCTTGTGTTTGCGATGCAACAGTCGAGTAAAATCAGTTTTGACCAGCAGAAGCCAGACAAACAATTTGCAATCGGATTTGATTTACAGAGGCCACTGCCAGGAAGCCGTCCGAAGGGATTTGTTTTACGATAAAAGTGACCAAGAACTGCGAGAGATGTAATTACTGTTCAGAGGAAAAATACGGACAATTACGCAAACAAATTTCTGTGATATTTCCGTTTATTTAGCTGCATTTATGAGACACTGGTTTTCCTTTGATTTAAACGCATGATTAGATTTTTTACAACCCGTTTTTGTCTCAGTGTTAAAATTCATTCAGGTTATTGTAAGAAGTGATGTTTGCCCTGTTCTATGCAGACAGTTTAACTGTCCCGTTTACTCCTCTCTGTTTTCCTGAGTTCAGAGGATCTGCAGAGCAGCAGGAGACGATTAGAAACTCTCCTCTCTTTGTGTTTTGCATAGCAACTGATTCTGCTGCAGCTGGCAGAAAATTAACCACCTGAAAGTCTTTTTATCATCCTTGAAGTGAAAACAACTCTTGAGTTGCCAATAGGCTAAAACATGCAGCAGTGTGAAAGAAAACAAAGCAACAATGCCATGGCAACAAAACGGGAAGTAATGTGAACAGAAGCGTTAAGCTGCACCGCAGAGGGAATTGGAAAAGGTACCGCTGATTGAAAATTTAAATAAATTCACCTGTCAGCAGGTTTTAAAGCCAATCCAGGGATTTTCTTTACAACTCCATACATTCAGCTCTGATCTTTAAGGTTATTTAAGAAAGCTGCACTTTGGAGAGGCTTGATTTAAGTTTTAAAGCCAAACCAAATCCTGGAGCTTCCACTTAATGTCACAGGCAGATTCTGCAACAAAGAATAAAACACTTTGTTTACATCTGAGTCGCTGTTTTATCCCTTCCTACGGTGGCTGACAATGTATGAGTAACTGCTGGAGAAACTTTGATACTGGTAGCTATTCATCAACAGCATAAATCTGGATCCACTAACACCGATCCTGGAAACTGCTGAACACGTCAATATCCCATCTAAATGCTTCTCATGTCAAGATTAGGGAGTAAATCACAAACCGAGCTCTGATTTAAGAAGCGGCGGCTCTCAGGAGTTAGAGTGGCGCTGAAGCTGATGTCAGTTTGTTTTGCATCTATTATTTGTTTCATTATTTGAAATTTTGCCAACTGATGAGTCTGTTTTATGAAGGTCTGATGTGAAATTGTTAGGAAAGTAATAAAACTACTTCAAAATGTTTGATTTTGTACTCAAATATTTTATTTTATTCCACCAAACTCAGTC